>NW_008704435.1:969305-1062485 GCF_000326865.2 Helobdella robusta | reverse complement strand
GAAAATGAATAAAAATTTTGTTTGTGAACTAAACAAACTTGATTATGAACTGAAATTTGTCATATGAAAAATTGAAAAACCCAATTGCAAATTGAACGCCTGCATATCGTCATTTTTTTTCAAACAACTGCAACATATACACATAAATACATGTATACATGTTGGAAAGAGACCATACTTTATACAGTATTGTATGAATTCTAGCAAACTGTTGGCATTACTCAATTTAAAGTTTGTCTTTTCAATTTTCCTCATTTTATTTTTCTGGAAATTGTCCAATTTATTGAAAATAGAAGTTCATCGTGAAAATGTAATAAAACTGTTGTTATCCAAATTCATCATGCATGTATAATATAAAAGTATGTGTATGTTGGTTGGGTTGCAAGTCGGCCGTATTCTAGTTTCTTAGAGTTTTTATGATTTTTATTAAAAAAAAACGGATGGAGACTATAAACGAGGACTAATTGATTTTATGATTTTTATTGGAGGCGTTGTATAATGATCAGACTGATAACTATGACACTGGTAACGATTACGATGATAATGGTAAAAACCCTGATGACTATGACATTGCTCGTGGTCATGATGGTAGTAATGAAGTTTGGGCAGAGTCCAACTTACTCAATAATAATTTACATCTTGATCATAATGAATTTCTTACACTTGTCAAACAGTTTTCATATAGAAACATGCAGATGCATCCCCACGTACTTCATACTGAATGTGTGAGGTGTTTCAAGAAAAAATATCAAAAAGATCAATAAAACTTTTTCATTTACGCAATCTAGTCTTCCTTTTACTTATCGATCACCTCAATAACTTACTAACTCACTAAGTAGTCCATTCATAAATTACTTTATTAATTTGCCTTTTTATACCATTACTTTATTTCATTTTCAATACTTTTCATGTCTAAACATTTTTCTTACACCGTTTTTTATTTATTTATTAATTTATTTTTCGTTACCATTTTATACTACTGCCTTGCATGCTGCAACAGTATCTGCGTCTGTCAGATTCTGATTTTTTAAAGAAAAATACTAATAATAAAAGACCCATAACAACAACTCAAAGCACTTGAAGTTATAAAAATAAAAATTGAAGAGCAACTAACTTGTGAGCTGATTGAAACCTCTACATGCTTATCTGGCTCATCTGAATGAAAATAAAAAATTAAAAAAAATAATTTTAAATTGATGAAAACAAGCCTTACACTTGCCTTTTCAAGTTATAGAAATCATTATTAAACATAAAATAGATATCTACATAAAAGAAAATAATATTTTGAGCTAATGTCAATTTGGACTTAAAAGGGGTTTAACTTCAGAAGATGCCCTTCTTAAATATGTCAATGATAATAATATTTTCCTTAATAAATCATTGTTAGCAGTTGAAATCTTTGTAATTTTTTCGAAGGCCTTTGATCCAATTGATCATTAATTGTTGATTGATAAGATTTTTCGTTCACACCTCTTTGAACCATATTTGGATTCCAGAAATCAGTAAGTCAGATATGATGGAAATAATTGAAAGTTATCATTAGTTACAAGAGGTGTACCACAAGGTAGCATCCTCTGTTTCTTCTAGTTTTTCATTATTTATAAATGATATCGTGCACTATTGAGACACAAGTTGGCTCACTTAGGGTTTCAGCGATAAATTTTTTGATTCATTATACCAATGGTCTAGACTGAACGGACTGAACATTAACATCAAAACAACAAAGTATTTAAGTCCAGTGTAGCTGACCAAAAATTTAATAAACTGACATCAAGCAGCACAATAAAATGACTGCATACAAACCTCTTGATTGATCAGATAGTGATGTTGACGGTTGCTGTGAGAGGGGCAAGTACTGTTTGTTCTTGATGATGGAGAGCATGTGCTTGTAATATTCATTGAGGGCATCGCCGGGGGTGAGGAAGTTGAACTGAGGATTGTTTTTCTGTTTGGTTCGCATGATGACCTCCATCTGACCTCCGTGAGAACTGATGAACGAGGCAGTCTTCTCAATGATCGTGTGCATCTTCATGCTGTCTGGCTGTTAGGTGAGTGGAGTGGCAGGCTCATAAATTTGCAGTAGGACGAAATAGTAATTTCATTTAAATTCATATAAATGATGCCTATTGAAATGAACAAAAACAAAGATAACTAAATAGCTATTCTCAAAACCACAAATTGATCTTAGAAAAAAAAACTGAGACTACAAAAAGAATAATGATTATGATGATGACGATTAACCTCACCTTACCTTCGAGACCACAGGTCCATCAATGATCTTCCATCTGCAATTTGCTTCAAAATAATCTCGAGTCATACATGATTAGCTGGCATATACATATACACATGTACACAAACATATATATGTATATGCACAGAAATGTTGAGTGTTGGCTTGTATGGGTGTTCATTTGTGTGTCAGGCAAAGGTTTTTTTTTGTAAACATTATCCAGGTGAGGAATTACGAAAATTTTGCCCCTTAGTAATGAGATAATACAATCTTCTGCACTGGAGCATCAAATTCCTAATTGGTTTACATCGGTTAACTAAACTTTTTTGGTCAACTGCACTCCAAACCATAATTAATGATGAAGTCAAACAAGAAAAATATAGACACTGTCTCTGTCAAAGCAGGGTAAAAGTTGTTTGGGGGAAAACTTGGAATTATGTGAGGGCATTAAACAGAAATTATAAACAGATATAAAAATGTTTACAGGAGGCCATGGTAGGCTGAGCATTCAAGCATTAATGCAAGAGAAGTAGTGTAAGAATTGCATTTTGATGGTTGCTAGAAACATTGTAGATACCTGCCAATTATGATTATTATAGAATGAAATAGAAAACTATGATCAACTGATTGATAGTTAGCTAGGTCACGCAATAAAACTCACCAATAATATGTTGTCAGGTAGCAGATAGGAAGGGTGTGCAATGTATGGATCACTGGTGTCTGGTGTTGATGCTCTCGCCGAATCATCTGAATAAAAAGTTTTAAATATATTAAAACATTAATACTTTTAGCTAAAAAAAAATTTGAATCATTCATTTATTTATTTATTAGCTATTATTAAGAAACAAAAAATTTTTCAAATACTTTTTATGAGCTATTATTTAGAATGAAATAAGATCACTGATGTGTGGTCATGTTAGCTGATTCTCAAAAACAACCGACCCGCAAACGCGGTATGTTTATTGAATTATTGAAATAACTGAGAGGAGATAATTGATGAAATTGCAATCAACATACCACGTTTGTCGACTTGTTCATCATTTGTTTGCTGCTGTTCACCTGCACTCCCACCATAATCAAATGACACAGCATAATACGAGTTAGATGAAGATGCTTCATTCAACCTCTTCATTTCTTCTTCTATAAACAATTAAATAAAAAAACATTAAACTGTTTTTTAAATTGTAGATATAAATAAACGATTAAATATATGAAAGTATTTGAAGCATCATCAAACAAAACATTCCAAAATCTTTAGTCTTTCAAAATAATTACCAACAATCATGCTAACAAACTCTGCTCCTATAAATGGCATGAAGTTATAAGAAGCATACAACACAAGGACAACCCAGCAACAACAATCCTTGCACATATAAGTCATGACAAAATACAAAAGCATCTACTACAACAATACAATGAACGGAACCAGTGTCATTTGGGTTCATAGGTACTGAATTGAGGATTCCAGTAATCGGAACAATTTTAAAGTACTGGCACTGTACCGTTTGCATTTTTAAAAGGATTCGTTAGACACCAAAATTACGGTTCCAACTTTGGAACAAAAATTTCGGTGCCTAAATTCTAGAAGTTTGCAGACCTATATATCACCTCTAAAAATAGTTCAGTAGAGGCGCTCTTACCTGACAAAATATGTGTGAATGCACATGCACGCATGTGTAACTAACTGTATCATAAGGAATTTAATAGCATTGTATTGTAAATATCATGGGAATGTTATTGAACATAACTAAAACAAAGTTGTAGATATAGGCATAAAATTGATCGCTTAATCTGAAATTTGATTCTTGGTGTTCAACAGTTCTTGATTAATTTTTAAAAATAAAGTTTCGAGATTTATTCTGTGATTTGATTTGTACATGACTGTGAAGTACCTAGTTAGAAAATAATGTGTAGAAAGTTTCAAAAAAACATAAGCAGACATTGTTAATATGAATTAAGATGAATAAATACGAATAAGAAGATGATCGTTTGGAGCTTTAGCACCTAACTAATTGTTTGGGCTCAAAAATTTTGTCTTATATTATGGTATATAGGTTATATCCAGGACCACCTCAAAATATTTTTTCGATTATAAGTAAATCAATTAAAAAAAATGTTTAAAAAAAATTTTCAGGGCCAATTAAGACAAAATACAATAAAATTGCAATATTTTCTTTCATTAAATATCTTATTCAATTTTGCAATTTGTAACTTAACTTTAGGTAAGCATTTAATCACACTTTTCATTCAGCTTTCAATAAATTGTTTCTTCTTCTGTTTATTCAGTTTCAAAATACTTAACCACTAAAATGTTGTTAACCAATGTCTTGCTGATAACGCTTAATCTTCAAATAGCAGGATTAATAATTGCAGTTTCACTTTTTTACTACATGTTAGTGGATTATGGCAAACCAATTTTCAAGCTCTGACAAAGAACAACTAATTTTGTTAATCATTATTTTAAAAAAAGTTTGTTTAACAAAAAATGTTGCTGCAAAATTTGTGACAGCTGTGGTGATTGAGTTAGAACGAGAAAATTATCTTATCTTATGTTTAATATAAGGCAGATTTACTGTTGCATCTGAATGTTTCAGTATTTTGGCTGTGTATGTTGTGCATGCGTGTCTTTCGTTACTGCCTGCATCTTTGTGTCCTGCCTTGTTTAAAATAATTGAATTTGTTTTTAAAATAATTTGATTATTTTATTTTCACTATTATGTTGTTTTTTTAAATATTTAGCTTTTTGCTGTTCTACTTTTTCAATAAAAAACGATTCCCTTTCCAAATTTTGATGTCATGTAAAATAACCTTGGGGAACTGGGTCTCTGGACGCTAAACGAAGATTGATTGATCATGTAAAATAATGTTTTTAATGTTTTTTAAATGTTTTTTAATGTTTATTTTTAGTACTTGGTTTTAACAATTTATTCTTTAAGCTTTATTTTTTTTGTGTATTAAATAGCATAATTTAAATACGCTTTTCCAGTTTTGTTTTATTCTAATTCAATTATCTAGTCACCAACAATCTTTTATTTGCATGACTGTTTTTTATGATAATGTATTGTTATATGACACACAATGAACACACATGACATCATAATATTTAGTTAAGTTGAATTATATCTATACGTATGCCCTACATTTAATATAAGCTAGTAGACAGCACAATTCAAGATAGTTAGTATAAAAGAGCTATACTGAAACTACGCAGAAGGGAGAGAAAGAAAGGAAACAATGATATAGTTAAAGATTAATTGTTTGGAATAGTTAGTAACCAGTTGACAACCGGAAGGGCAAGAACAAGACAGAAGTCAAGAATCAGAAGTGCAAATTAGTGAGATTCAAATCAATCGACATATTAGTAATATTCAATGTCAACTTATGTTTAATATTGCTTGTTCACTTATAAATGAAAACCAACTCAAGGTTATGTGTACTTTTATTATTTTATAATCTGATAAGCAGCAGTGTAACAATAACTAATACAACATGGTGGAGAACATTAATCTATATAACAGTGTATGTATTTTTCATGGGTGCCGACAGATCAAAATATGCGTATATGCATAATGGTCATCTACTGACACAATGGCTCCTAACTCGACCGAGACCCTACGCTCCCAGAATGCCGCCCTACGTCTGATTACAGGTTGCCATGTGATCGCTTCAGAACGGCACCTTCATTCAGAATGTCAGATGTTAACGGTAAGGCAGCATTCGGAGCTAATAGCATCACAATTCCTACTCCTATGTCATAACCTTAGCCACCCGTGCCATCATATCATCACGCGACAACACCCGCACCGCAACATAAAGACCACCCTCCTCTCCAAATGGGCTTCAACAACTCATGCGGTTCTACCAACAACCATAAATAGCGATTCTCTGAAGTTCGCTCTAAAAACACTTCACAATAACTTCATCAAAGCCGCCACAGAAACGTATCAGTCGCCGTTGTTGTTGCCTGACGGATGGCCTCCACCTACACCAAAAATAGATCCAACAGAAGAATCACTTCCCAGGGCAATCAGACGGACCCTAGCCCAACTCCGTTCTGGCCATAGTATTCTTCTAACAGCTACAAAAACAGAATCGACAGTGGGCACCTCAACATCTTTCCTTTCTGCAACAATCATACAGATGATGTACCGCATCTGTTTAGCTGTCCACAAAACACCACAAAACTACAACCAATAGACCTCTGGAGAAACCCAATTGCAGTGGCCATTTGGCTCCGGCCTCGATTGGAACCCTAGGGGGCCCCAGAATGGGGCAACAACAACAACACCGAGACCCTAGGTGCCCTTCAAGCAAAGCATCATCCAGCTCCTGCTGATAAAAAACCCAGTCCTGATAAAGAAACTGCAAAAAATGGAATTACGCCACAACATCTGAGAGATCTAAAGTGGAAACCAATGAGGTCGTCGGCGCCATAACATGCTTTGTTAACCTGCTCCTGAGTGACGTCTGCCCCTCCTGAGGTGTAGTTATTTGGAGGGAGGTTGGTGGCAATGGCCAAGAAGGATGGTGGAATAAGGCGCTGGGCGGCAAAATGTAATTTGTTTAATATAAATTATGTCAGGGTGAATCAATTTTGAATATTATGTTGGGACCGATAAAATTAAGAATGTTTTCTTTTAAGGTTTCATTTTTGTTCACTCTTCCTTTTTGGTGTGCAAGTGCAAATAAATTATTTTACTAATTTACATTATCAAACTTCTTCTCAGGTATATCCCCTTATAAGCAGCTTTTCTCATGACCTAGAAAAAAAGATAAATGATGTCAATCGAGTCAACATAAAAAAGTCAACATTGTTTTCTCCAAGTTTGAACAATTTGTGATGAAAGTTTGTTATACTATTTGATTTCAAATCCAAAGAAAAAAATTTACAACTTTTGTTTAATTTTATTTTTAAAACTATAAAAAACTGCAAAATAATAAGGACAGACAAACAAATGATACTGAAATTGGAGATGTACTTTGCAGCTAATTCTAAAATTATTTATCCAATTATATTGAGAGTTTTAAGCCCGAAAAAGGTTAGAAAGAAAATTTTTAATTTTGGAAAGAAAATTTGGTTGATCAGCTTTCTCTAGCCAAATTGGCTTTTATATTTTTGTCTATTCCTACAACATCTGCGGCTGCACAATGGGTTTTCAGTCAGTGTCGGCTTTGCACTGATGATAAACGTAATCGAATGTGACCCAATTTATTCAAAATGAAAATGATGATTCACATTGATGAACATTTAATTACATAAATGACATGTCGCCAGGTGAAGTGTATGTATGCGTATGATTTGGAATAAAGTTGTTGTATATTTTTATATTCAAAATTTTTTTAAATGCAGTCCAAATTAGAAAAAAGATTAATAAAATATTTTGCTTCATGAGTTTAAACTCGGGCATAATGCGGCAGAGGCAACTCGTAATATTATGGAAGGATGGGGCGACGTCGGTGCTTCTGAGCATACCACACAAAGATGGTTTAAAAAATTTCGTACTGGTGACATGAGCCTTCAAGATGAAGAGGGTCGCGGGCGACCATCCGAGATTGATGATGACAAACTGAAGAAAATTATTGACGCAAACCCAGCTAAAACTACTCGAGAAGTTGCCGATGAACTCAAGGTTGATCATACAACAGTAGTTCGTCATTTGAAACAGATTGGTAAAGTCAATAAACTTGACAAGTGGGTTCCACATGAGTTGAAAATCAGAAAATTCGGCGTTTTGAGGTGTCAGCTTCACTTGTTCTGCGTAATAAAAACGATCCGTTTCTTGACTGGATTGTGTTGTGTGATGAAAAATGGATCAATATGATAATGGACGACGTTCAGCTCAGTGGTTGGACCATGATGAAAGTCCAAAACACTTTCCCAAGCCAAAATTGTACCAAAGAAAGTTAATGGTGATAGTTTGGTGGTCTGCAGCAGGATTGACGATTAATGGAGAGATGTACTGCCAACAAATTGATGAGATGCACCAGAAATTATGCCAACTACGTCCTGCATTGGTTAACAGAAAGAATCCGATCCTTCTCCATGATAACGCCAGGCCACACGTCGCACAACTAACGCTAAAAAAACTGAACGCATTGGGTTACGAGATTCTCCCTCACCCATCATACTCACCTGACCTCTCACCAACAGATTTTTACTTTTTCAAACACCTTAACAACTTTTTGCATGAAAAGTGCTTCAAAACCGAAAAAACTACAAAAAAGGCCTTCTTACAGTTTGTTGCCTCTAGAACCCCTGATTTTTATGCTACAGGCATCAATGATTTAATTTCTTGTTGGCAAATGTGCATAGATTGTGATGGTTCTTATTTTGATTAAATATCTCAAATGAAAGCAAATTTATTGCATTTTAAAATGGATGGTAGAAAACCGACATTATTTTTGCACCAACCTGATATAAAAACTATTTGGATATACAACTGCTGAAGATATGTTAAATAACGAATTTTTATTTTTAAGGGTATCCTTTGGAACTGGTTTTGAGTAATGTCGGTTCCAAAAGTTATGGAATGGTATGGTATGGTACCATTTGAATTATTTAAGGAGTTCCAAGAATGGTACACCGTTTTTATTTCAAAAATGCTTCCTTAAAACAGGAGCTATTGTACCTTGAAAAAAATGCAGGTAGTGTACATCACTAAACGGAACATACCTTCATAAAGAAGTTTCTCCTCAACATCACAGAACAAGTCGAGATACCTCTCTTGGTCAATCATCTCCTCCATCTGCTTCTCTCGTTCAGTCAGTGCATCCCAACCCCTGTTTTTCATTATGTCACTATCATATGCACTCAGATCACTCAGGTGACCTCGACCATCATACCTTTGGTTGGAAAGTGTTAAAGTTTTAATCTGATTTAATTATTTAATTATATGCAGATTAAATACAACAATTTATATATGTATAATATTAGGTAGTAAACAAATGATATAAATAATGTTCTATATGTTGTTTATAAAATAATTTTCTAACTAAATAAGTACATGTTTACAATTGTTTAACCTCAAAAATCAACCAAATATTAATTTTAATAAAAAAATTGACATCATAAATATAAGAAGATAAAAAATTAAATAAGAAATAAATACTCCCTTCATACAAACAACTTTTATTATTTTATTACATAGTTAACAAAATAGAATATAAGGTACTCGTGATAGGTAAAACCGGAGACAGATACTCCTATGGTAACACCCTTGTTTACAAACAAACATAATGTACTTTTAATAAATTGACTCCACTCATAAATTGACTCTAGCGCTTAATTATTTATTTATATCATATTGCAGTTGAGTTTCTCAATTTTTCTAACGAGACTTTTATCATCAACTTCATCAAGATGATGAAAGTCTCGTTAGAAAAATTGAGAAATTCAACTACAAGTTGAATAATGCCGAAGACGCAGTGATCTTTATAAATAATTGTATTTATGATAGTCTAAACCGGAAATATATATATATATAAATATACATTAAAGAAAGAATAACGATTAGTCTATTGTGTTGTTATGTTGGTGTGTCTGTTTGTGTTTGTTTGTGTATAATGCATGTGTGTGTAAGTTTGGTGTGCATGTGTAAGTTGAGGTCAGGGGTAGGGTTAAGTTGGGTTGTTGTGAAAACATAATATTTAAAACAAATTCAAATAGAAGAAATGATAAAATAAAATTGTTTGTTCTATCTGTCTCGTAATAATAAATATAAAAACAATTTTGAAATTGTAATAATAAATAATTAAATATAAATCATAAATTAAATAATAATAATTTAAAAATACAACTCCTAAGAATTTTTTTTATAGAAAAATTTAAATCTAATAAATAAATATTTAAGCGCTAATTAAATGGGCGAAGTCATTTTATTTTAACATACATTAGATTTGTTTGTAAACATGGAGGATACCATAGGAGGACCAGTCTCTGGTTTTACCCTCATGATAAACCAGAGATCATAATAAAAACTATCAAGAAGAGTTTTCAAGATGAATTTGCAAAAATATTTATTTATAAATAGAAGAATACTGTCTTATAAAAAAAAACTTTCTTAAAAACTAGGACTAAACAGACTAACGTGAGTAACACAAATAGAGACCATTAGAGTTCAAGACAAAGTACTTAAAAAACTTAACTCAAAACTCATTATTGTATTTTGAATGTTAATGTTGTTAGGTAAGTTAAGCTAATTAATTTAATAATGTTAATCTGTCATTAATGATTAATTAATTAATATTTTTTAATTTTTAAATCAAAATTTCATTAATTTTTAAATTAAAAATGTTTTAAACGTTTAGCTAAATTAAATTTGAAATACCTGTCAATAAGAAGAGTATCATCCCCCATCCACGGTATCAAATGGCGACACTGATCGATGTACATGGCCTTCTCGTCGTCTCGGAACAACGTGCACTGATATCCAAACACAAGCAAATCATCGTAATTTTCTTCCGCAGGGCCCTCTTTCAAAGTACGCAGAATTTTTTTAGACATTTCTTACGATTAAAGTTTCAAGCTCGTGTGATATAAAATTAATTAGCATTTATTTGTCAATCTAACTATCCAATAAAAACGAACTTCACACTAATAATCACAAACGCTTGGCGACTCGTTAAAACACAGCAAAAAAACAGTTCGTTAGTTAAGTAGGACCAAAAAACCGACCTATACGGGCTCGTTGCTCTAAAACTAAATCTTGATATGGCTAAAACGCCAAAGCCATGTAAGAATAATGTAATAGGTATATATTCTTTTGAGTAATAAAAAGCACATTGCATAACAATTAGGATATTGTGCTAAGGGGTAACTAGCATATGTGCTGTTAAGTGAATATTACAATTTTTATATGTGTATATATATATATATTTCGGATGTTTAAATTGGGCCATCTATTGTAATAAAATATTAAAATAGATGGCATTGAATATAAATATATATATATATATACAGATATATATATATATATATATATAGAGAGAGAGAGAGAGAAAGAGAGAGAGAGAGAGAGAGAGAAACTAAGTATTAGTTTCTTAAGAAACTATACAAAACAACTTGCACTGAATATGATTTATGAAAATTCGAAATAAGGCCTTATCTGCAAGATGAATTTTGATAAGAACAGTTTTGTTAAATTTTCATGATGAACTTGGATAATTCTATTTTCAATAAATTCTAATGAGAAATATTGAAAAAACAAACTATAAATTAATTAATGCCAACAATTCGGTAGAATTCATACAATTATATATATATATATATATATATATATATATATATATATATATATATATATATATATATATCGACGGTTTAAAGTCGAAATAGATCTATCTACAATAGTTTTAATGAAACGTGTGTTAATAAAAAAAAAGTTTCAACTTTGAACAAACTAAATTTTGTCAAAAGAATTTGCAAAGATAAGTTGAAAAATTTAAATTTAATTTGATAAACACTAATAAATCGGTGGAATTTATTACATATTGTCAAGAATTTGGTCTTCTTCCAGCATATATATAAACCTATGTATTCCATTAAGCTCTATTGGATCCATAATTGAAACACCGTCCCTTGATGAAAACCGTATTTATGGATAAAATGTGCAGGCGTTATAAAAACCCTTTACATATATATATATATATATATATATATATATATATATATATATATATATACAGATATACATATCCATGTTGCAGCATTACTAAGGAGTAATTAGAATGTGTTGCTAAAAGGTAGTTAGCATATGTGCTGCGAAAAAGTAATTAGCATTTTATGTATCAGTTTCATAAGATTTCAGAATCCACCATTGATACACCACCCCTTGAAAAAGAGAAAACACAAAATACTATTCACGCACAACACTATAAATAACAATAAATAAAACATGTGCATGCAATAACAACCTAACTTAAATACTTATAACGCAATAACATCGCACTACTATGGTTATCGTGATTCTACACTCTATCCTTTAAGTGAAGTTTTTAACTCTGTTTCTCGTCTAGTTGCTCGTGCTTCTATCTATTTTCCTATATCTCCATATCTTGTTTTCTTGCACTGGCTACCTATAAAATACAGAATAGTTTTTTAAAATTTGCACATTTATGTATAAGTCTCAATCTAAATTAGTACCTAAGTACTTATCAGATATATTCAATCAATCAATCAATGATCCTCCTTTGTCCATTGAGGGACCGTCGAGGCCAATGGTATACATCTAAGCTTGCTTTTTACATTTATTTTTTCTTTTTTTCTTTTCAAAAACCTATTCTATTTTTGGCCAGTTTTATTGAATTCAGAATACCAACACCAGTCCATTCAATAATGTCATCTATCCATTTTTTTGCAGGTCTACCAATTTTTTTCCAATCTCTTTTCCTCATTAGTACCATCTTAATCAATTTGTCTTTTCTCATTCTACAAATGTGTCCAAAAAATCCCATTTTTCTTTCTTTGACTTTGTCATATACACTTCACTTTTCTGTCTTCCAAGTTGATTTCTGATGGTTTCATTCTTTACTTTCTGCCTCCAACTGATTCCCAACAAATTTCGGTTTCTCAAATGCTTCCAATCTGTTTTTGTCTCTTTTCTTTATTGTCTATGTCTCACATGCATAGAGCAAGGTTGGAAAAACGCAAGATTCTATCATTCTCAACTTTGTTTTTATAGATATATTTCCATTTTTCCATATTTCCTTCAATGATGCAAACATTCCATGGGCTATTGCTATCCTTCTGTTAATTCCTTTGGTGCAGCTGTTGTCACAGGTTATAAGACAGCCAAGATACACAAACCGGTCTACTTGTTCGAGTTTTTCTGAATCAATCAGAAATTCCGCATTGTGTCTGCCTTTTCCCGTAATCATCACCTTCGTTTTGTCTTTGTTGACATGCAACCTGTGATGTTTTCCACCAACATGTGTTAGTTCAATTAGTTTCTGTAGACCTTCACTAGAAGCTAAAAGATCTATATCGCCTGCAAACCTGAGATTTTTGACAGTTCTTCTTCCTATGTTAATTCCAACTAATTCCGACTTTTCCATTTTTTCCATTGCTTTTTCAAGCAATGCTATGAATAGTATTGGTGATATTGAATTGCCCTGTCTGCTTCAAATGTCTGCCTTTATCCAATCCCCAAGTTCTGTACCTATTATTACTGACATTTTTGATTTTTCATTAAGTCCTTTCAGTATTTTGACCAGCTTTTCTGATGTCCCCATACTTTCTAATGTTGTCCACAAACCTTCAGACCAGACAGAATCAAACGCTTTCTTAAAATCAACAAAGCAATGGTAAATTGTCTGACCACTACTTTTTGCATCTTCCATCAACAGTCTCAACATCTAAACGCCCCCCCGGTTTACGAACGTTTTCTTGTTCTCACTTCTTTTTAACTTGTGTTAAACAGTCTTTTGCTAAATCTGCGTTTGCTTTTTTGGCCTTTTTCTCTGGAACTTTCTACTTGCTTTTCTAACTACTTTTCCATCACTTACAAGGTTCAGAGCGAATGTCAAGACTCATTTATTAACAAAATTCACTGATTTGATTTGTTGGTTGATTGATTGAATGATTGATCGATCGATCGATCGAAGTAAATAACACCAACATCTCCAAAAACGCAAGTATAAAAAGTAAATATAAAGTAAATTACTTAAATAATTTGCACATGTACACAAAACATGTATTCATTCAAGTGTCATGTTTGTTAGTACATATGAATAAATGTTCATAAAAATATAAATGAAATCATTTAAACAAACTTCACACTTTCCAATATTTAACTTCACTGTCATTCATTCTTGCAATCCCGCAGATCATCCATCATTAATAATGGTAATAATGTTAAATAATAATAAAGAAACAAGCAAACAAAACTAAGCCAGTAAATATAAAAGAAAAAAGGAATTTTATAAGTCAGCTTTATAGTCAAATTTACATGAAATATTTTTTAAACAAATGTCTAACTTATTTTTAAAAGCGACGACATTACAAGTATTCATATATTCTATATATACGATCACAAGCATTCACCACTTCAACATTCAAACAATTCCAAATATAAAAAACGGTGCCTTTGATGGTTCTTTTTAAATTTTGAGTTGAGAGCTTGTATTAATGACCTCTTTTCTATCACCTATTGCTTTAGCTTAATTAGGGCAAAAAATGGCATCTCAACATCGCGAGTTTGCTTGAAGACCGTTATCAGATCAACCCAGCCGTCCATCTTTTTGAGGTCGGTAAATGGGCTCAGTGGTTCAAATGCTCGCTGAGTCAAACATCTCAATGGCTATCATATACTCAGCGTATATGATGCGGTGCTCGTGCGTGCACATAAAATGCATGTGTACGTCGTGTGAAAAGGATAAACAGCCTTTGTGGCGAAGATGACTGCTTCAAATCAATGGATGAAGATATGAAGAACATAATAAAAAATATATAGATAATATATATGTAACAATGTAAGTGATACATGGAATTGAAAGATCCAAGTATCTTAAATGATCCCGTAACTTAGGCCGCAGCAATCCCTCACCATTTTTGTTGCCCGCTTCTGAACTCTTTCGACATCTTCGATTAACTTATTGGTCCATGGTGCCTACACATATTCGATCCTAGATCTATTAATAGATTTATATAATAACAGAAGAGAAATTAAAGTGAGTGTGTGTGTGTGTTAAATTCGTGTGTCTCCTGCGTGATTTTTGCCACCGAAATTGAATTTTTTGCATTCAGAGGCATTTGTGAGCTACAGCATACGAATATGTGAAATTAAATTTTTAATTTGTTTTCATTTCAAACTTTGTAAATAAACAACGCCCACTCAATTTACGATTTTATATCATGTACTCTTTACGTACATGTTTCCAACTATGTAATTGAACATGCTTATATAAAAATATATAAAACATATCATAGAATAAATGTATGTAGCAATCGTATGATGATTTGTGTAATGGATGTTCTTTAATTCCATCTTCTAGATTAATAATTCAAATAAATTATTTAATTTGTTAGGGTTTCCATATTATTACAACCTTCATGCGTACTTTACAATTTCCTTTTTTTGTGTGGGTTTCATTTTGTTTGGTTGAATTGAAGTCGGTTATTTTCATTTTAATTAAAAATTAAATAAAACTATGCTTTGGTGAGAAGTATGGAAGAATTCGAACGTGAAATTTTTTTAACATATATAAAATAATTATGTATAAATTAAAAAAAATAGGATATGATCAATTTTGATCATAATGGTGTTTTTATCAAATCTTTCAATACTAATCTACGCACTTTATTAAATGAGTTTAGTTTTCATTCGATTAAAAATTTCTTAAAACTTTAAGGGTCAATCTATAAATTTTATATTGTGAAGCTAGGATAAACATAAACGGATAAATAAATGTACAATATATATATATATATGTATATATATATATATGTATATATATATATATATATATATATATACAAAATTAGACCATAATTTTTACAATATTCTATAAATTCTACCGAATGTTTGGCGGTAATATGTTTGTAGTTCGTTTTTTCGATTTTTCTCACTAAAGTTTTTTGGTGAACGTTTAGTTTATTAAAATTCAAAATAAACTTATTTTTCGAATTCATGCTGCAGATAAGGCCATATTTCGATTCCGAATGAATCATTGTCAGTGCTTCTTGTTATATATATATATATATATATATATATATATATATATATATACATATATATATATACCTAAATAAATTATTAATTAATTATTATATAAATTATTATTAATAATTTATTTATAAATTTACCTATATATTTATTCATAAATATACCTATATAAATATACAATCTTGTATGTAAGTATGTATATATAATCTTGTATGTATATACAAGAATTTCATATATATATATATATATATATATATATATATATATATATATATATATATATATATATATATATATATATATATATATATATATTGGGTTTAGACTATCATAAATACAATTATTTATAAAGATCACTGCGTTTTCGGCAGTATTCAACTTGTAGTTGAGTTTCACACTTTTTCTAACGAGATTTTTATCATCTTGATGAAGTTTATTAAGGTTAAATAAAATAACTTTTAATATTTGACATTTTTGACAAAACATTATTAATAACGTTATTACTACAGAAAAGCTCTTTTCGGCATCAACTGCCATCATCAGTGTAGTTATGCAGTATTGTTCCGTCTTTGTGTCTTTGTTTTTACAGCGACTTGGATTGTAACTTAATTAGAATTAAAGTTAATCATGTGTTTCTTTGTCGGAAGAGAATTGGTATTATTTAGTTGAATATTTATTGCTGGTTTACGTTTATCGATGAAAATTGATTCTGCTATCTTCAATTTGAAGTATTCTCTGTTGTAATAAATTGCTTTGGTTTTATTGTTTAAAATTTTCCTTGTTATAATAGTGTTATGTTGTTCCATTAGGTGGTCTTTTATTGTATAAGCAACATGGAGAATATAATATATATATATATATTTATAGGGTGGCGTGATGGCTCAATGGTTAAAGGCGCCTGGTCTTGCTATTGCAATGACTGGGTTCGAATACAAAGAGATCCCCACCTATCATATGCAATGTGTATGATGTGTGGTTTGCACGCGTATTCATATACGCTGTGTGTGTTTGTCGTTGAAACCTCTGAAGCAAACGCAAAAGAAAGAGTAACCTTTAACCTTTTTAACCTTTTATATATATATTTTTACAATATTCTATAAATTCTACCGAATGTTTGGCGTTAATATGTTTGTAGTTCGTTTTTTCAATTTTTCTCACTAAACAATAAACTAAACTCTATATATATGAGAAAAGTGAAGGAGAACGCAAAATTTTTATTTAATATACGAACATTCTAAAAAAATGCTAAAACATTTTGTTTTTATCATAACTATTGTTCAAATATTTGCTTGTGTTTTTGAATCAATTTTTTCAAATGTTTGTTAAAAGGTGTTTATACTAAACCAATTTGAATTTAACTACTACAGGATTGCTGCTATGTTTTAAATTTCAGTATCAATGACGTCGAAAAGATGATCAAATTGAAGATTTCCGTCGCATTGTGTACCGTGGTTTGCTCATAGTATCAGTTCGTTCATTTCATAAAAGCTTTGGTGCTAAGATAGGACGTTGAAATGTGAATCGCTACGCTTCAATTTTAACAGTTATGTTGAATTTAATATTTTTCTGAAAACGAAAAATTTTAAATTGATAAAAGAATAATTTACTTTCTCAAATTGCTATATAATTTTTCAAGTAGGTGCCTAATAAAGAGGCAAGAACATACGTAATGGAAGCATGCACCAATTCGTATTATAATTATGTCTATGCAAGTTGCTAAGTAGCTGTAAACAAGCAATGAGGGATACCTGCTCAATCATGTTTTAGGCTCTAAGTTGTATTCATTTTGACGTTCTATGTCATCGCAATGTGCTCGCTTTTCGTAAATTCAAAAAATTCAAATTAATGATGATATAAAACAATTATTGAAGACACGTTAATGGCTCACATCAGCTTTCTTCATGTGGTCTTGTTGAATTTTGTTTGATTTCATTGCACATGGCTTCTTCAGAGTGCATCGAGGTTAGATAATCAAAACATAAAAACTTCAAAATTAGTCGCAAATTTAAATCCATTTGTTTCACGCCACAACATTTTATTTATACGGTCAATTCAGATGTACGTGTTAATCATATTCACATTCTAAATTCATTTCAATCAATTTAATGTGAACAGTTCATTCTAATTTTATAAAATTGTTATTGTATATTATTATTAATTAATCTCGTAACGTCGTTTTTGTCACTCATATATCTCATTATAATTAATTTGATTGATATTCCTGGAATTTTCACTGCTTGTAAAATATTTAATCAGAATAAAAATAGAATGAATTATATATAAAACTAAATAAGGTCTTTGCCGATAAGAGCTTTGTAGTTTGTGGTTGTCCCTCGTACAAGATTTTAATATTATTATTTTATTCCATTTAAGTAAGTTCTCTAGGTCAGAGCACAACTTAAGAAAATGGTTTGCAATTATGGCGTTAAAAAATATTTTTGATACCTGTTTATAATAAGATATTGATGAGTTTAGTTTTATTACGCTGGTGGCCCACGTGACGAGGCGAGTACGCAATCGCGAACTTTGATGTCCTTTTCCAACCGAGTAAAAGTGGTTAAATTTTGTGGAAAAAAGTTTCAACGAATGAAGTGGCATCAAAAGCGCTTTGTTCATAAGTTTGTGCTTGTTGAGCGACACGTGGGGTGATATAAGGGCTAAGAAGTATAATGCGTGGTACATTCTCTCATAAAGCAAATTATCTCAGATGGATGTTACAAACGTGGTTAAACGTGACAAGAGAGGTAGAAACGTATTACAGTAAAGCAACAAAGTCGAAAAAGTTCTATAGGATCTTTTATGGATAGTTAAGCATGATGACGATTGTTGTTAAAGTTCGATAAAGGAATGTTCTTCAGTGTTCTTTGGAAAACACACAACTACATTTGAAATTCTGAGCGTAGAAATCGTTTTAAAAGTCAATAATAACTATATCTATATCCAGCATATATAAGGTTTTTCAATTTAACCAAAAAACTGGTTACAATATTATTCCGCCGTCCACACGACGAACCCCTTCTCTAGCCAACCCAACATCGTTCATGGCTTTATAGTCCAATTTGTTGATCAACATATTTTTAACATAAAACGGTAATGTTTTTTATTTATGTGTAACATTGTGTGAAAAAAAATTTTGCCTAGAAATGCCAATCAAACATTCAATAACCAATTGAAAATTGGCATTTCTACAGAATTATAATGTTCAGTATTCAATTGGTCACGGCGGGTTTGGCAACGTTTACAAGGCTGAACATCGATTCACCGGTCAGAAAGTAGCTATCAAATTCGTAAGTGAAGAAAATTTTTCATAGAAAAGTTCTGTCGTTCGCTTTCATTGTTTAATCTGATATAACTCGTTTGCAAGTTATCATTATTATATGGATGAGCAACTCCAACTCCTGCATGATTATGTTGAATTAAAAAATGTTTGTACGTAAAATCAGATTGAAAAGAAAAAAATTCAGAATCATTCTGGTATGATGAAAAGAGTTCTCCAAGAAGTCGCGATTCACTCAAGGCTGAAACACCCATCTATATTGGAGGTTGGTTTGATGGATGTTTGTAAAATACGTCGTATTCATGTCAGTTCGTTTTTTAATGGTTTTCAAACTCAACACGCGCTAAAACACAAGAGAAAATATTAGGAATAGTAATAATGATAAAATCAATTTTTCCTGCGAGAAGTTGAATTTTTCATAAAATAATTTTATTGTACATGACTTTAAAAAAATACAAATATTACCATTAGAAAAAATGTAAACACTTTAAGGTGTACAACTATTTTGAAGATGCTCATTACATATACTTAATACTTGAACTCTGTCCTCACGGGGACCTCAACTCAAAACTCAAAACCTTATCATGTGGCTTCCCCGAACACGAAGGTTATTTAACTTTTTCCATGTGATTGATTTGATAGTTGAAGATTCATAGAAACGGTAAATGTAGTTTATATTTATAAGAAATACCTTTTGTAATTTTCCTCAGAAAGATTGATTCGTAAAATAATTTTTACATTGATTCAAACCGTGCACCAGTTCGCAGCTACATGCAGCAGATCGTAGATGGGATCGTCTACCTACAAAAGCATAGAATCCTCCACAGAGATCTGACTTTATCAAACATTTTAATCAGCAGACACGGAACAGTTGTTCGTTAAAAATTTTTTTTTCAGTATAAAGATATTCTTATTTTCATGAGTAAATATGTAAACATTGGAATACCATCTAGTAAATATAAAATATTGTCGTGTTATAAATTTGGTGCTCTTTATCTCTTTAATGGATACTAATGTTTTTAAAATTTAACAATACTAATGTTTTCATATAATTTTATACGGTATATATAATATACCTACACAAATATCTTGAAAAAATTTGTTGATATCACCAGAAAATAGCAGATTTTGGTCTGGCCACACAATTGCAGGATGTCAACGAAAAGCACTTCACAATGTGTGGAACACCTAACTACATATCACCGTTCGTTAATACATTTGTTTAACTTTATGTTGAGAACTGCTCAAGTTCTTCAATTATTCTTAGCATATGGCTTCATAATCTTTATATAATTTTTAACAAAACTGCTAATTTTCTGAAAATAAATCTGGTTATAAAAAAGATCGCGTCAAATTGTCCAAATTTTATATGAATACACAAAAATCTCATGAATACGTTTATTCCACATATCAATATTAAAGGGTTTTCTAATGAGAAGCCTTGCCAACAACATAATGCACGCTACACCAGTGACCAATTTATGAAAACCTTAATTGACAAATTAAAAAAATATAATTCTATTGGATGAAAAATGTGTTTCACCATTTTTAGTTGATTTACAATACTGATAAAATCAAAGTTTCATACCCTTAAACACATTCCTAACTCAGAGAAGTGGCATCGAGAACTTCTCACGGCTTGGAAAGTGACGTGTGGTCGGTTGGGTGCATGTTCTACGCCATGCTCACTGGCAAACCTCCATTTGACGGAGAAGGCGTAAAAGAAACTCTGGAAAGAATAAAATCAGGAGAATATTGCATGCCAGACCACGTGAGCAGCCACGCAAAACATCTCATCAAATCGTTACTGCAAATGAAACCAGAAGATCGACTTAAACTTGAACGTTAGTTTTGTTCCCAAAACAGTTTTAATATCTAGTAATAGAATGAGTTTAAAATAAATAAAAGTACTTGTAATAAATAATTTGACAGATATTCTTCTGCATCCATTTTTCAACAGTCCAGAAACGGTAAATTTAATAACATTTATTATTGAACCCCACAATGATTTTATAAACCGTATAAAATAAATAAACAAATAAAGACAAATAAAGTCCTTGCATTCGTTGCATTAAAGCGTCCAGAACATTCACTGGATAGTGGCAGGGGTACATTTCTTCAAGCTTCAACAGACACAATAGCCTCGTTTCTCAAGTACAAAGAACTTTTCGACCCGTTAAACTCATCACAAGAACCTCCGCTTTCAAACACCAACCATTCAGTTCAATCGTCGACACCGGACAACAATACGTCACCTCAAAATGCGTTCAATGTTCTTTCTTCGTCTGCACAATTTAATTCTACATTAAAAATACGGGGTACCAGTGTATCAAACATCAACTTAAAATCGTCAATATTACCCAAGTAAAATTTAAAAATTATTTATTTGATTTGCGCTATGTTAAAAGTTTTTAATAAGATAATTTTAACGCACTGGTGGTAAAAATTGAACTATAAAAGCGTGCTATCTAAATTTTCGTCAAAAAATTTTCAAAAAAATTGGCGTTATGTTTTTTTAGTCTTTGGTTTTTATTTTTTGTGCCAACTAGTTTAATCACGTTTACTTTTTAGTTTGTGTTAGCCTATTATCGTTCAGTTTAATCGTGCGTCGTGTCAGTCATGTCGAAGTATTTTTGTTCGAACGTGCCGAGTAGCAACAACAATTCAGATTTAATCGAAAAATATAAAATTTTGGGTTTCGATTGTTTTGCGCTTAACAATTCAGCTTTATCCTGGGGTAACAAAATTTCAGAACAATGTGACAAGTTTAGTAACGAAATAAAAGCTCTGGGGAGTAAAGATGTTTATTCTAGAATATCGCTAGAAGTTTCCGAAACTAATCAGGTTTCTGAACTTAGAAAATTATTAGATAAAGATGTCAATATAGTTTCTGTAAACCCAGTTAATGAAAAAATTTTCCTCAATGTTTGCAAGGATTTGGATATAGATCTGATCTCATTCGATTTGACACAACGTTTACCTTTCATACCAAAACGAACTGCAATTAATTTAGCAATGCAAAAGGGAATTTCTTTTGAATTAAATATTGAAGGTATGATGAGAGATCATACAACAAAACGTAATGTTATTTCAAATGCTAGCATACTTGTCGAACTGTGTCACGGAAGAAATATTGTGTTGTCCAATGGGTCCAGGGATGTGTTTCATTTGAGGGGACCTTATGATTTAATTAATGTTGCTTATCTTTTCGGTTTGAATAAAGAAGAAGCTAGAAATTCCTTGACAACAAATCCAAGTTATATGCTAAAACACAGTCTTGCAAGAAAATATGTTAAAAGTGTAGTTCTCATTGAGCAGGATAATGAAGATATGTAATATTTAATTAAATTGCACTCATTAGATATTACACTTACAAGAGTTGTTTAACTCACAAAATTCACCAATAGAAATTTGATACTTTACATAATCCTACCACATGATGTTTCACAAAATAAATTTTGGGATGTCAATCAAAAGTCTCATGACGACAATGTTGCATGTGCTGGACATGCTTAGCCAAATATTGCGATGATGAGGAATTAATTGAATACAATGTATTTTTTGTGGTTGTGATTTGTTATTCAACTTACTGAAATTTATTCGAACACTTTCTACTGTAACATTTTGACTGGCTTGTTATTTAAAATTTAATCTTTGGTTTGGCTTATAAATATTTTTGCTTGTTTAATTAAGTTATTGTGTTTACATAATAAAAGTTATTTGAAATTCAATTTTTTTAATACAATAACTTTATTTTATTTTTACTTAATTTTTATCTCAAAACGAAATGGATTATACAGGATGTCTGATTTTTCAATGTTTAGTTTGTTTATTCATATAATGTCTTGCAGTTTGTTATATTATTTGTTCACTAAATTTCAGAGAATAGTTTTTCCACTTTGGTCTGTTATCACCTATACAAATGCACTTATTAGAGTTTCGCCACTATACTATTAATCAAATAAAAATTGAGTTACAATTGAAAAACTGTTGTGCTGAAATTGTGAGAGTTCAGCTCCAAAAGTTATAAATTTACTGAAATGCAGCATTGGAAGTAACCACAGTTCTATATAACTAGCAACGTCCCGAAAATACGTTGTTTTCACGTGATATAATTATAATTACATTTGGCTCAATAAAAAAAATTATGTCTGCCAAGACTTGTTATCCATAGATATATATATATCCATGGTTTTATTTATGAACATGGAAAATTGGTATAATTTTATCAAGTAGAGGTGTAGCCAAAATGGGGTCTTTTGATTGAACAATAGTGAGTTTTGTTATGATTGTCTGTTGAGGCTTTTTAGGTTTAAGGTTAAATTTAACGAAATTTTTATGTAAATTTAAAATTAATAAATCTTTTCCCGAGCATTAACGTTAAGAAAGTTTACTTAAAAAATACTAGTCTTAATCATTACTATAAAAATTGTGATAAAACTGAATTTAGCCAAAATAAATTGCCAAATTTTTCCAAGCCTCGCACAAAACTTCTGGCTAAACCACTAATGTTTACTTAAGATCATGAACAAAAATATTTTAAAATTAGTGGCTTTTATGTTTAATAGGTATACATGGCAAATTTTTCGGATTAAACCAAAAATCCAAAATCAAATTATTAAATGTTTGGGCTAAAACAGACGTGCCTTAACCGTTTTGTATTCGTTTTGTTTTGTATTAAACACTTCTTTGTCTCTAATTGTTCTGACATTGGTAAATGTATATTTTTCAATAACTTAATTGTTAATTCAATAACTAAAATTAAAAATCTCATCTGAAAAATTTATTCCAGATCGTTAGAATTTGGTGCCAAAAACAAAAAATCGTTGGAAAGAGAATGCATTTGTACAGAGCCAACACAAGCGTTCAATTCATCAAGTTACTTTAACGACGGCGAAAGCAAAACAATTACAAATTCTAAATCAGAAAAATTTTGGCTGGGCAAATTATGTAAACCGGAAATTAGTCTTCAAAATTTGAAAATGCGAAAAGAAATGTCTGAACGATCCGATGTAGCAAAAAATCTTCATTCCACATCGACTCTGATGCTGACAACCGCAAGAACTCTTCCAACATTAGATACTGTTACGAACGAATCTCCGAGACTTCAAACAAGCGGGGTAGCAGATGTCTGTACAACACAATTTTCTTCAACTACATCGACAAAGAATCGTTCGAAAAAGTGCACAAGTGTCAACAATTTATACGATAATACTCCGAGAAATGCTTCAAACAGATCATTTGACAAAAATTTAAAATTTTCTTCTATGGAAAATATTAACAGCAATAAAACTGAATTCCCAAATGACATAACGATCACAGCGTCTAATGAAAATTTGTTGAAAAATGGTATTCATCAATCCGAATACAGCAAAACTTGGACAGCTGTTGACATATCAATCGACAATTATGCTCAAGCTACAAAAAGAGTTCCGGATATACATAGCAAAGAATCGCAAGAACATGTCAAACGAGATTTTTATCAATATTTCAGTACAATTAGACTACGACCTATGAAGCAAAAAACAAAAAACGCTATCGTTAGTCACACAACGGCAAAATTTAATTTTAAATAATTTTGAAATAAATTTTTTTCTTTCTGTCTATATTTTAATTATTGGATATTTTGTGACAATTACACCATTAACAAGTAATTTTTGCAGATATTAATGTGTTGTCAACTGAAACCTTTTTTTTTAGATTAGATCTACTGTTTACTTTACCTCAATTTCTTTTTTTTTACTTTCTCAGTCATTCACAAACTTCTGAGTTAATCTGCGTATTTGTCTACTTTGTCAAAAGTATTTTTCAACAAGATTAAACGGACAACTGATAAATGGTTTACAATTCAGATAACCATTCAAGAAGATGGATGTGTCGTTGCCGAGTTTTTCAAGTTGATAAACAGTGTGGAACGTATTAGAAGAATTATGAAAGTTTCTTCCGACGGGACTGAGGTGTTTAAATTGTAGCTATTGCAGAGAAAACAAAATTATATCTTACAATGTTTTTACAGGTTCAACTATTTGAAACAGACGGAATCATCAGCAATTCGTCTTTATTTGACAACCCACCGTCACTGCCATCATCGACAAGCAAAGGTATAATATATCACCCCTCCTGCCTGCCTCAAGGGTGGAGGAAAAAATTTGAGTACTTGTCCAGGTTCATCAATCTTGTGCGGTCGAAGACACTAAAAATTACATTGTATACAGGTAAAGCCAAATGTATGGTTATGGAAAATATGCCAATCCCAGACTTCCAAGTCGATTTTTATTCGGGTAAAAATTCATTAAATACATGTTTGACAAAGTCAATGAAATTGAAAAAAACTGTTGACTTGCGAACGTTTTACAGGATGTCAGTTCACAGTGACGAGTGAATGCACAAAAATCGTGCAATGCGATGGGACCACACTGACAATGACTGCATCGTCAGCCTTCAATCACTTATCACCTGACTTACAAGTCATGTGGCAGCATGTCCAGGAAGTTAATATTTTTTGCATCCGTTTTATTTTTTTAATTATGGACATCCTGATAGTAAACTTGTTTTTTTAAAAGGCTCATATAATGTGCAACAAATTCGAGATGCTCGTGCCAAACAACTCAGCCAGTTACATACCGTGTTTCCCATTAATAATAGGAAGGTCAGTGACTCGTGACTATTAACATTTAAAATAGTAAATTTAACAACATTTAAGGTTAAAATATTTGAATTTTAAAAATTTGCATCTAATAATATAAAACTAAGTTGAGTTTTCAAAAATTAACTTTTAGAAAAAGTGCCGTAAGTTCTTTGACATCACCGAACAGTAGTAACTCACCAAGAAGTTCCACTTCAAATGATGTAAATTCATTGTCATACAAATTTTGATCAATTACTTGTTCAGAATTTTTGAAAAAATTGTTATAACCGCTGTCATTGTCAAATTGCGCTATATTATTGTTATTTTGTTTTATTTGTTATTTTCGCCATTTGTCATTGATTGTAAACCATAGAATATTTCCATACCATAGAAGATTGTAAAAATCTACTGTAGAGGCTAAATAAGATGTTGCAAATAGCGAATTTAGTAGCGAGGTGTGGTGCGAAGTTGTGATTGTGATTTATGTAGTTACTTGTATTAGTTTAGTGTTTCTATTACTGTTGGCATTCAAATAAACGTTCAACAAAGTTTGCGTTTGAAGCAGTTGCGTTCATCTATCGGAAATCTTGAACCTACGGATAAACGAACTCTTGACTTTCGTTGGAAGCTACGACACTGGTGTTGAAAATATAGAGATTTTTAAAGTTATAACATTGGTGTTGGAAGTAAAGAGCGTTAATTTTTTATTGCATTGAAAAATTACCGGTGAAAGAAATTGTTGTAAACTAAGTTACAACATCCGATAAATTTTGATTTGTGGTTTAATGAATTTTAATATTTCATTTTTTCATTTTCATGTTAATTCAATTTTTTTAAATTATTAACATAACCAATAGTCGAGTACAAATGCGTTCAAACGGAGCTGTTCGGAAAACAACTTTGCAAGGCTATCCAATGAAAACAAAACGAAAATCGTTACCAACACCCTCAACGATTTGCCTGTGGACGCCTCGTCCGTACGTCAAAAAGGAACTAAAAAATGGTCGGCCAACGTTTACGTTAGGAAACAAATTTCTATTCCGAAGACTTTGGTTGCTAGCGAGGTATGTGCAAAATGTGTAGCGTTTGTAACAAGAACGCCGTTGTAAGTCTGATTAACATAGCATGTCTTACCACCGCATAAGTTTGCGTCTCTGCCCACCAATGTTGTGTTTTACAAAATTTAGATTTCTAAACTCATTCTTACCCAAAGTATAAACCGAATGATAATTTATGTTGACTAAATTGAAGATCCGCCCTTAGTGTTGGATGCATATGCCCTAACGCTAACCCAAAATTTATCGCAATTTTAATGAGAATCGTGTTTTAATTAATGGTAGAAAATTTTGCTGCAAACCTGTCACTCGGGACGGATTTCCGACTTAAGAACCGACCAGGTTTAAGTCGAATAAGAGCTTATTTACATTTGATTTAGTTGTTTTTGTTAAAAATTTGTAGTTTATCCAAAAATTTAATTAAAGTCGAAAAATAAATGAAAAAAAAGTCAACAAATTTCTTTAAAACATTCTTAAAGCAACTCCAGCTTTTTATGTAAAGATATCAAATATCAGTAGAATATCAATCGCATTACCACGGGTTGCCAATTTGCTTTTCTAAATTTTTTTCAATCCTCCAACGAATAACCCATCTGACAGCAAAAACATATTTTTAATTTTTAAGCTTTCGAATGGGACAATAATTATAAGACATGAAGACGAGAGTGAAGTCTATATCGACTGCAAGTCTCTGCAAATACAGTACAAGGAGAAACATGGTCAAATTTTAACTTTCAAAAATGACAATTGCCTTCCTTCTCACGTGATAGAAAAGATGAAACATCTGCCGACTGTCATGTCCATGTTACAAGAAGCTGATAATTTGTCACTTTCCTTCGTCAAAGATCGCGATGCGTCTGTCATATAGAAGTTTCAAATGTTTTTCTATCTCGTTCATTGTTAAATTTGCAGCCGTGTGATTTCTTTTTATATGAATTTGAAATGATTCAGGTTATTATTCAATCAAAGAAAGTTCAAGTCTGGGAAATTTATTTAGTTTGATAAAGGATAATTTTGGTCAGCGATATTGTATGTATTATAGCTTATTTGTCATAAATAATAAACACGTCGATGAAATTATTTGATAAAAATCTTTGGCAGGTATTCTTAAAAATATCTTTGCGGTTCTAAATTTTTTAAGTAAAAATTAGTTATTCCTTCTTTTTGTTTCATGCATATCACTCAATTGTTCATTGAGTTTTGGTTGTATTATTAAATTCAGCTATTTAAAATTGATTACATTTTTTTTTATCTATTTTTAATCATTAAAGTAAAAACTTTCTTCTTTTTAAACATTGTGTAAATCAGTTATTTATTTGTTTTGATATTAGTGAGTATATTTTATAGCGATGATTGAACGAACAGCGTGCATTTTCTGTGACAAGTATTTTATGAACTATTCTCGATCCTGATGAATATCTGTCATTTTTGTATTTGTAACTTTATTTAATTCATTCATTCGTTTTATAGCAATATTTTGTGAAATGTCTAAATGTTTCTAGATATAGAAGTTACACTTGACGACACAACCGCGCGTATAAAACAGTGCTATGCTTAAAATTTTACTGAATTTAATGACGAAGCGAGTGAATAATTGGTTGCAAAGTAACTTAATCGTTAAATGGTGCTTATAGGACATAAAATGATATGTTTCTGGAAGACCCGTATAAGTTATATGAAATTTTATTACGTTTTATTAATTCTTTCAGATTTATTCAGCTGTAGATTTTACCGTAGGTCTAATAAGCGAAGATTAGTAATATATTGGTACTTTACATATGACATTTTTCTCTTTCCTTTTTTTAAATTTTTTATTGTAAATCGTCAACTTATTCTAAAATGTGCGAAAATAAACAAAGCTTGATTAATTTTTTTTTGTTAAACGAACATTGTAAAAGTAAAACACTTGGGTAACACAGCACTGCGCCACTGCCAGTGCCAAAATTCAACAACTTTTTAAGAATTGTCCACACAAGACAGGCTTCGAATTCGATTGAAGCGAAAGACTCATAACAAAAAATAGATTATTTAGCAAGAAAAATGAATTCGATATTTCCCTCAAAAATTTGTTCGAATGTTAAGAATATTCAAACTATCAATTCGAATGGAATTTCTGTACAGCGTCAATTCAGTGACGTTCGAAAGTGCTTTCTTTTACTCGTTCTTAAGTCGTTTTTGTGAGCAAGCTATAAATGATGAAAGAAAAAAAAACTTGCCTTTGGAAATCAGAATTTTTATAATCAATTCAACAAAATAGTTCATCTAAGTGTTCGGAAACAAACAAATACCGTCAAAAAGGTCAAAAAATGATATTAGTGCTGTTTCGAATCAGTATTATTCAGTGACTTGGTTCGAAAGATGTCTGTTCGAAATTTTAAAAGCATAGGTACGTTTTGTGCGCATTTATGTCCCTTAAACTATAACTGAGTGAGTAAGAAAGGATTAAGGAACTCAAGTTATTTACGAGCAGCTCTGTGACCGTAGAAACTTTAAAACGTGGAACGCTATTTCATTTGCTTAATCGGACTGTGTTATTGAGGCTTATTCATGAGATTCTGAAAAGTAATTTTGTTGTACATTCAATATATGGATTAAACCAAACGTGTGTATCATACAAGCATAAAAAATTCTTTACATAATTTTAAAATTGGTTGAAAATTACAACACAAATTTAGAGTGCAAATTATGGTACTATTTTTTTTATAACACCTTAATAATAATAATGTAACTAATAAATATTATTTAAAAAATGTTTATTGCATCAATTTATAAAACTGTTTTTTATAAATAAATTTTTATTTTCAAAAATTGCAGTTTAATTTCATTAAATAAATTGTGTTGAGATACATGTAGGAATTGATGTATAGTATTTGACCTGAACGTCATCCAAGAAGCGTTTTCATCTTTCGTATGTATAATGACGTCATTTTTTATATGTCTGTTTTAGCTGTGGCATATACATTGATATATAAATAATACGCATTAAGATATAAGCATATCTTAATGCGTTTGAAATTTTTTGCACCAATTATAATAATCAATGTGTCAGCGTCAACGTTGTCCCATTCCTAACAATCTTTATGATGGGAGATACACAGGGAAAAAATAAGGCAATAACAGTACAAAATACCCTACTCATATTCTAAGTATATGAAAATACTCTTTTAATTCCTTTGATTCTATATAAAAGAAAATACCAACCAGGCCAGGAAATATCATAAAAAATTTGTATCGTTGGTTTTTTTGGCACCCTTAAAAATTGATGGTCCATCTCGTTGGTGCGATTGAACTTCTTCTGAATAATATTATCAGTTTTGCGTATGATGGTTTGAATTACCGAAACTTCATTAATGGCTACTGGCGGAAAAGATGATAATGATAAATTTAGTGGGGACGAGAAAGATAAATCCCATCAAAATGGCGACGATGATAACATTGCTAAAAATTTAAACAATGAAGCTGATGGCTCAGAAGAAAGTTTGTTTAATTTATTTTATTTTTTATTAATTAATTATTAAACTAAAAATTTTAAATGCAGCCAACGTATTCATCCTGCATATTCATATCATATCACTTCATTATTTTATTTTATGGCTATAAAAAAATAAATAAATGAGGATTATTTCATTCAGAACATCTAATTATTAATAATAGGTATTAAATTAATAATAATATAATTAATATAATGTTTTGAATTTTACTTTTTTACTAAAAGAAGGAAGGCAACAAAAAGCCTAAGACTGTTAAAAAAGTGTTAAATAAATTAATTTAAATTTTAAATGAAAGTACAATAATGATTTCTAGAATTTCTAAATTTTAAAAATTGGTTCATTTTATCAATTTATTCATTATTGAAAGCTTAATGCTTAATCCCTTAAATTTTAAATTAATTATTAATTTGTTTCCAAATTGCATTTCATTATAAAATATAAATAATAATCATTATTCATTATTATTATTATTAAATATAAATTTTTATTATTAATAATACAGCCAAAAATTAAATATAATATGTAAAATGTGTGATAAAGTTTGAAAGATAACAACTGATCATTTGATTAATGAAATATATAATAGAGTTTTGGCAAAAGCACTTAAAATTCTTCCTAATTATTGTGATATTTTTATTTAATTTTTTCCAAGATAAAAAATCTACAAATCGAGATGAGAACCCTTTCAGTTTTAAGAAATTTTTAAAAGCAGCTGACAGCAACCACCAGGTGAATGGTTTTCGAGCCACTCCAAATAGAATAACGAATTTAGATCTGGCATACGACCTTCCTGATTTTGTGCAAGGTCGCTACAACAACTCTGAATGTGATAACAGGCCAACAGCGAGCACCATTGACGGCAATCTGCCTGATTTTGCTCTTCATGATGCAAACAAATCTCTTGGTGCTCGGCCGAAGATTTACAACAGAGTACTGCCGATGTTTAGCACGCCAACAAACAACAATGCCATCAACAACAACAATGACGACGACGACAACATACTTGGTGCACAGAACCACGAAGATTCTCAACCATCCACCCATCCATCCAATGCAACTGATAACTGCTCCAACAGTCTGCCAGATTTCTTATCTGACAGCGGCATAGGACCAACATGCATTCGAGAACCATCCAACAATCATTCTGATGTTTTTACCTCTGTTAGTCCTGCTTTCAATTCATTCGTTGTGTTGTTTGTTAGATTGTTAGACACTGCTTGATTAATTACGTTTTGCATGCATTCACATTGCACATGTGACATTATGTGTAAGACACATGTTTAAATGCTTTCCACTCACTTGCTCAGTTGAAGTCCCACAATGCAGAACTTTTAAAACGTATTGATGATCTGTCACACGCATTGGATTCTGAAAGAGATAGGTTTATCATTTGTTCATCATTTGTTCATTCATTAGTTCATCCATTAGTTCACTCATTAGTTCTTATGCTTGTTCATTTATTTGTTCGCTCGTGTGTTATTCTTTGGTTAACTTCTCACTTTTTCTATCCACAGACCTCTTCTCAGGCATTAGATTATTTATTTTTGTAATATTTTTTTACATTTTCTCATCGTAATTGAAATTATGGAAATAAGCTGTTTGATTGAAGCTCTGATGTTTGACAGCTTCATTGTTAAACTTGTCAGCACTAATCATGCTGATGTTTATTGAAAACACTCTTCTTGTCATGCCGTTATGTTGTTTGGACCGTTGTCTTGGAGCGACAGATAACTTAAAAGTAATGAATGTTCATTGAATTTGATTGGTTAGGAACCACAGACTAACACAGAGGTTGAACCGAATGAAGGAAGCAGATGCATTGGCAGGTGCAGAGAAAACAGTCCGGCAGCCATCTGAAGGGAATAAGGTGAGATCGGTTTGGTTGGCCGTCAAGTGTATTGTAGATGGGGCTGGTTTGTTTAGGAGATAATTTTGAGTGTGATCAGTCTGTGTTTCAATATTTAAAAAATTTCTAAAGTGCAATAGCATTGGGCTACTCAAATATCACTTGTTTTTTGTTACGCTTGTGCTAAAGGTTGTTAGTAAAGTATTTTACTTCTTTAATTTGCATGAAATTCATTATTAAATTAACAGATGGATGAAAAGAGTAACGAGCCATTGCTGAATCAGATGAAAGTTTTACAGGTTAATAGAATTACTTTTCATAAAAGTAACCTCACCCTTACCATTAAGATGTTATGTTAGTCAAGCAGTGCCTTATCAAATGAATTGAACAGGACCAAATAGAAGCATTGCAGACACAGCAGAGGTCATGCACGTGCAGCAACAACTCTCGACAACATTTGGCACAGGCTGCTCAGAGGGTGGTCGGCTCTGCTGAACAGGTTCAACTGCATTTGAGGTACATTGCTTCATATTTTTTTTCATTTGTTTTTTTTTTGTTTTTTTATTTCAAGCGATTTTTTCTATTAGTTCCATGCATTTTATTAAACTCAAAAACGTATAGCCAATGCTTCTGCCCATCATTCTAATGAATGTTACCTTGTGTCGGTCTATGTTGTTACCATGGATCGCGCAGCTGATAATATTTTAATGTTGACATCTTTATAACTAGTGTCAGGAGAAATAATTTTCATCTTCTTTAGCTGGTTGTTTGTTTTTTTTTTTTTGTAAGGTTGCTACTGATTTTATATTTGTACTAATAAAAAAAACAACTGTGCAAACAAATAGACAACTGATGGCGAGTGTGGATGAGTTGAGATTGGCGTCGGAAGTTGTGGCTTCATGTTCTACCTCACTGCCACCACCCCAGCCTCCAACGCAACAATAACATCGGGTCTCGGAGGTCTAGTCACGGAGCAATATAATAAATTCATTAGATTCATTGGCGTTTCGATGAAAAAACATATTTACATCATTCATAGGTTAATAATAAATAGATAATGCTAAATGGCTGTTAAAATGTTAGAGGATCAGCGCTATTTTTGGTTTAGTGATGCTAATTGTACAATCATGTAAACTCATCTGCTTGAGGTTTTTGTTAATAGCGATGTTATTTTAAACTGTTACAATTTATGAAATTTTAGATAAAAATTTTCTGTATAAATATGCTTCTTAATCATTTGTGTACATTACATTTAATAAAATCTTTAATTTGAATTTCGTGATTTGCTGCGTTGTTTTTTCTAGAAGTCGTGTCGATGGTGTTGCTAGAGAAAAAATTATTATTTGCTAGTTGTTGCCAACGAACTTTTCAAGAGATGTCAATCATTTTCTAACTTTGTATGGATGTTGACGACTATTTGTCAACGACATGCAAGTTTGATTGTCAAGTGGGTATCACTTGATAAGCATCTTGTTATGTTACAGTAGCTTTATCGGGATTTTTAATTCTCTTCTCATCTTCAAAACGCTAAAATAAGTTGAGCAGTGCTTTTATTTCTGTTGAAGATTCGGCTGAGAAATCTTCCACTAGCTTTTATTTAGTTATGTTGGTTTCACAAGATGTTTGCTTATTAACTTATGATAACGGTGAAAGAAAGTGTATGTGTTTGTTGGCTAAACGTGTGCGATCAAAAGGTGGAAAGTGCTAAATGTTTTGTTGTTTTCTTGAAACAAGGTTTGGGTTTAAATGTGAGGAAAGAATTAGCGGTAAGACTCTATGTAAAATGAAGTGTAAATTTGAAATTCTAAACTGAGGTGATCCTCAAAGAAGAAATCTTGCACGAAATAAACTGATACTGACCAGCAGCATTCAATATTTAATCAGTGAAGATCAGCAAACAGGATAGCACATTATGAATGACATAGTTGAATGAGAGGGTTGTAAAGTTAGGCTTTGATATCTTGAAGAAATTATAATAAATAAATATTAATAAATCCAATGTTTTTCAAAGCATGTTTTGCAATGTAATCAATATGATCTTTGCACGACAAGTTATTGGTTATGAACACGCAAAGAAATTTATTGGAGAAAACTTGGTTAATGACTTATCAGACATAAATAATTTAAAAATTTCTCACATTGGTCACTATTTTGGGCCCAATCATCCAGCTAAATTTTTTCGAAATTCATGATCAATCTATTTGCCTCAAACTAATACTTTTCAGTTCTGAACTCATATCCGTTACCGAAGTTGATTTACTAAAATATCAACCTCTCTCTATATAAATATCGTATCTTTGGCTAACTGATTCAACATAAGCACTGTAGATGAGTGACATCATTCAAGAACAGGTTGAAAAGCGGGGAACCAAGAATAGATTTTGTGGAATACCTCTTTAAAACTTTCTAACTTCTGATTGACAACTTTCTAACTCCACGGGCTGACATCATTCCAGACAAATAACTTTTGAACCAATCAAGCACCACAGCTCTTACTCAGTAACAAGCCAATTTATACAATCAAATTGCACGATCGGTTGAATCGAACACTTCTGGTAGGTCAAAAACATAGTCAACACTTTATTTATAATGTTTTTGCGTCGAAATTAGTGAAATCCAAAACGGCAAACTTGATCGATGAACTTTACTTTAAGCCATACTGGTTTGCAGAAATAATATTGCATTTGTTAAAAATCTTTTATAAACAATTTTTTCCATGACCTTTGAAAATACAAATATGGGTGAAATCGGTCTGATTATTTATTTTTGTACTTGCTTTAAGTTTGGAACTAGTTTCGTTCGTTCCAAAATTGAAGGAAAGTTGCCGGCTCGGAATTTATTGAAAACGTCAAAAGAATACTGAAAGCGGCAAAACATTTTTTCATCAAGACAATGTTGAATGTTGTCTTGATTATGTTCATTTTTCATATCATGAACAATTCTGACAACCTCATTTTCATTTGTTTTCTAAATAAAAAACTGGATGGTTTTGGAGGAGGTAGAAATCTGGCTAAATCCGAATTTGCCTTCAAATTATTTATGGAAAAATAATCTACAAACTGGTTTCTCAGCGTATTTATATCTTACACTAAATTTTTTTCTTTTCTAAGAATCATATTCAAGAGTTGATTTTTTAGCTATTCCAGGGTTAGTTTTTACCATTGAATTATATAATTATATTATAATTATATAGAATTATTATAGAATTATATAATTATATTATATAATAATTGAGTTATATAATTCCATGGTTTTTACTGTCTCCCATGTTTGTTGACATTATTTTTATTAACCAAAAATTCTATTTGAACCATCTCTAACTATTTTCAATTTACCTGTAAAACTTGAAAAGTTGGTAATTATTTTCATTAAATCAGGATAGATGTTTTATCCAGATTTCACACAGTTTTTATACTTTGCTGATTCAAATAAACTTTCTATGAACCACAGTTGCTTGAAACGAACAGTTTCTATGGAATAAACGGAATAAACGAGCAGTAATTATTTATTGCATCACATAAAAATTTAGAAATTTGTCGATCAATACAATCGTATATCGTACTAAATATAAATAAATGTGTGTGTGTGTGTGTGTGTGTGTGTGTGTGTGTGTGTGTGTGTGTGTGTGTGTGTGTGTGTGTGTGTGTGTGTGTGTGTGTGTGTGTGTGTGTGGGAGGTGCTTGCGCGTGTGTAGAGAAATACTTTGGAATAGCAGAACTATAAAACCAATTAAAACCTAAGTAAATTTAAATAACAAAATTTTGTAAATAAGTTTTTTTTTATCTAATTTTAAATTAATTATAAATATCTACTATTCTCTAAACACTCTACTTTTCTTAGAAATTCTATAACATCTGCTTCAACATCTAAAAATAGGTGGTCTGTTCTATCTAAACTTCTACATAAAAAATCTTCTCACTCATCTTTTTCTGCTCAACAGTTTCATGACTTTTTTGTAAATAAAATTACTTCTTTAAGAACATCTAATTTTAATTTTTCTTCTCATAACTTTACTAAACTTACTACTGAATCTTTCTCTGTATTTACTCCAATAAATCTTTTAGAACTAACTAAAATTATTAATTCTATGTCGTCTACAACCTGTTTTCTAGATCTACTTCCTTCTAATTTACTTAATTAATCTTTTTCCACCTCTAAATTTCCTACTTCTTATAAGAATTCTATTGTTATTCCTATTCTTAAAAACACATCCCTACCTCTTTATCTAATTATAGACCTGTAACTAATATTACTTTCATCTCTAAAATAATAGAAAAAGTTGTTTTTAATCAACTCTCATCCTATTTAGACTTTAACTCTTTGCTACCTGAATCTCAATCTGATTTCAGACCTGCTCACAGTACTGAAACTTCTTTACTTAAAATACACAATGATATCCTTCTCTCTAGTGACAATAGTAATCTTACTCTTCTTCTTGCTCTTGACTTTTCTTCAGCTTTTGATACTGTTGACCATACTATTCTCTTGAGACTGCTGCATCTTTCTTTTAATATTACTGATTCTTGTCTATCTTGGTTTTCTTCTTATCTCTGTAATCGTTTTTCTTCTGTTCTCAATAATTCTACTTCTAACTCCTCTACTCTTACTTTCGGGGTACCTCAGGGTTCTATCCTTGGCCCTCTTCTATTTATACTCTATACTTCTGAACTACCTCGTATTATTAATAACTTTTCTTTCTCTAGTCAACTATATGCTGATGATTTATGCTGATGATGATTTATTTATACTTCTTTTCCTCCATCTAATCTCAATAGTGTTCTTCATAATTTATTTCTATGTCTTTCTTCGATTATCGCTTGGTCTGACTCAATGTGTCTTAAACTTAATCCTTCTAAGTTTGAATTAATTTGTTTTAATAAATCTAAACACTCAATTACTATTCCTCCTATTATCTTACCTGATTCTAAAACTCTTGATGTCTCTTATAAGTTTCGTAGTCTAGGTTTTATCTTTGATTCTACTATGTCTCTCTCTTCTCAGATTAATAGTGTTGCTAGAAGCTCTTACTTTCATCTACGTAGAATAAAAAAACTTTTGCCATTTCTTGATGATCCTACTCTTCTCCTTCTTGTTACTTCGTTAGTCTTATCTAGGATTGATTATTGTAACTCGCTCTACTATGGTCTTCCTGACTCTATACTCTATCCTTTAAGTAAAGCTTTTAACTCCGCTGCCCGTCTAGTTGCTCGTGCCCCTTTCTTTTCTCATATATCTCCATATCTTGTTCTCTTGCACTGGCTACCATTGAGGAGCGCTGTTGAACATCGCGGAAATAGCGCTTTATAAGCTAATTGATTGATTGATTGAATTTTGGTTATTGAAATATGAAAGTTTGACAATGATAGTTTTTTACAGAACAATTTTTCTTTTTTGATATTTTAGAATATATTTAAAAATGAGATTTCAGTAAATCTTGTGAAGAGTGGATGCTCTGAAACTGAATATGAAAATAAAAATGTGGAAATTAACAAATTTTTAAAAGAAAATTTTTTCTTTAAAAAAATTTTTAAATGTTACTTTTTTACCATTAATTTTGTTAAAATAGCAATATAAATTTTTCAATCAAGTTTTGTAAGTTTTTTTGATCACTTTATAACATCTTAAACACCTATAAGCCTTCGAATAACCTATAAAAACCTGAAAAACCTAAAAAATAAAACAAAAACCTATTGTTTTTAACAGCTCTGTGAAATAGAAGATTTTGTGCGTGAATTATGATAGATTCAGGCATACATCAGACAGACGGGTGTGAACATTCGCCTGCTGTGGCTAAATATATAAATAAGATGCAAATGAACATTCGTTAACATGACGAATCGAACGTGACTTGTGCCTAACTCGGTCGGCGCAGACCCGGTTTACAAATCTTACTGATTTCTTGAGAATTTTAATTTAAAATTAATTTAATTTAAATTTATTTAATTTAATTTTATTTTACTGAGATTGAAATGCACTTACGATAGGATAGTTGCCACCTGTGTTAAACAAGTATTGTTTGAATTGAAAGATAGATAAATAAACCTTTGTTAACAAGAAAGAATGTGATGGGCTGTGTGGCGTCTGTTAAGATCAAACCAGCAGAGAAGGGGCTGATCAGCGAGAAGTACGAGACGAACGACAACTCGAAAGTTGAACTGCAGAAAATCGTCCTGCCGCTGAACGAACGCGACGTCTTCAGCATCACACAGACGTGGAAAACCATCAATAAGAACATTACCAGTACTGGTGTGGCCATATTTTTAAAGTTTGTTGAACATTCTTCGCACTTTTGTCTTCTACTGTAACGCGTTGCATCTTGCACTGTCCTCTGCATCTGTCAGAGTTTGAATTTTTTTAAAGAATAAAATGCATTCATTCATTCGATAAATTTTGCTTGACGCACTTCAATAAATTAACAAAAATATATTATTAATACGCAATTATAAATTTACCTAAATTAATTATATATAACATCACAAAAAATTATTCATTATAAAATTAAATGGTCAATCTATTATGCCTTACATAATTTTATTCAACGAAATTATTTTTATGAAAACATTTGACCTCAGTTGGTGTAGTCATAAATGTTTTGCGGGTTGAGTTTGAATTTTATAGGTAACGTTGGCGGTCTTCGATTTTTTTTGCTCTTCGAACAATTAAAAAAAAATTTTTTTGTAAAAATCCTTCCTAAATCGGCTAAATCTTTTCCTAAATCTGCTAAATCTTATCTTAATTCTGGTAAAGTGATTTATTGTGAAGAGAGGCTAAAAATCCTCCAGTCCAGTCCTAAGTTTTTATCAATTTATATACAATTTCAATATTATCCCTGCGTAAACAAGTCATTGTGATTGAGAGTTTCAAGCCAAAGTTCCTTTGGTTGCGCTTTTATTTGACATTAAGGTGGACTGAAAATGGCCGAAATGTTGTTAGATTGAGTATAAATAAAAATAAAAACAATTGAAACAATCAACACACACCCACACAACGCAGACTTGCACACAAACACAGACACAAACAAAAAATACACACACAGAAAAAAACAAACACACATACACACAAACACACATGCATCCAAACGCACACGCTCATTAATGCATCATTCACTGTCACGTTACACAATATCAAAACTGGCTGTTGTAAAAAAGGCAAAACTTTTTTTTCGTTCCTTTCTTCGTTTGATTAAATTAGATTCAAGGTGCTTCAACCTTTTTGCAAGGAAGAAGACATTTTTCTGAAATTTTACACACAATTAATTATTATTTTTATCAGATAGTTCAAATTAAATCAATTCATTAATGTTACGTTACATTAATTCATTTTATTTTAGATCTTAATTTGATTTTTTGATTATATTTTGACTAATTCATCACGTAAAAATAATAATCATTTACTTTTTTTCTAGTTCTCTCTCTCCACACACAACTCACCAAACACCACACACAACCCACCACACACAACTCACCACACATAACCCACCAAACACAACCCACCAAACACAACTCACCACACATAACTCACCACACATAACCCATCAAACACAACCCACCAAACACAACTCACCACACAAAACCCACCACACAAAACCCACCACACACAACTCACCACACACAACCCACCTGCTACAAGTCTTTTTTTTATCGGTCATGGTTATGATGTGAATGATATCACATAATAATTAATTAATACATTATTACATATCGACAGTAATAATATTGATAATGATGTTGTTGATGATGATGATGTTGTTGCGGTTGTTGATGTTGTAGATGAAGATGATGATGTTGTTGTTGATGATGTTGTTGTTGATGATGTTGTTGATGATGATAATGTTGTTGTTGATGATGACGATGTTGTTGTTTTGATGTTGTTGCTGTTGTTGTTGATGATGATGATGTTGATGATGACAAGCAAAAGCAAACACTTCTTATATAAGGAAGGCAGTGCTGATGTATGCTGTATTTACATGTAGGTATGTGTAACATTTATGTTGGTGACATTCCAAGATTTTATTTCTTTTTACAATTCTGCACTATAGACATTACCACTTTCCGATCAACCATCCATCGGACCAGCCACCGACTGACGAACTATGAAGTGAACAACTAAATAACCACCCAATCCAACCGACTAACCGACCGATCCACTAACCAACCAACCGACTACCATCCCACCAACTAATCATCTAACTTAACAATCCAGCTAACAAACCATATAACTTATCAACCAACCGACTGACAACCAACCATCCAACCAATCACTCAACCACTCGACCAACCACTCAACCAACCAACCATCCAACCAGCCATCTAACCAACCAACCAGCCACTCGACCAATAAACCAGCCACCCAACCAATTAACCAACCAACCAGCCAGCCACCTAACCAACCAACCAGCCACTAAACCAACCACTCGACCACTAAACCAACCAACTAACTATTCAGAATGTTTGAAAGTCGTTCAGACGTGAAAGCGATGTTTGAGCAGTTCCGATCGGTGGACAAGGCCGACCTGGGCACGAGTAGGTCGCTGGAGAACCACGCCCTCCTCGTCATGAATGCCCTCGACGAGGCCATCGGCAACCTGGACGATGCGGACTACCTCATCGACATGCTCTTCAACACCGGCAAGTCTCATCGAAGATTCGAAAATTTTAGCCAACTCATTTTCTGGGTTCGTATTGTATCAAGTTGCAAATTATTTCTTTCTCTTGTTGTAAATGAATAATTTGGCTGTATTGAATCAAACACTTGAAGTTTTTTGATCATCTGATTTTGCAAAATTGTTTTAATTATTTTTTTAGTTTTTATGTTTATTTAACTTAGGTATGTCAAATCAAATAATGTAGGTGTAACTTTGTATTCTTGTTTCTATTGTCACGAAATTTTTGAAAAAACAAATTCGACTTTTATTTTTGAAAATTTATCACGAACCACCTGCTCCATTATAGAAGCCGCACCGAGTGGCACGTACGAACGAATGAATGACAATGTTTCATGTTGGATTATCAGTTGCGGCTGGTCTTTCGCTGCATACACGCACTAGATGCACAATATAATTTTGAGAAGAAAATAATTTTACCTACATCTTTTAATTAAAAACAAATGTGACGGTCAGTTCAAATACATATGTTAATATACGTGTCGTACACATATTTTTAACTTTCATTTTTTTAAGAAATATTAACCAAACGATGGTTATCGGCTATCATTAAATAGATGTCTTGTTTCATCTCTCTCTCTCTCTCCTCTCTCTTTTTCTCTCCGTCTCTTACATACTATCCTTTTTTTCTGACTTTAGAAGAAAAATAATTAAAAAATTATGTATGTGAGTTATTAAAAGTAGTTCATTATCCATTTGACGTCTTGGTTGAAATTGTACAATCATCAGAAAAGTATACAAAACCGAAGCTGTTTCAAGAAAATTGGCATTAAAGGTAAAAGCTGCACGATAAACTTTTAAACTCTTAAACAAAAATATTTCAGACGCAGATGGTTGGATGTATTTGCATGGAATGAATTGGACCGCTTGTTAATAATAACTAAATGAAAAATGTCCGATAATAATCAGCCCATTCGCCCCCGAAAGATCCAATTTTAAATACTTTTTCGTTGAAGTAGTACAAAAACGAAAGACTAACTTGAAAAGGACTGTATGTTTGGAGAGAAACGAATGAATAAATTAATTCAATCTTAATAAATTATAGATACGCAGTGTGTGTACTGCGCAATAATATGCAGCGATGAGGTTGTTGCGTCATAAGACAGCAAGATGCGCGGCTGATGAACGGAAGGTGAGAAACACCTTCGTGTTGGAGTGTTATATGTGTAATGAAATAAGATGGCACGCGCCACTTCATAAGACCAGTTTCATGTGGCATGTTAATTAAAGCGCCGACGCCTTTCATCTTAATAACATCGATATAAGAATTTAATTAAAATTCTTTAGCGGAGGAATTTTTCACGGCGTGGTCTTCTCTACTTCGCTGTTTCCTATTCTAAAACGGATTTTAGAATTTTCTGCTCTAATTAAATTAGTTTCTTGTCGATCAAACGAGACCAACTAAAAACATAATTCAAGCAGATACATATTTTTCAATAATTGAACAGTTGAAATTGGGTACATTAGACATCCAACAAACAGGTCACCAAATTTTTCAATATAGTAGTTCCACTTCGGTAAAGCTAGCCAATCACAACCAGTGCTGAATTGTTATTTTAATTGCTCAAAAAATTATAATAAATTACATTTTAATAATTGTTACAAAATATTAAAATGAAATTAACTACAATACAAATTTCTATTATTTTCGTTAACTAAAACTTAATTTTGGATTAAAAAATTTATGATTAAGTTGGTCGGCATTCACGCCACGAAACTGAGCGAGGCAATTTTAATTTGGGTAGTTAGGTGCACAAAAATTAAAAAAGCGACATAGCAACTTCAACCTCACTAAATCTCCAAACGTTTGAAATAACGTTTAAAAATTGACTCAAAAAACTTTTTAGTAAAAAAATATATTCTTGCGATGATTTCACCGAAATACGATTTAACTTTGAAACAATAAGCGTATTTGAACCTTATATTTTACAGGCCATTGAAGAGCCTTTCATAACGGCAGTCAGTGAAGCTCTGGGTGATCGATTCACAAGTTACATCGAAAAGTTGTACAGGAAGACCATCAAATTCATTCTCACCACACTCACCACTGGATTTCTATATGGAGACCAGCTTTGAAGTTTCATCGATAGTTTAATATAATGGCGTCGTCCTTTTTATTCCTGATTCGTTTCATATGATCTAATTTTTCTTATTTTTTCACATAGGTTTTGACGAATTACTTTAGTGACATGAAAAATATTTAGTACCTTTTTCGCGAAATTAAAAATCATATTGAATGATAAGTAATAAAACTTTATTTATAATTGTCATAATGAGGGAAAAATTAAAAATGTTAATAGTTAAATGAGAAGGCACAGCAGAGTGCTGTCGGGAGTTTTCTCAATATAGGCGTTCGAAGTTTCCAAGAGAAGATGGTTGCAGCCAGTTGAGCGGGTCCCACTGAGCTTGTGCTGCATCGTAGATATGCAAGGTGAAGGCATTTCTCGAACGATCTGATTTGTTGTTGTCACTCTTGTGCACTACCAATCCATCGATCAAAACAAGAGAACCTTCAAAAAATTATCGTAAACAATTGATCAACTTGAAGTGTATGTGTGAATGCATTTGATAAACCTTTTTTGACGGGCGCTGAGACAAATTCTTCATCCTTGTAACGGTCCTTCATTTCACTCGTTGTAAACGATGCGTTGCCATCTTTATTCACCAATCTTGTCTCAAAGTGTAGACCAGCTAATAATAATTTTTATATTGTAACTGAAAAACGTTACATTCATTTAAAAGCTAAAAAAAATCGTACGATTTTCTAAGCACAATAAAATCTATTCATTAGTTGAAACAGCGATCAACCGACAAAGGTGAGAGCCAGGTATGAAATGCAAACAGCCATTATTTTCATCGGCATCGTCAAGAGCCAGCCACAATCCGACACCATTCAGCGGCGTGGTGTGAAGGTAGGTGGCGTCCTGGTGCGCTGGAACTATAGAAAATTGGTTTTTTAATTTATAAAAAATATCCAAATCAATTTTTTTTTATTGAAAAACTCAAAAAAATTAATCCAAAATTAAATACCTTCATTCCCTATATTTGGTTGCTGTAATGAAAGTTTAAATAATATTATAATTGAAACAAGTTACAGAACATTTTTTTCTGAATTACGAAACATCAATCATTTCATTCGAGTTTGTTAGGAATGTAGAAAAAACGGATTTTAGTTTTCATCTAAACTTTTTCTTATTTCAAGTTTACAGAATATTTTTTCATAGTACAATTCAAAGAAATCAGAGGTTAATTTAAAATTACTTAACAGTCAAAATCACTTATGATGACAGATTTGGCTAATTATGATTCCAGTAATACGGTTAGCTTTTAGACTCGATTGAAATTCCTATTTATTCCATAAAATAAAAATTGTGTTAACACAATGTGATTTAACCAAAAAAATCGATCATTTCAAATGAAATTTCAAGTACTTTAAAAAAATCATTTATTTCTAACATTACTGTAACCTGATACAGATCAATTTTTCTTTTTTTTGTATACCATATCACAATAATTTTTTATTTATAGACACAGGAACCAAAAAAGCACCAAATAAGTAGAATTTGTTGAATTTTGCTCAGTATAGAAGTTTAACTGCATTAAAGCTCTGCTCAATCAGAGCTGCTCAATGAAGAATAAAAATCTTTTCAAAAAATTAATTAAAAATAGGCGCACAAACTTTGAAGATGTACATGCTCTGGACAATAGTTGGTTGCTCATATTTCAAAGTTCTCATCACATCCTGCACGTCAAAAATTTACTTTATCAATTACAAAATAAATTAAAAAATTTTATAAGTTGTTGTACTTTTATTTTTTCGTCCGTAGAAATCTTTCGAAAAGTTGGATCAAGTATGTGCAATGCTGGATAAAAAAGTTGATGTTTATTTAAAGCAAACTTTTAAAATAAAAAAGGTATAATAAACTTTCATTCATCGTAGCTTGTTTAATTTGACTGATCATTTCAAGGAAAATTGTATTTGTGCATTGTGATATTTTTAACATTTCATAAAATTAATTAAATTTGAAATCAAATAAATAAACCCTAATTTATGCCTTATGGGTGATTAAAATGTTAATTTAAATTAACTTACAATCAACTAACGAGAAAAATTTCACAAAACATAACGATGTTAATGTTAATTAACTAAATTTTAACATAATGCTAATTAAACGTTACCAAATATTAACCGAATTTTAATATTATTAACTTTAACATGTAACTGAGGCAACAAACCATGTCCAATTTTGTTCACAGCATTTTCATGATCAATTTTTATTTCACCTAAATATTTGTTTGTAAATTTTAATATTACAAGTCGATCCTTCACGTTTTTACAAATTGAATCTTCAAATACGTTTTTACTACAGATTCACAAACTTCAAATTCCCAAAACAAGTTTCAACGCAATTTGATGCAATTTTTAATTTGATAAATTATAAAATACTGCGATTTCACTTATTATTTGTATTTGACATAATTATCTACTGAATAAAAACGTAAAACTTCAAAATTACCAACCTGCTTCATCAAATGCAGACGGTTCATAAAATAATCGAATCTTATCGTTACTTTCGAGAAAGTACGCATCCCTATAAAGCTGTAAACAAATCAAAATGGCGGCCAATTTACGATAAAATTGATCACGCGATTTTTACATGTACATTCTTAACAGAACACACCAAGAAAAATAAGTTAACCAACCTGCGCACTTTTGCTTGTCGAGAATGCCAGTCTATTATCACCATCTGGTTTTTTCACCAAGTTCAGAGCTGCTAATTTTAATTCATTGGCGACCTCCTCACTAATAAAGTTTGGCAAGATGACGAACCCTTTCTTCTGAAACTAATAAATAATAAAGTCCAATGTTGTTGACGCTCTGCTGTAATGTGTTTTGTATATGCACAGATATCAATATCAATCTATTTACTTACCTCTTCCAGATTGAACATGGTTTTCAACTTTTTTTTAATTTTTTTTTATCTTAACTATCTATTTATTTTCTTTGCAGTTAATTTTTCACTTTTTTTAACCCAGCGTCAGTCAAAACAAAATGAGTTTTAAGTGAAGTAACCCACTTTGAATGATTGATGAAATAACTTTTTTAAATACCTTCAAAGAAGTTAATTTATTACATAGCTGCGTACTTACTGCTGCCACATGTGCCAGAAGTGATATTTGAATGTTTGAATATTTACGTATAAGGTTCAAAGAGCAGTTCTTATTTGACACTACTGACTATCAAAATCTTAGTGTATTGTAGTAAGAGTATGTTGAAATTTAATTATTAATGGATGTCTCTGTTGGTGATTGTTTCAACCTTAGTTAATTTTTGTTTTTGATGAAAAATTATAAATGATTTCCCCACAAAAAAACATTATAAAATGAATTGACGACGTATAATATGACCACGGTGATGTAACATGTAAATTACATATCACGGAAAATAGAAACAACTAATTGCTTTTCAGATTAATTACTGTTTTTATATCGAGTTACCAGCGGATTAGATTGCATTTGGATATTAGAAATATTACAAACTCGTCAATAAAGTTCTGAAAACTTGCGGTTTTCCAGTATCCAAATTAACATTTTTAAATTGTTTCAATTTAAGATAAGAGGACAAGATTTTTACTCAATTCATCTTTTATTTTATTCATCCACTTCGCCATATTTTAGCTTAACTTATAATTATTGTTATAGAAGTCAAAAAAGGATTTTCTACTCGATTTAATTCATCTTTTTTTATTCATCCACCTCGCCAATGCCAGGACCATTTAAACCTGGGAATTTTTAGAATGATCAGCTAGTCTGTCAATGTTGAAACTATTTAAACATTAGGACGATGAATTTAAACAAAACTCTTTATTAATTGTTATCCAATATATTCTACGTACCGCTATGGCTGACATGTTCAAACTTTGATCCTTAGAAATAATTCTAGCTGCCTAATTTTGGATCGATCGACTGCAGACTATATGTGCATAAAAGCACATATGTGTGCGTGTACTAAACGATGTGGGCATAAAAGCACATACGTGTGTGTGTACTAAAAATGCGAGGGTTCCTAATCCAGATTTGGATTTTCGGATCCAAAGTTGAGGATCCACCATTTTACGGGTCTAAAATCAACCGAAAGAACGAAAAGATTTTAGATTGTCGGAAAAAGTTAATATAAATATGAACAACGATTATGTAAGAAACACTCATAGATATATTGATGTTTGCGCGATTTGTTTCATCTAAAACTGCCGCAAGTTTGTTATTTATAAAATCTAATTTTATTTTTGTAAACTTTTTTTGAAACAGCATTTTTGGTTTTAAGATCGTATGAAAATTGGATCCGGATTCGGATCCATCCGGATCCATCATCAAGATTAGCACCCAGATACCACGGATCTCAAGTTCTTGGGTTCGTCCTATTCCTATATGTACAATATTGTATGAATATATGTGTGTGTGCGCGTGTGCGCGTAAGACGAATGGAGGATTCCAGACTTAATTAAATAATTAAGATCAGAACTCTCAGAACTACCATGTGATGCAATCTCAATGCCATCAACAAGTCACAGATGAATAATATAACTTCACATTTGTTATTTCTTGTTGTTTATTAGTTGTTAGGACATAGACAGACAATCACGCGGGATATTATTTGAAACTGCCTAATTAATAAATAATAATTATCAAAGATTTTATTGATGGAAATTTGGAAGTTATATTTGGTACCCGTTTAAGTTAATTGATTATTCTAGAAGGTATCGATATCCAGCCAGGCAGCGATGTGGATAATATTTATAATTTAATTACTTCAATATTATCTTTTCATGGGTTGATAATACTTTTTCAGATCCGTCTAATCAGTTTAATTGTATCGCTATTATAACGAAAAGGTGAAATTAAATAAATTTTACTTTTGTCATGATGTAGCAAAATGTACAAACTTGTCATATGAATACCCATGTTTATTTTTTTAAATTTTACGTATACAAAAAAAGTTAGAAACATTTTTTAAACGCAGGTATGATTAAATTAAATGAATACAAAATTAGGAATAAATTTGCTGATACTGCATAGTGAAACGCTGAGACGTGACATGTTTTAATTGTTTTCCGAAATTGCCATTTTGGAACTTTTTGAATAACATTTCAGAAAAGGGTTCAGAAATGTTCATGCTATCTATATAAATCATGAAATTAATATCGTTTCCATGTTGTTGCATTTTTATTATGAATTATCTGAGTATTTTCTTATTATTGTTGCACGTATATAAAAGCTTTCTGAAGTTATTTTTCAACGTTAAAATTATTTTATTTAAACATTTTTGGTTTAAGTCTTCTCAGAAGAGAAAAATTAATATTTGTAAATTACTCCCGTAAATCATTTATAAATTATGCCTACGCTACGCTAGAGTCTGTCCGCTGACGACATTCATTATCGAGACACGAACCAAGTTACCAGTGCTGCCAATCAGGTAGTTTGTTTTACGACTGTTCGCTATCTCAACCAACCTATTTGACCGTACACCGCTTTTGTACATGAAATAAATGTTAGCCATTTCGTAAGAGCTCTTATGATTTTTAAAAACTTGTGCGTGCAGCATTTGTTGTTTTCATACTAAAGACCATATCAACAATAATTTGACATCAACGGTTATCAACGTCAAACTTTGCTAAACTTATAAAGAGGTAAACGTTTTTAATCAAATCTTCGTTCTTTTCTTGTGAAATACTAGTTTTCTCAGTTTGTAGAATTAAATTGAAATTTATTACGAATGCATATAAATAATTTATAAACGCCATCCATCTTTTGCCACTGTAAAGTGTTATGTCCCTTTTCTACAATAGTTTTGTCCTGCTTTTGTTTTTGAAAAGACATCTTTGCCTGATTTTTCCCACAAAAAGTGAGAATCCTATTATGATTGTGTTTAAAAGTAATTACTTTCCGGCAAGATCTAAAATGTGAAGACATAATTAAATAACTTGAAAGACCATATTCTAAAACGAAATTTTTTTTTTATGATCATAAATATTTATAAAGCTCCTACGAATGCTTGAAAAACACCTAAAAATGTATGTTAAATATGTGTGTTGAAAGAAGACGAAGCAGTCAACTGTCAATAGATCAGTTTGCACAAACCTACGTTTAAAAATATGCAAGCTTAACCGCATGTAATAATAATCATAGCCTTGTTCGAAAATAAACGAATCCAGCAACTATAAATGTGCAGTTGAATTCAGATGCATGCTATGCATTTCTTTTGCAATTTTGTGTTCTATTTATAGCCTTCATGAGAAAGTGTTATTTTAAAATGTTACACCAACAATTTAAAATCTGATTTGAAAAATTTATTTGCAGCAGATAACTGTAAAGATATAAAAATTATTAAACAAAATGGTTGAACACAAATGCTAATCAATCAATCAGTCACCTGTTGAATGCAAGCTCACCGCTGATTGCAATAGTAAGCAGTACAATGAGCTACGTAGGTTAGCATATTGCTTACAAATCAATAACATTAGTCATTTTCTTTCACGTACCACTGCAGGTGTTGCCTAATGTCTACGTATCAGTTAGTTTCTGCTTATAATTTTTCGAGATCAGTTTGATAAATATCATTTTTGCATTTATATTTTGAAAATTTCGTTTGCAAAGACAACTTTATAAAATACTCAGGTGTGCTAAATAAAAACCAATACGAAAACGTTTGCTCCGTGTGGCCGAGTGTCATCGTGAAACATGGCAAACACGAATTTTGATGTGGATTCATTCAATTTTGGTCGCATAATCAGGTCGAACATTCAGCCGAGGAATGTCGTCATACAACGATCGACGGGGCTCGGCGCTCCACCCGGAGTCCTCATTGAAAGATCCTCCAGGTTGGTTTCTTCTTTTTTGCAAAGTTTCAACAATTAGCAGATGCTAATGTGTGTGGAAGTTTGTAAAATGTCCAAATGTTTTACAAATGAATTATTTGAAATTGTTTAAAGATATGCTAGTTCCGTGACCGCACCAATACTCGGAGCTGCAGGGATCGGTGTAAATGAAATAAAATTCACCAGAGACAAAGAAAAAAAAGACATGCAAGACTTAAACGAAAGGTGGGCTGGCTGTCGTTTATAATTTGAAAAATGATATTTAGTTGGACGTAGCTTTATATTATTTTTCCAACAGATTTGCAAGTTATATTGAAAAAGTGCGATTTCTGGAAGCTCAAAATCGCAAACTTGGTGATGAGTTAGAACGACTAAAATTAAAGTGGGGCAAAGAAACAAACAACATCAAACTCATGTACCAGACGGAACTTGACGAAGCCAAAAAATTACTCGACGACTCCGACAGAGAGAGACAAAAACTTCAAGTTCGTGTGTCGGCGTTGGAAGAACAAATTGATATTCTCAGACGCAAGTGAGAAATTATTAAATGTGCTGCATTTCATTTTTTAAAACTTGCAATTTTATAAATTATTTGATTTATAAATTACTAGTTTTTGGATTGTTCATGATTATTTGTATAAATGTAGCTTAATTTGAACCAAAAATGTTGATTGTGCTGGCCAGATTGGAAGAAGCAAACATCGCAGTTCAGGACAGTCGAAGCAAAGTTGAAAAGCAGATTCAACAATTGGCGGACTATGAGGCCGAAGTGAATTTGTTAAAACGAAGGATTGCTCTGCTTGAGGGTGACAGGGAGATCAACAAAAAAACACTCACTCGTCTGCAAGATGCTCTTAATAGAGCCAGAATCGTAAGGATAATGTTATTTGGTGTGGTGTTTGCAAACATGAATTGAATATAAATATATTTTTATTGAAATATTTTCAAACAATGCGAACAAAATATACAGGACCTTGATAACGAATCGTTACTACATCAAGATGCTGAAAATAGAAGGCAGATGTTAGAGGAAGAGCTCGAATTTTTGAAACAAGTTCACGAACAGGTATAACAAACGATATAAATTTATTAAAATTTTTGACAAGTTTTGTTCAACGTTCAGTTTTGTTCACAGTGCTTGTTTTAGAAAAGATAATTGTTCAAGAATAACAAATTGAGCAATTTATTTTAGCAAGTATTAATAGTTTAATTGAAAGAAACTTTTTTAATTTGTTTATCACTTGTCACATTTCGGCTCAACCTAATTAGATAAAAATATTTATCTTTTTGAAATAAGTTTTCATTTTTTTAAAATGATATTTAAAAAGTCATTAAAACGACGTTTGATAAATTTTGAAAAGGAATTACGAGAATTAGCAGCACTGGCCTACAGAGACACAACAACTGAAAACCGCGAACTCTGGAAGAGCGAGATGAGCTCGAGTTTGAGACAAATGCAACAACTGTACGACGATAAAGTTGATGACATGAGGAAAGAACTTGAATCTTTTTACACCATGAAGGTCAGTGTTTTTTTTTACCAAATGCATTGTAGTTGCACTAAATTATTCCACTTCTCTGCTTACGTTTCAGGTACAAGAATTCAGAACTGGAGCCACGAGACAGAATCTTGATACCGTTCACACGAAAGAAGAAATGGTTCGCTTAAGAAGTCAATACAGTGACATACAGGGCAAGCTGTTTGAACTGCAGTCTAGAGTAAGCGTCTGATGCGTCATTGTGTTTAATTTTTATTTTAAGCATTAACTAGAAGGAACAAATGTTTCTAAACCGCCAAAAATTCCGAATCTCTTTTCAGAATGATAATTTACAACGAGAAATTGACGACTTGAAACAAGAAAAACAGACCAGAGAAAGGGAATTAGAAACCGAAAACGAAAAGTTGATATCAGAAGTTGCAGCGTTGAAAGCTGAGATGGAAAGCATAACTCGGGAACTGCAAGATTTACTCGACGCCAAATTGGGCTTGGAATTAGAAATTGCCGCCTATAGAAAACTTCTGGAAGGCGAAGAAGACAAGTAACTGACAAGAACAATTTGTTTCAATTCCACTTGATAATGTTTTGAACAGTTATTTAAAATTTATAACATGGTTATAATGTTTCAGGATTGGTCTAAGACAAGTAGTTGATTCAATGTTCACAACGATGACGACGGGATTTTCAGGACCAGGTGGACCAGGAGCGCAGCCAACTGCAACCTCTACTTCCTCGTCGTCTGCCGTCTACGAATCCAAATATTCTTCTTCGAGGGGTGGGGGTGCCGTCAAATCTTCCACGTCGAATAATTATGCGTCGTACGGTAGCGTGGGTGGAGGAGGTGGTGGGGCTGGCTACTCGTCTGCCACATCTTTCGGAGGAGGCTATGGAGGTGGTGCTTCAATGTTTTCGTTATTAATTTATTGTGTGGTGTTGTTGTAAAATGTGTTAGTTTGCTTGGATAGTTTTTGTTGAATTTAAAACATAGTGCTGCTACAATACAAATAAAAATTGTTAAAAAAATTAGACACCGCATTAAATGTGAACCAAGTCGTCAAAGGGGACATGTTGGCGAGGACTACCTACCAAAGAAGTGCCAAAGGACCCATCGCCATCGCGGAATCATCACCAGACGGGACGTACATCTGCCTGGAAAACACTGGGAGGAGGGTAATGACCTATCATCATTCCATTAACAACTAACATAAAAAAATAGCCAATTATTGTGTAAAAATATTTCATACAGATGTTTTTTAACTTTATTCTTTATGCTATGTTATATTAACGAAAATTTTTTAAAAACTGATTCTATTTATTTATTATGTATTACGCATTAAAATGGCTAAAAGTTAATTTCAATTTTAAAGGAAGAAAACCTTGGAAACTGGACGATACGTCGAATTGTGAACGGCAACTCAATGCCTGTGGCCAACCTTCCAAGTGATTTCAGAATTGCATCCGGTGCCAAAGTCAAAGTTTGTTTAAAAGACAACCGTATTTTATTTGTAAAAAATTCAATTAAAAACCCACATCAACGTGTTGTACAGCGTACGTGTACACGTAACATCACAATAGCTTGTACAGATATATCACGCCAACTTGTATCGTAAACACTCGCACATCACATCAATATGAATGAATGAACACATGGCATCAACATGTACACACACACACACGCACACACACACACCACACACACGCACACATATGACTCCGTTGTGTGCAGGTCTATGCCAGAGGAACGAGACCACGAGACAGCTCGATGTACGACGTTGAACTGTACAACTATTCAACATTCGGTCAAGGTGAAGACATAAAGACGTACTTGTGTAACACGTCTGGAGAGGTGGGAAAATTCTTTTCCAATTAATTCCTTTCCTATTTGCTTTGTTGTTTCGATGAATGAAACATTTTCCTGCTGTAATCTATTTAAGAAATTTTGTCGTATTTCTCCAACAAATATTTTAATCATTAAAATTAATCAATCTAATTCAAATAATAATATTTTAAAAAATTGTTAGGAACGAGCAACACAAATCCAGAAGACGGTCTACAGTTGAATGAAGCAGTATTGAATGGAAAAGAAAACTTTTCGAATTTCGTGTGCGTTGGTGATATGGTGCCCTTCAATTCCAACTGTTTGGCTGGAATGTTCTCACTTACTTGTCTTAATATTATTAACGTTAAGAAAAGTAGTTGTTTTATATTTGCTTCAAAGTGTCAACTCCTTTCAAGTGTCAATTAAGAAGAAAGGAATTTTAATATATTGGGTTAAGAATCCAGTTCATAGATGAAATATTGATTAGATTATCATCGTTCATATTTATTATTTTGTTTTAAACTTTCTTGGCCGGTAGTTCTTAAACCTCTTGTTTAAAATTTTTCTTGCAATGAAGAAATGCCTTAACTGCAGACGAGTATTGTCCTAATTTATTATCATTTGAAATGAAATTTGATCTGTTTTTATTGAATAAATTTTTTTATTTTCAATATAAATTGTATTTTTTAAACGCTTATTTTGAAAATTTTGTAAAATTACAACGACTTGACACTACTCAAATCTGTCGCATTCTAGAAGAAAATGTGACGCATTGAAAAGATAGCCAATGCATCAAATAATGAACTTTAATTTTACGAAACCTACTTCCATTCCTTCTACCATGCTTATAAATAATTTGTGCTATTTATTGAATAATTTTTAAGAAAATCAATCAGCTCTGTTAAAATTCACTTACGAACATAAAAATTTGGCAATGCTTATTATGAAACATTCATCAAATACATTAAATATGTGATAACATAACAATTTAAACGGTACAACAAAGACTAAATTTATACAACTGAATACACATACACAACACACAGCAACTGCATCGTAGACGAGCAGCCCGCATTGTTGTTACGCTATGTTAAATACTCGGAAACCTCATGGCTTTAAGTGTGTAATTATTAAGCTTATTGAAAATAATAAATCAGTGAGTGCTTCGTTGCACTCGCACCTGAAGAATTGAATGTTTAGATTCATATTTCATTATTTACAATTTAAAAAAATAAACGAATAAATTAGATCTGATTTGGACTGGAAGACATGACCGTAACATACAGCAAAGAAGTTGCAACTTCTAATTTTTCTTGTTTCCTCAAATTATTATCGAGGTTTTAAATGTTTTATTGTTAAAAATTAAAAAAAGACGTTTATTAATTTAAAATTCTTTCACTTAAGATGGCGGGGGAGTATATACAAGCTATTGTGGAAAGATTTCATCGTATTTGCCTTTCTCTATTTCCTTCTTAGTTTTGTGTACCGTTTCGCTATGAACGACTATCAAAGAAAGTGAGTTGTCGCGGTAAAATTATCTTCAGAGATCGGCGTAGCCAAAAATTGTTATTCTAAATATCTTACTAATCTGGTCAGAGTTTTTGAAATGATCTCTCTGTACTGTGAGAGTAACAACGCACGCATCCCAGTTGCATTCATCTTGGGGTTTTACGTGTCTCTGATAATGACGAGATGGTGGAACCAGCTGGCACTCATTCCCTGGCCTGATCACATGGCCATGTTTGTTACTGCCAACGTTCAAGGAGCTGACGAGAGAGGCAGGATGATGAGAAGGACGATGGTCAGGTTGGCCAACCAGTTTTTATTAGTTGCTGGCTAATTGCTCTTATTTGTTATTATTTTGATTTTTTAGAGTAGAATAAGAAGGAACAAATAAGCTTTTGTTAGAACTACACATACACAAATAAATTAAATAAATAAATATAATATATTATATTATAGTCAAATGGTTGAATGTCCAGGTACATATGTCTGGCCTTCACACTGACCATGTCCTGCATCAGCCCTGCGGTGAGAAAGAGGTTTCCAACAAACGATCACATGGTTCAAGCAGGTTAACGCAGATTTTTGTTTATAATCAGAAAAAAAATTTGGTGCTAAACATTTGTTTAATTAGTTATTTATATCACCGACCAGACAACGACAAATTCGAAAAATAATGTAAACAAACGGCTTTAATAATAATCAACGAAAAATTATTAATCTTTCGAATGTTGTTACTTCAATCAAATTTCTTGCAGGGATAATGACCGAGAACGAAAAAAATATTTTGGAAAAGATACCTGACAAATATGGAAACTTTTTCATACCTCTGTGTTGGATCACCACACTGGTGAACAGAGCAAGGAGGGAAAACAGAGTGAAAGATGACATGGCTCTCAAAACTTTAGTCGCCGTTAGATTTCTTGACAATAGTTTATTTTTTCAGACAAAAGATTCTTTTCTAAAATAGAACGAATGTTTTTTTTTCTAGGAAATAAATGAAGTCAGAAGATGTCTAGCCACACTGATGGTTTATGATTGGATATCCGTTCCTTTGGTCTATACACAAGTAAATGCTTACTAAACATCATGCAAGTTTAAATAAACTATCTTCAACGCTTACTGATTGTTCTCAATTTATTTCTTGCTAGTATTCCCTTATGTCGTTTTGTTTTCTTTTTTTAACATCTCTTAAATATTTTTAAGAGTAACGCAAGAAGTTGCAAAACTACAGGTAGTCACGTGGGCCGTGTACATGTTCTTCCTGGCGAGTCTGATGGGCAAACAATTCCTAGCAGGGAAACAAGACATGTACTTTCCACTGTTCACGTTTCTGGAATATTTTTTCTATATGGGATGGTTAAAGGTGACAATTTTTTAAACACAAATGTCTGACTTTTGAATAATTATGTTTATATCAGTTTCAAATGGTTCTAGGTCGCCGAATGTCTCGTCAATCCATTTGGAGAAGATGAAGACGATTTTGATGTTAATTTCCTCATAGATAGAAACTTATGTGTAAGTCAGGCTTCAATGTGTTAAAAAATTTTAAATTGACACACGCAGATTTTCCAAAATTTAAACAATTTTTTGCAAAAACAGGTAAAATATACAATCAATATGAAAAACATATATCACTTTTCATATGAATTATTTTTGTCATATTAAAATGCCAAAAAACTAATTGAAACAATATATATATATACACCTATCCCCCGATTTACACGGTAGATACGTTCCTGAGAAAAACGTGTAAATCGAAAATTAAAAATTTTCAAGTCAAAATCGTGCAAATCGAAAAGCTTTGCAGAAAATGCATAATTTTGCTTCTAACAGTTGTGATTTTTCTCAATATTTTTAGGTGTTCACAGAAATAAAAATAAAATGCATTGACAGGTTAAAATATGTAATATATTACGGAAACACAGTTTTTTTTATTTAATTACAATTCATCACTGTCAGAAATTACTCTCATTCTATTTTCCGGAATCGAAGGTTTGAATTCACTTTCATCACTCGAAATTATTTGTGCCTATTCGATGTTTGAAGCAGAAATATTTACATTATGAGAGATCGTAATAAAATCGGTTATTAACAATTGCTTCGAATTTTTCGAGATCTTTGTAAACTTTTTCGTATTGAGCAAAAGCAGCGATTTATGTCACGTTGGAATCGTAAAGCCCTTTCAACGTTTGGGTCATTTTGTATAAAGAGCGATAAAAACAAAAAAAAACTTATTTGGAAAACCGTGTAAAAGCGAAAACGTGTATATATTTATATATGTTGGTAATATATATATATCACTCGAATATATATATATATATATATATATATATATATATATATATATATACTCGACAGGTAGCGTACACAATTGTGGATGATGTGCACAAGGAGCAGCCTGAAATGATCAAGGATATTTACTGGGACGAACAGGAATTTGAAATGCCGTACACGGTGGCGTCCGAACCCTTCCGAGTTCAATACCCTCACAAAGGATCCGCTATTGATTTGGCGTTAGATATTACATAACAAAATTCTTCAAATTATTATAATTATAATTATTGTTGTATTTAAATTTTTAGAGTAACCAATGTTCAATTTTTATTTTACTTCTTCATTACCTAAACATAAAAGAATAAATATAACTTTTTTTCTGCCTCAAGTGTCTCGCAAAAAGATAAAGAAATTTTTAAAGTGACCAGCATGGAGCCGATATGGGAGGAGGACAAAGAAGAAGAGTCCGCTTTACTTCGGCAGAGCAGTGGAAAGAAGCGATTGTCCAAGCAAAGATCCGACATTTCTTATTCAGTTCATGAACCAGACATGAGTGAGAATAATTGTTTTCGTTTTCGGCTAAAATAGTTCCCCTTGTATTATACGACGCAAGATTTGTTATATTACGCAAAATTCTCATTTTAAACTTTTCATACTAAGTGATGCAATTTTTAAATTTAGTCGTTCAAATTTGGTTTCTAATAAAAGTAATAATTAATGATAGAAAATTAATTTCAGGCGTGCCAAAAAAAGAAACCGACGAACTGGCATCTGCCAGGAAAAATGAAACATCTACTGAAGTATTCACTTTTATAATCTAAACATAATATTTTTTATTAGCGCATTGTACACAGTTTAATTAGACGTGTTAACCATTTGCAGGATTTACAGTTTGACATTGACATTGAGGAAAATCAGAAAAATAGAGACAAGTCAATTCCAATGAGGCAAATGAAATCGCAAATGGGCAAGTTGAACCAAGCAGAATTTAGAAGAAGCAGAGGTTTTCAAGGGGCAGCCTCCCCAGCCAATCAACGTCTTGCCGATGTTATGATCAACATGAAGAACCAGAGTACTTCGACGTCGGACATCAACAAAGTCCCCAATTCTCCAGATGACATCGAGTCACCAGTTTGGGAGAACGCTCCTTCGCAATGGGTCTGACTGACGTTTCAATTTAATCAGATTGCTATCATTTGCCATTTTATTATAATTTAACCTTTGCATGTAACTTTCAATTATGCCATTTACGACACTAGTTAATCAGTTTATATGTGAATATGTAGGCGGAAATTTTTTCTAATATTGTTTCATTGATGAACCGACTTATTAGCATTGAAAACATACTGCTGATAAATGTTAACGCCGATAGAATGAATAAAACCAATCTTGAATTTAATCGTAAATTTCCCTTTATTTTAATATACTTTTAAAATTTCAACAGTTATTAAATCCTTTATTTGTGACTTTACATCATGAAAAAATATTTTATCCACACAAGACCAGTTGCAATCAAAAAATTGTACACATTCCTATTTCACAGTCCTCGTTCTGCGCGAACAGCATTAAATCTCAATCCATTCGCTAAACAGCCTTTTGGAGGTGTTTTCAGAAACTTTCCGATGATAACGAAGAAATTTAATAAACCAAAGAAGAACTTAAATATTATGAGACAACGTAAGAAACATTGGTGTAATGATAAGTTCAGCACATTATAAGAATGTTAACAATATTGTCCAGTTAAAACTGAACTGTTAAAAAACAAATAATTAATCGGAGCTCGTTGCACTGAAAAATCCATAATAGAAAAATAACATGTGACTGCTATACATAAATGGAATAAAAAGGCATAGTTTTTAAAGAATCTCTTGACGCAAATGTGTGTGCTAAGTAACGTGTAAATAAAAACTTTGCGCATAAAATCATTCTTTTATAACATACACTTTAGAAGCCTTCATACTCAAACTCAATAAAAAACATATTACAATATTAAAACCATATAGGACTTAAAATGAAACACTGTAATTTTGTAATAATACTGTAATAATACACGGGTGGTTTATATGAACAATGTATATATATATATATTATATATATATATATATTTATATATATATATATATATATATATATATTATATATATATATATATATATATATATGTATATATATATATTATGCGTCTGCCATATCCATATTATATATATCCATGGCCCATTAACATTAAGTATTTTTGGAGCTTTTAAAACTGTAGTTGTTCTTTGTTGTTACAGACCACAGACTATATATAAATCACCTTCTTTGCCAGCTTCACTTATTAACTTGCATTATCGCTAGTTTGTTTTGGATTCGGTTTTAAATTCGACTGAACGGAATAAAACAAGTGATAAAATAAAGATTAAAATGGCGACTATTGACGATTTGTACGGGTATTCAGCTCAGTTGGATGGCGCAAAGGACAAAATTAGTCAAGTTTGTGATTACTTATTTATTGATTAAAAATTAATTAATTTAATTAATTTTAAAATAATATTTAATTTTAAAGAATTATTTTATCATATGCTTTTTTAAATTAGTAAAAATTAGTTATCCTGCGTTGGTGCATGAAGTTAGCTAAAAATTTTAGCGCAAAGATTTCATTATGCATAAAATGATAAAACTTTTAATAACTTGCTAAATTATACTTTTAATGATAATCTAGCTAGCCTAGCCTAGCGCCTGTGAATTTTTCAGACTTGTCTAAAAATCTAAATTCTAAAGTTAACAAACGTTCCCTAATCGCTAACCCTAACCCTGACACTAACCAACCCACAATTTATTTACTAAATATCATCATAAGCTTAAAATTATTTTTTGTTTCTTAAAAACATTTAATTTACTTTACTTTTAGTAGATGTGTGAAGTTATCCAAGGATTTCAATGTGAACACTAAATAATAAAATTCAAATAACTCGCAAAGTAATAATCTAGGGCCTGTGAAATTTTCAGGGTTTATTAACAACATGTATGAGTACTTTTTGTGGAAATTGCGAGTTCATGTGTGAATGGTGCAAATTTTATTAATTTCTCAAGCAAATTTTTTTCATAAAAATTTTTAAAGATTTAGTGTGAGAAAGCAAAGAAGATGGTATTTACTGAATAAAAATTCAACTAATTATTATCTAGGACAGTGGTGCATGCACAGCATCCGGCCTGCAGGCTTTCTTTTTGTGACCTGCGGCATGTTTTTTTTCAAATAAAAAATTTAAACACAATTTCTTTTAATTTTTTTTAAACATCAGATCCATATAAATCTCAATTTAAAAATTGGAATGTTTTAGAATTTTTTAAAGGATTACAGAGATTTTTGAAATTTAAAGAAAAATGTATTTATGTGTGCCATTATGTTTGAAAGTACATACATATGTGGGCAGACATATTCATAAGTCGAAACAAAGAAACAAACTGCCTGATGAACATTAAGAAAACTGTCTGATAAACATTTAGAAGCTGTGTTGAAGATTTCAAGAAGCACAAATGAGTCAGGTGTAAAAAAATTAGTTAACAAATGCCAATCACAGTCATCTCATTAGAATGGTCGATAGTAACGATTAGTTGCGGCCCATGCAGGCTCTATGTTTTTGTCAATTTGGCTCTTCACTAAAAAAGGTTGTGCACCCCTAATCTACGGCCTGTCAGTTTTCAAGTTTATAACAATAACATTTTCATGAATATATGGTTGAAATTTGATTTAATTCTGTAGTGTCTTCTTCCAACCATCAACCTCTACAAAACCGTCAAACCAGGTGTTGGTAATAATTTGATCATCTGCGACACACCATTCAATCAACTTTTCTCCTTTTTCGTTTCTTTCACCTATCCCATGAGGAACAACCACATCTTGTATTTTTTCTGAGCCAACTTTTGCATTCAGGTCACCCATCATAATAACAGCTTCTTGAGATTTACATGTTTTTAAAGTATCATCAAGACCATTGTGCAAAGCATCAAGATCTTCTTCACTGCTTTCAGACATTGGCGCATAAACTTGAATAACAGCTAGGTTGAATAGTTTTGCATGTATTTTGACCAACAAAACTTTATCCGACACTGCCCAGGAACCTTCTAAATTTTTTGACATTTTTTTTGTTCAAAAGTACACCTACCTATTGTGTTTGCGTGAACCTCCTCCAGAGTAGATAAATTAAAGATAAATGTTTTTGATTAAAACAAGTGTAGCTTTCTTTAAATGCACTTTAAATTTGTTCTAGTCAAGGATATCAATATGAGCGTTAATTGACAGTCTGGGAAAAAATGTTAAATGCCTTTAAAAAAAATTTGAATTGATTTATTTTGGAGTGCAATGAATGATTGTAGAATGTTCTTTTCATCTTGTCGCAGCACACAGATGTGTACAAATCAATACTGAAGGGTTTTGAAGGGACATCAAATGAGAAGAGATTGTCATCTCAGCTGGCTGCCAAGTACTTCAAACATTTCACACAATTTGCTGAAGAAACTTTGGAATCCATGTTTGACTTGTGCGAAGACTCAGATGTTACAGTGAGTAAGATGTTTATGAATTTAAAAATTTTGAAATTTTCAATTTATTTTGAAAATGAATTTTGAAAACTGCATATTAATTCAATCCAAACACTTTTAAAAATTTGTATTCTTAGAACTTTGTCTGATATTCTTCATATATTTTAGTTATCTGATACACTCTTCAAGGTTCGCAAGCAAGCCATAAAAGACCTGACAGTTATATGCAAAGTAACTTCAAAGAACTGCCAGAAGGTGGCTGACATCTTGGTGCAACTCTTGCAAAGTTCTGATAACCTGGAGGTGAGTCTCGTTCAGATGTCTCTCATGTCTCTCCTGAGGTTGGACACGAAGGCCACCCTGGCCGGTGTGTTTGGACAGATCATGCTCGGTGATGAGGTGGTGCGCGAGAAGGCTATCTCGTTTCTGGTTACCAAGTGCAAGGTCATGGTCAGCGAAGAAATACTAAGCAAGGATGGAGCAGAGGAGTTTCTGATCACTCAGTCCAAGAAGGTTTGAAATTTGATTGCAGTTTCAAAGTGACATTTGGAAAAACTTTTTGAAACTAATATAGTTATGCATATAAAATATATACGACAATGATTCTGATGAATTTGTTTGATTTTAAATTGTGGTGGGTGACCTTGATTGATGATTGAACAGGTGATGGAGGATGTGACGGGTGAAGAATTTGTGAGTTTCATGAAGGTCCTCTCATCACTCCCAAGCTTGTCATCACTGCAAGGCAGGCAACAACTGCTCGACATCATAGCCGATCAGATTGATCTCAATGCCAAAGTTGATGTAATTCATCCTCTTCCATATTTTACATAACTACAATATTTTTTTTATTTAAATTATAAATATATTTATTTAATTGAAATTTGGCTACTTTTTTTTAAATGCCTTAAACCTCGTACATATTTTGTATTTTGTTTTATTGTTTGAAAACTCGTGAGTTAAATAATATTCAGACTTTCATTTCAATCGAAACATTCATTTATGAGTACAGACAGTCGTAAACCACCACACATTAACCTTGTTTATATATATATTATATATCATGCATATTCCAACTAGGTGACAGATCCAGACAACTTGAACTGCTTGATGCAGTGTGTCGAACAGGCTTCTCACCTCTTCTCTGTTAGTGTCCTTCAGTTCATCACTTTGCTTATTTTATTTCAATCCTCTTTTAAATCAACACTGGAACATGATGTTTTATTAAATTTATTTAGTTTTATTTAATAAATTTTGTTTTTTTTTTCGTTTGCAGAAGAACGTTCACTCAAATAGATTTGTGCAGCACATGTGTTTGAACGTGATGCCACAAGTTAATGACAAATCCATGCCAGCTGATATGCTGCTGAATGTCTTCAAGTTGCTGGCTGACATGTCTGTCTATTGCACATCACTGAACGATGCCGATGCTTGTGTCAAGTGTATCTACGATCATCTAATTGTTAGTTCGTTCAGACTTTGCTAGCAAATTTATAACCACCATTCATAATGTATCTGTTTATTTTAATTAGTAAAATACTAATTCTATTGGTCAATTATGATTCGTTCTTGTAAATGAATAGCAGGTAGATTTAATATTTTGTTATAAAATTTATTGTTATTTTTTTGAACTGCTTATTATTTAATAATGCTTTAATGAATTGAAAAGTTGAACAATATTGTTTGCCACTGAATGACAGACTTACATGCCTCAAGCCCCCAGCAACCAGACAGCTGGTGACACAAACAACTTCCCCAAGTTTGAGTTCTCGTACGTCGAGTGTCTCATGTTTGCATTCCACCAGCTGGCCAGACTGCATCGCAACTTCCTCACATCTGACCAACATGCTGATCGACTGAAGGACTTCAGAGCAAGGTCAGGATGGCATTTATTTCTTTGAGATTTCTTTGTTTGTTTTCTACGTAGCACGTGTTTTTGACTCTCGTGTACTCACATTTTTCCTTGTTAATAATCATTTTTGTTGCAAATTATATATTTTTACATTATTTTGTTGTCTGGAATTCAATTTTTTAATATTCATAAGTGGAGTTACCCCGTTTCGGTCACTCCTGTTAGGATCGGCTGACTATGGCTGACGACAAGATTAAAACAAGAAGTGATAGAGCTTTAAAATCTGCTCTCTTTGATGCTAAATGTTGCCTATGCAACAATAATTTTAATGCCAATTTACCAGAGAATTTTACACAAATGTCAAACGATTTTAAAAACCTAAAATGCATTTGTGATGGCTGTGCTAATCTGCTGGATGGATTTTGTTGTCTCAACCAACCTGTTATTGTTAAAAATGATATCAGTGAAGAAATCCGTTCTGACATCAAAATATTATCAGATGTCACAATTGCTCTCACGTATGATATCCATGCTCTGAATCGCACCGTCAGTTTTAACAGCCAACCTAATGAACTTGATTTATTCGTGGAATCAATTGATGGTTTCAGAACTGAAGTCAAAAAGTCATGGTCTGGTTTTGTCAAAGGGGTATCGGATCTGTTAGCAGTGATCTCAAATCTGTTAAGCGAACCTTTAATGTCGCTAATGAACGCATGGAAAAAAGAATGGGAACTTTGTCACTTTCTATCTTGCCCAGAACTGATGCAAAGGAAAGAAACATTTTTTTATCGGCCTGTAAATAGCTGACAGGGCGATCTTTTTAAGGCGAATGATTCTTAAAAAGTACCGAAGCTGGCCTCCACGTCCTTGTCATTGTTAAATTTGTCAATCCTGCTGTTGAAATAAAGGTGATGTCAACAATTCGTAATGTCAAATCACTTGACGGCGATCTTAGCAAGACCAGGCTTAGTCATGATTTAACTTAGGAGCAGCGCACTGAATTGCACGGTCTTACTGCTGATGCCAAGTGCAAGGAAGCTGGCGATCGGCATTTGTTGTACCGGGTCAGGGGAGCAGTTGGTCGATGGAAAAAAGTAAAACTCCCAAAGACTCCCTTAAAGTTGAGTTAAACTTTGGTTTACTCAACATCAGGTCAATTCTTTCTAGCCTAAATGTCATTTATGAACTGCTTTCTAGTGGTTCAGATATTTTTTTTGACTAAAACGTGGCATGGTGCTTATGAAGACCCTTCTTTTCAGTTGGCCATGCCTCCAGGTTTCATATTCAGGGCTAGAAAAATAGATTTCCCACTTTTTTCCACTTTTGAATTTATAGTAGTAGAATTGACTCATAAGCATAAAAATTATTTTGTTTGGTATTTATAGACCTGGTTCTAAACTTGTCTCGCCATTATTTTCTTGTGAAATTGTCGTCTCTCTTGGAACATATATGCACTCTCGTTGACTTTCTTTCTGGTTATCGCAGGTGACTTCAATGTTCACGTTGAGCGAGCTGATGATGTCAAGTTTATCCGAAATTTTTGAATCGTTTTATTTGATTGATGTTATGAATCAGCCTACTCATAATGCTGATGATCTGCCTGGTCATGACTATTTACACTGGCATTCAACATGTTTTTAATAGTAATAATCATTATGTGGTAAGAGCACTTGTGAGTTCTTTTTACATGTCAACCTGGCAGACTAGAGAACTATATTTTTTATTTATCGTTTAAATAAGCCAGCCTGCCTTCTAATTTTTAAAACCATAACCCAAAGAATTATTTTTGAAATGTTTTACTGAATTGTTTCATTTTTTGTACAGTTGGTAAACATGTTTGCTAATTGAGCTGATGAAACTTTACTATTTAATACTATATTGAATATTAAAACATAATGACATGCATTAATGTAATGTAGAATAATTTCAGCAATGTGATAATTAGTGTGATTAACTTGAATTGACGTAATATGTTTTGAATTGGACAGGTTGCAGTACTTCGCGAGAGGCGTGCAGGCCTACATCAAGTCGCTGAAGAGTGCTCAACCGACAGACAGCAATCATGATGTAGGCTCACCTCCGTTATCTTTATGTTTATATCATACATTTTTCACAACACACTTCTTTGATTGTATCTGGCTTACATTATTTAAATGGGTATATGTGGGTAAGCAGTCGATTGATTGATTGATCGATTGATTGATCGAGCGATTGATCGAGCGATTAATCAAGCGATTAATCGATTGATTGATTGATCGAGCGATTGATCAAGCGATTGATCAAGCGATTAATTGATAAATTTTATTTCTTGCATGAAAATATTATTTGTTCTAGGTGAAGAAGTTAGCTCTGAAGACGACGATGAACATCAACACACTGATCAAGGACCTCTTCCACAATCCTCCATCCTACAAAGCCTCCATCACTTTATCGTACAAGGAGGATGCTGCCGCTGACCAATCAGACAGCAACAGACAGGGGTATGCATCTGTTCTTCGGCTTTCATTTTATGTCATTTGTGATTAATTTTTATGCCAACTTCGTGGCGATTTTCTGAACTGTGATGTTTTCTTGGTTACGATCATGCTTCCATTGAATACTCAGGTTGAAGAGGCAAGCAGCGCCGGCAGTGACCACATCATCTTCATCCACTTCATTCTCTGGGGTGCAGTCGAAGAGGGTTCGAACAGAACAGGCCAGATACGCCCCACCCGGTGGCAAGTTCAGCAGAAATCCAGGTTGCAATTTCTTGACCGAATGTATTAAACTTCGTTTGTCTGTAATTTTTATAAATGCATAAAAGATCAAGTATAATTTTTGAGTTTTTGAATATTCGAGTTTATGAGTTTTTGAATTTCATTTCACAGACCTCAACAGAAATGTTGCTTCTTCGCGAAAAGCATGGTGATGCATGGAAGAGATCGTAAATAAATAAATTGAATGGGACAGAAATTATTTTACAGATGTATGGATTGATTGTTTGATTGGTTGGTTGGTTGTTTGGTTGGTTGATGGACTTATTGGATCGGATTGTTGATTGATGATGTCTGTCTGGCCTGCATGCAAGCACGAGGTCGGATAAATGACATTAGCAAATATTTACTGAATTTATTAACACCAACTGGTTGAATTCAGAAACAAATTTATTATAATGTAGTTGGTGTCATTTTTTTATTTGTTCATATTTGTTCAACTCATAACTTTTAGATGGCTAACAAGCAATGATACATTTTGCATTTGTTTTTACGCGTTTTTCATTCCAATGCCACCTTTCTCCACCAATCTGCTGGCTACTGTCTCCAAATCACTCCCTCTCGTGATCTTCCTCTGAGGACTCTGCCATTATTTCTTGGAAACAGGACAGTCTGTAATAGAAGATAAGTATCTGGATAGGTGCTCAAAGTGGAATATTTTAGATTTATTAGAATAAAAATGACGTACAGTTATTAGACATAGTTTGGTCTCGAAAGTAAAAAAATGAAGCAGGTGCCGATAATGTTTCAAAAACAAATTAATGTTTTAATAATACGATTTCAATTATGATGTATTTCTTAAAAACCCTAAAACTTAGTTGCCTGACTATAGGTATAGATGATTAATAGTTTTCTATAACTATGCTTATGCTTCAGACCTAGTTTTGTTGGAATATCATGATGTTAATAGCATAATGTTATAAGGTAAAACTGTCTCAATAAAGCTGTTGCTTTCGAGAATTGAAATGATGGACATATTTAAAAGAAACAATCTAAATGGAAAAAATTTGTTATGGGTAAAATCTACAGCGTAGTTTATCCGCCTAAATTGAAAGTTTTTATTGGTATAAACTTTTTATAATGTCAACACTTTAAGGGCATAAACGCATTGAGAAGACATGAAACATTTTGTTGAGATAGTTTCCTTGGTAGATGTTCAACAATTTTGATGGTAGTCATATTGATCGCATGACTGGCCAAGTTATTTCCATTTTAGAATAAAAAATTGAAAAAATACCTTGACAAGTATATTTCATCAGAACAATGAATCCATTAGAACATCCAATTTAGAATAAAAATTTGAAAAAATACCTTGACAACTATATTTCATCAGAACAATGCTTTCTTCGCATTTAAAACAATGGGAAGCTAGTGGCATTGTACGTCTATACAATATAACATAAACTATTGTTCGTAAAAAAAATGCTCCAATTAAAAAGTTTTCAAAAGTTATTCATAAAAAATTATGTTTGCAACGAAGACGATTAATTAATTTGTTTTTATTAAAATGTTGAATTATTTCTGCGCAATATTAATGAAACAAATTTTGAGTTAGTTTAACTCAACTCCCTTGTCATTTTATTCAAGAGAAATTTTATAACCAACCTTTTTGCAGCTCCCATTAATGCACTTCATCACAGTTTAATGATGCGAAACTTCGTTCTGTCCTTTACCGAAAAAACGTTCATACAAAACAACTACAAAATTACATTCAATCAGTTTATAAAGCGCTTACGCTTATGTAAAAAATGATTCTAGAAAAAAGGTCAACCAACAGTTGGCTGTTTAATTTCTGCAACCATTTATATTTTCTGAAGTATCTTTCAAATTTATCTAAATAAAATCTAACATAATCTTTCTAGAATATATTATCTATAGAGTTTTTTGTTGTATAGAAGTTCAGTCAGTCAGTCAGTCAGTCAGTCAGTCAGTCAGTCAGTCAGTCAGTCAGTCAGTCAGTCAGTCAGTCAGTCAGTCAGTCAGTCAGTCAGTCAGTCAGTCAGTCAGTCAGTCAGTCAGTCAGTCAGTCAGTCAGTCAGTCAGTCAGTCAGTCAGTCAGTCAGTCAGTCAGTCAGTCAGTCAGTCAGTCAGTCAGTCAGTCAGTCAGTCAGTCAGTCAGTCAGCAGTCAGTCAGTCAGTCAGTCAGTCAGCAGTCAGTCAGTCAGTCAGTCAGCAGTCAGTCAGTCAGTCAACCAACCCACCAACCAATTAATCAATTAGTTTGTAAAGCGCTATTTTAGCTATGTTCAACAGCGCTTCGCAATGGATTTTGCAAACGATGGGTCGAAGTGAGAACTAGAAGAAAATCATAAACCGGGGCGTTTAGGTTCAATTAACACATCTGATAAGTAATTAGGAAATAACTTAGACTGAGACTTGTACTTTAATGTGCAGATCTTCAAAATTATTTTGTATTTTAAAGGCAACCAGTGCAAGAGAACAAGATATGGAGATGTATATGAGAAAAGAGAAGGACACGAGCAACCAGGCGAGCAGCTCGCTTTAAGAAATTCCGACTGTATTTATTAAAAATAGTTGATTAATTACATTTCAAGATCATTTTAAATTAATTTTTTGCAATACGTTCATTTTAATTTTTTACAAACACCCTACTTTTTTGACAAAAATCGACTAAGATGATATTTTTCGTGACTGAAAAAGTAGTTAGAATAGCTATAAAGTTTTTTTAGTTCATTTTATTTTTCTTATGAATTTTCTAACCGGGCAATGTGTAATTTAAATATCAAATTATTTTTAATTAAAATTAGTAGTTATCTACACACATTTTTAAAAGACAGCTTAAATAATTATTTTTTTTTAAATTTAGAATCAATAATTTGCACGCTCCTTTGTGTGCTATAACTTGTTTTCGTGCTTTCCAAATATATACAACTGAGTTATGCTCACGTGTGCTAGTTCACCTAAACGTTGGAAAGTTGGTGCTCTCAATGATTATAAATTTTGTCATTTTTTTACAGTAAATAACAACTAAACTAAGTTGTTATGAAAAGGCAAATATATCACAAATGTCTACCCATATTATGATTTCGTATGATTAATAAATTACGTTATTTGTTTGTTTGTTTGTTTGTTTGTTTGTGCAGTTTAACGGCGTTTCAGCACAACTGGCTATCTTTACGCCCTTTGTTCCTTTTCTATAAATGCGTTTTGTTGTTTTAAAACTTTTGAGAAATTATTTTTAAATTCTATTAAAAATTTGTATTTCCTGAAGGAATGATATTAGATTATTGATTTTATCTCTGGAAAAATTTTTTTCTACTTCTGAAGGGATGTCATGTCGTTTCCTACTATTATTGTGACTATTACATTTGACCAAAATGTGATGGATAGTTAGTTTTTCGTTACAAGAGTTGCATGTAGGCGAATTTGTTTTGTTGAGAATCCAGGAATGAGTCAAACTTGAATGGCCTATTTTTAATCTGTTGATAATTTACGTTTTAAACCTTTAAATTCATTTTTTTGGCTGAGAAATGGTGTGGATAATTTAAGAAAGTTTGATGTTTGGTTCCATTCAAGTTGCCATTTCTCCACTGAAACCTTTTTTGTCCAAAATCTTAAATCATTGTGTGGGATGGGAAGATTTGATATTGGAATATTGTGAGCTTGTGATGCCAGTTGATCGACTTCCTCATTACCCTGAATTCTTATGTGACTGGGTATCCATATCAGAGTTATTTTCTTACCATTGTTATCATTTAAGTTATCATGTATCCTGTTTTGCGTTTGAATAATAAGGTTGTGTTGAGGTCTATATTGTTTAAGCACCGTAACTGTTGATAATGAATCTGAAAATATCATGAAATTTTTACTATTGGATTTAGATATGAAGTTTATTGGCATCTGAATGGCATTGATTTCTGCTGTGAAGATTGAAGCATGGTTTGGAAGATGTTGCATGATTTTGTTTATGCATTTTTGTTGTCTGTAGACTACTACTGCTGCTGTAGTTGATATTCATTTTTTTGAGCCATCAGTATATATTTCAATTGAATTGGGATTCTCTTGAATTTTTTCTTTGAATAACATTTTTGCTAAGTTTTTGTCTTTTTCTATTTTTACTATACTGGTATCAATATCTGCATGTAGCAACAGCCAGGGAGGAATCTTATAATCCATCTCTTTAACAATTTTTGTTTTTTTCATGTTCTTTGATGTATTCATTTATTCTTGTTTGAAAAGTTTGAATAGATTTGGATTTAATGTGACATATTTTATCGATATATTTATAATTTGGATTTTCTGGTTGCGATCTCAGTTTTAGATAGTAATTCGATGCTAATTTTTGATGTCTATAAGATATGGGCATTTCCCCTGAGAGAACATGTAGACTGCTAGATGGAGATGTTTTGTATGCTCCCAAAACTCTTCTTAATGACTCGTTGATTATTGGTTGAAGAATTTTGAGATATGATTTCCTTGTTGATCCATAAACTGGGCTAGCGTAGTCTATTATTGATCTTATCGTTGTCTGGTAAATTGTCATCAAAAGCATTTGATCTGCTCCCCAAGTATGATGAGATAAAACTTTGATCAGGTTGAGTGCTTTTAGACATTTTTTTTGTCGCTTGAATATGAGGAATGAAATTAAGTTTATCATCGATTATGATTCCCAAATATTTATATTGCTGGGTGAAATCTATGAAATTTTCTTGAAATTTTAATTTGGGGTAGATCTTGTTTCGTTATTTTGAAAAAAGTATGGCTTTTATTTTGGTTTCTGAAAATTTAATTCCATTTTCTATTGCCCATTTTTCTAAGGTTTTCAAAAATGTGTTTATTTCCCCTTGCATTTTGCTAATATCTTTATTTCTAAATGTTATTGTTAAATCATTCATATACAGTGAAGTTATTGCTCTTTTTGGAATTATATTTGTTATGTTATCTAAAAGTAAACAAAAAAGTTTTGGTGACAAAATGCTTCCTTGTGGAATACCTAGATCTGGATACTTTTTTTCAGAAAATGTGTTGTTAAATTTTACCTGAAAGGATCGATCCGTCAAGAAATTTTGAATAAACCTAGGGAGGAGTCCTCGTAAACCAATTTGATGTATCTTTTTCATAATTCCATAGTTCCAAGCTCTATCATAGGCTTTCTCTATGTCTAAAAATATTGTTATGACTTGTTCGTTATTGTTTAATGCTTGTCTTACCAATGTTTCAAGCAGTAGTAGGTTATCTAATGTGGATCTTCCTTTGGTTCCTCCACACTGTGAATTTGATATTATTTTATTAATTTTGAGATACCAATCTTGTCTTGTATTAATTATTTTTTCCATTATTTTGCAGGTGCAACAAGTTAATGATATCGGTCTGTAATTTTCAGGTTGAAGTTAGGATTTGTTTGGTTTATTTATTGGAATTATTATTGCGTGACGCCATATATTTGGAAAACTTGTATTATGCCAAATATAGTTATAAATTCTTAGAAGTATCATCAGCGCATTTTGTGGTAAGTTTTTGAGCATCTTGTAAGTTATTAGATCTGGTCCCGGAGAGGAATCTTTGCTATTGTTGATTTCATACATAATTTCTTTCATAGTTATTGAGGTATCATATGGTTCTAAATTATTTGAATTAAAATCTAAAGTTTTACTTTCTTCTACTGACTTGATCGTTGCAAAATTACTGTTTAGATTTTTTGAATTTCGTTGAAAATTGATAGCCAAGATGTTTGATATTTCTTGGTCAGTTGTATACTCTTTACCATTGAGTGAAATGTGGCTGTTTTTATTAGTATTATTTTTATTTTTTAATTTTCTGATCATTTCCCAAACTTTATTTATAGATGTGATGGAATTGAGATTATTTATAAATGAGTTCCAAGATTTTAAATGCATTTTGCTTCTGTTTGATTGCATCTTTGCACTTCTCATTGTACCAAGTATTTAAAACTTTACCTTTTTTATTTTGAATAACTGGGGTAGTTTGTTTTATGACTTCTGATATGATTTCTATCCATCTGTTCATTGACTCATCATCAATTGTGTCAAAAGTTTTCATTTGTTCCTCTATCATGAATGTAAAACTACTCCAATCTGTTTTGTTGTAGTTAAGTCTTTTCAAATCTGAATTTGTGGGTTTATTTCTGATGGATATAATTATTGGGTAGTGATCACTGCCATGTAAGTCATGTTCTGCATCCCATTCAATATCTTCAAAGATAATTGGAGTTGTCATGACTAGATCAATTGTGGATGAAGCGTTTGTGTTTTCATGGTATCTTGTTGGTTGTGTTGGCTTAATCAGGCAAAGATCATTTTTTATTATTGTTTTTTCCAATTGCTTACCCTGAGAATTTGACTTTAGGCAGTTCCAAATTTTGTTGTGAGCATTAAAATCTCCAAGGAATATGAATGGTTTAGGAAACTGTTTTATTATTTGTTTTAAGTTTTGTGCTTTAATCAAAGAATTTGGCTGTATGTAACCATTGCATATTGTTATTGATTTGTTGTAGATTGTTATTCTTGCTGCTATGAAATGATTATCGATTTTTATATTAACGGGAGACTGTGTTATATTGTAATGAATATAAATTGATGTTCCAGCTGATGGATTTGTTTTTGTGGAGATAGCTGCTTTATGATAACCCATGTAGTTTTTCAATTTTATTTGTTTATCTTCAGTGTTTTTTGTTTCCTGGAGACAAATGATATGTGGATTGTGTTTAGAAATTAGGATTTGTAGTTCTGGTAAATTGTTTTTCATTCCTCTGATGTTCCGTTGAAGGATTTTGATTGTGTGGGAATTTTTATCTATTATTATGTCTTAAATAGGATTATTTGTTTTGGAGTTATTAATGAATCTTTTAGTGTCTGGTATTTCTTTTGTTTGTTTATTATAAGCCATGTAAGTTTATTTTTGGGAACGTTTTTCATTTTTACATTAATGTCATTTTTGTTAGAATCTTCCTCCGTATTTTCGCTAAGGCATTCATCACTTTTCGTGTTTTCATCGCTGGAAAACATATACGGATCTTTGTTTTCTTTACTTGTTTTATTATAGTTTTTATGGGATTTTATTTGTTGATCTAATTCTAATTTTTATGTTGTTTCTTGAGATATATCATCATCAGAAGTTTTTTTTTGTAGTTTTTGGTGGAATTTGATAAACAATTTATAAGATTGCATTGAATTTCTTTATCAATCATTGTTACTTTTTTTTATTATTTGAGATAACAAGGGTTTCTGTTGTTGACATATCTGACTTTTTGCTTGGTTATAAGATACATTATTTTCTGTTTTTCTTTTGAGTATTTCTTTTTCCAATTTAAATTTTGAACACTCTTTAGAGAAAGTTTCATGTTTATGTCCACAGTGATAACAATTTGGCTCATTTTGGCATGGTGCTTCCCATGTATGTTTGTGCCCTGTATTTCCACATCTTGAACAAATCAGATCTTTACTTCTGCAAATTTTATGGTGATGACCATACTTCTGACATTTAGTGCATCTTGTGGGTAATGGAATAAATTTGTCAATTTTTATTGAGTGGTAACATACTTTTATTTCTGAAGGAAGTTGAGAAGGTTTGAATGTTAGGATGAAGGTGTTAGTATTTATTTTTTGATTATTTTTAGTTATTTTTATATTAAAAATATCTATTACACCCTGCTTTTGTAATTCCTCTTTCATTTCTTCCTTTGAACAGTATCTGAAAATTGTAGTCCTAATAACTCCTTTACTTGTATTCAAAACTTTATGAGGATAGCACTTTACTTTTTCATTTATAATTGTATTAATTTTTAGTATTTTGTCTCGTTGCCTTTCATCTTTTATTTTACTTAAGATTCTGTTCTGTTGAATTTTAATGAAATTCAGTTCGCCTATATTGTTTTGGAAATATTTACTAATTTTGAAAATTGACATTTTTCTGAAGTCATGGCTGTTATCAGGGGATAGTGGTTCAATGACGAAAACCATTGGTCCGTCTAACTGAAGTAGTACCATGGTTGACGGTGAAAGAGCCCTCGTCTTCTCCTTCTTCTTGTGTGGCGCCAGCTTGACTGGCCCACCGGCACCTTCCGTTGAGTTGTAACGAAGCAAAATTCAACAATTTATATTAACTTAAACTTTTAAATGATTATAGAAAAAATACAAAAAAACTAGAAAATTAAAGTTCTTCCACCAAAAGAGAAAATTATTCTAATTCGGCACAAATAAACATGTTCGCCATATATCCAAATTACGTTATGTCAAACTTTATATCAGGAGTAAATATTTGAGTCTTTTGGATTGTAGAAATTTTGCTTTAATTTTCTGTAAACCTCAGATTGACAAGAAGTTGAAAATGTTCTTTAATGAAATTGTTTATAACAAAAAAGAATAGCACTTTAATACTTGGATGTGTTTATAGACAATAAATAATATTATTTCAAAATTTTTTAGTTTCATTAGGCAATTTGATGTTTATGTTTGAGAATTGAATATGATAACAAATTAGTTTTTATTAGAAAGTTTTATAGTATATATATATGGCTGAATAAGAAATAATTCTTCAAATATTTCCATTAAATTAAGACGGCAAAAAATTTGAAAAAAAATAATGAAAAATTGAGAGGAGCAAACACAAAACGTCTTAACTCGGCATTGTTCAAAGGCTGCGTGCCCATCTGGTGCAATGTTTTGTCTTGGGATTTTTAAAGTTGCGAGGAAAAACTTTTAAGAAAAGAGAAAAACTAACGCATGCAATGCGTACAAACACAAAATGTGACCTATGTCATTTTGCTGCTTGCATGCTTCCATATGAATCGTTGAAAAATAATTTTGAAAATAATTCACATTCAGGAAAATAAACATTATAAAATACGGTAGCTGAAAACAAAAAAATAACTATTTATCAGCCGATGTGTTATATTGGTTGGCAACATTCAGATCATAAGATAAGTTCTGTTGATAGAATTATATAGAACATGATGAGCAGAATATTTAGAAGCATTCCAAGTTCTTCGTTTGATTACGTCTCTCTAGTTATTTTTGTAGTTGCTTTGGTTGGTTATCACGGTTGGATATGCCAGGCCAGATGTTTCGTGAGACGTTTGAACTGCAAACAAAAAGATGAATGCTGTTGCGATGAGCCATCGATGCAAACTACATTCAACGACATACCATCCAGCAGAGCGTTTGTTTCATGTTCCTGGATTTGCTCCAACAACAGCCTGTGTCTGGCCTTCAATTTCAATCAGAATTTCAATACTTGTCAGTTGTTCTTTATTGATCGATTGAAATGTTTTCAAGAAATGGTTGGATGTCTCCACATGCATCGACCAGGTTAGACCGCTATCGTTTCTAGAATGCTTATTTTTCAAATATGCCACACGTAAGACCCAAATTATTATTTCGTTGATGGGTCTTCATATTCGATAAAAATGGCCGTTAATGATTTCCAGATTGATTAACAAACGAATAAAATGTTAGGTGTGTTCTATCGCAACCTGACTATAAACGCCGACGATCAAATCGTATCGCTTTATTTTGACGGGGTTCCTCAAAAGAGCCTGTCCTTCTGGAAGAACTACGCTGTATTTGATACTCATTTGATGGCTTTCGGTACCAAAGTTATTGCAGTTCGTGCTGCGAACCTGAATACTGGAAGTGAGCTATCTTGCTTTTGTATTTTTAGTTAACTAAAATCTGATAGCAAAAAATATTTTATATATATTTTATATGAAACAAAAACCTTTTGTATGCTATTAGTTTAGGTTTGCTTTTTAAAATGACTATTTTTTTTTAGAAAGTTTTAAAATTTAGTTAAAACGTAACTTGCAAATAATTGCCCCGCCAACATATGCTAAAGTGATGTAAATTTTACTTTTAAATGTTTTTATGGTTGTAGTCATTTCATGCTATCGTGATTTCATATCTCCATATTATCATGTTTTTGTGCCAATATGTTATATGTAATTCATATCGTTATCATGTTGATACGCTATCATGATATCTATAGCATTAAATAATCATTCTATTTGTTTCATCACGTTATCGTATTTGAACCAGGTCATCACGCCGCCCGTTTTATTGAAGCACTGACCAGCCATGCAATTGACCACACATCACTAGTTTTGTTTTATTGTATTTCTATTAATACCTGAAAATCTTGAAACAACAATTAAATAAATATTTATTTTTATATGCAGAGAGCATAGTAGCCTACAGTGATGATGGTTACATTCTAACCAACACAACGTGGAGATGTTCCTCTGCGATTCCAAAACTGGATTCCAAGAACAACAGCTGGTACGATGCCAACTACAATGATCAACGCTGGCCGCTTGCAATTAACCAAGATCCGAAATTTAATTTAAACGGAGCTCTAAAAATCTGGTCGGATAACTTTACCGATGCTTTCTGCAGGAAGAATATATGCGGCTAGCTTGTATTGGAAAAGATTTTGAGTGATGACAGGATGTTTTATAGTCTGGAAAAGTTATTCTCTAGCAATTTATAGCATGTTGCTAATAACTTTGTGTTTTTGTTCTGTGCATTATTTTGTTTTAAGAATGTGTAAAAAAAACTGTGATAAGAACACATTCGAAACGTTTACCAACATGAGAAACAATGCTTTTGTTTCAAAGTAATATTTTTTAACTAAAAAAGTTAAGAACGATATTTTTCAAAAAAATTAAAAAAATTTGTTTTAAGAGATTATTTTCGACAAAACAATGTCTCAGTTTTAAAATGGTATGTCATGTGTTGAAGAGAGCGAAGCCTGCCAGCCAATCAATCACACAGACATCTGATGAAAAATATTCACAGCATAGGTATGCCTCCTATGTGCGTGTTTTTAGTTGCCCGTCAATATTTCAATTCAACTATCAAACTCTGTTCATTCAGACAAATTCATAAAATATTCCAATAAAACCTCATTTAAAATTTAACTAATAAGCTGATCTGTCATACGTCAGATTAAAAAACAGTTTGTAACTTTTTTTCAAGTGCGTTTTTAAACAACATCCGCAAAATTAAATTTTTAATTTTCAAAAATATTCAGAATAAAAAATTTTGTTTTTTTTTTTCGTTTGTTTGCATATATGTATGTGTGTGTGTATGTATGTCTATTTAATGATCATGGCTGAGTCTCTCTGGGATCCACGTTGGTAGAGCCAAGCAAGCAGCTTCTCTAATTACTTTAGCAGATTTGAATAAAGAAAGTTAATCAAATGTATACTGTCAGGGTTCAGTGTAGCGCTATACGATTTAAATGGATAACCAGTAAACAAGTAATTAATATCTCGTGGCCGTGGTGATTTCAAGGTAAAAAACGTTTAAAAAAAGGTTGGTTAAAAAATATTGAACTGCTCTTCAAGGACAAATAATTATTAATAACTCAGTTTGCGTGAGTTATTAATAACTTGTCGCAATTTCTGAACATGGGAGTGATAGCGGCCAAACGGCTATAAAAGCACTGGGAAGGTCCCGTCAACAGGCTCAGAAATTCAGTTCAGGAGTTGTTGTCGTCGCGAGAGTTATCGTGGAGTCTCGGAAGTTGAAGTGGTAGATTCGTGAACTGGTGATTTGTGAAATATAGAGATTTATATATTTAATTATTTAAAGATATTGACTAATAACGTTGTTTAATTAATTAATTGGAGATATTGACTCATAACGTTATATATTTAATTATTTAAAGATATTTACTTATAACGTTGTTTAATTAATTAATTGGAGGTATTGACTCTTAATGTCAGTTTGTAAGTATTGTTACTTGTCTGACATTATAAACAGTTCTTTTACTTTGTAATAGAGAAATTGTTGCAACGTACTTGTTTTTGTTGTGAGGTTGAAATAGTAATAGAAATTAAAGAACGAACCCTTACAGTATACACTTCCATACACACATACATACATACATTTATATGTAAATGTGTGTGCAGTGCATATGTGTTATACAAAACGTATGTGTGAAGTGTATCTATCTTTGATACTTAACACAAGTGTTATTTGTGTTATTATCACCACATATACACATACAATACACTATCATGCATATATATATATATATATATATATATATATATATATATATATACACATATATATTGGTACGACCAATATATGACAACATCTTCATAAATATTAAATAATTAGAAAGCTTGTTTGAGTTCCTCATCGTAGTTTATTTTGTGCTCGTTGTTCTGGCCAATGTTATTTTAGTTATTAAATCAGAAATTTATTAAATTTTTTTTAAAAAATTGTCTCTAGTATTTTTATCATCTAATGTTAAACATGAGATTAAGACGGCCGATTTAGAAAGCCTTTTCGCAAGTGCGGTGCGGATGCAGTGCGCAGGGCCACCGAAAGGGTATGTCAGCCAAGTCTGAAACTTTGGGCCCAAAATTTTCCTATCCAATTTTTAAAAAAAAAAAATAAAATGTGTTTTCAAAGTTTCGTAAAAATTACATAGTCACGAAATTTCACTTCAGCAAGAAATTAATTAGTTTTTTCGAATTTTCATAATCATTCTCTATACTCACCATGTTATTTTTTAATGCATTTAAATTTTCCATACAAAATGATATACATTATAACAGACGATAAAAATAGCATTCAATCATTGTAGGGTGTAAAGTAAACCCAGGTTAAAATTGCGATTTAACTTTAGATATGCTAAATGAAAACAAATTGCAAAATAGATTATTTTTGAACATATTAAATAAATTAATAAAAATAACTGACAAAAAATGACATGCAATTGCATATTAAGTGTAAGTCCATCTCCGTGATAGTGGTTTTTTCCGGTGTTGTCATAGTGATGTCAATCGTTTATTTAATTTGTGTGTTTTCAATGTAGCGTTCTTTTAACTGTTGTTTCAAAAAACTAGAGTGAAACCAGAGAAATGAACTATCAGCATAAATCAGGTGCTTCAAAAAGAAAGGAAAATGAAAAACGAAAGACATTTGGCAAAGAAAAACCAGAAAACATGTGACAGTTTTTTTTATGATTAATCGATCAAATTCGAATTTTCACAAAATATAATATAGGTATCTAATATACTATATAATAGTTATATGTATGATATAGTTATATATATATATATATATATATATATATATATATATATATATATATATATATGAAAGGCTCGGTATGCATTTAAACTTGGGGTCCAGTTGGCGGCCCTGGCAGTGCGGTGCGGATGCATTACTATCATTTCTATCATTTCACTAAGCACTCGACACAACAGATATTATTAATTTGGTAATATCAACATCCTGCTTCCTTGTTAATTTGTTAGGTCTTTGTTATGAAGGAAGTTATTAACTTAAATTATCAAATTAGCAAAGAAGCAGGATGTTGATATTACCAAATATTTTTCAATTATTCTTTGCCTCTCCAAAATTTTGATTCAAACAAGTTTCTGAAAAAGCATCATTTAAATATTTGGAAATTTTGGATAAATTAGGTTTCATTCGCTGTTCAAGAAAACTATACTATATTTTCAAATTTTTGTACATAGTTTACTGTTTCAAATTGTTGTTGGAATGTGGAATATTTTTTTATATGGAATCTTTATTTGAACTCATTCAACAGCTCTATTATTTCATTTTACTTAAACATTGAATTTTCAAAAAACTTTAACTTTTGTAGCTATATACATATGAATTGCTTAAAAACTGATTACTCCAGCTTTCTATTTATCACATGTTAACGTTAATTTTTATCAGAATTACGTATATGGAAAGAAGCACTAAAAGCTAGCAGTAGAATGAAGGTCTGTACATTGGAACAACAAAGATGTTCAAAATTAATAATTTATTTAAAATCAAGCAGTCAAAATTTCACAAAAATTACAAAAAATGAAATATTGATTAAATTTGATTTTGTGAAATGGGAAACAAGTGAATTTTGTTTATACCACCATGAAAAAAACAACTGGATGAAAAACTTTCACTTTTTACAGAGCTGCGTGTTTCAGAGAAACTGTTTAATTGTGGGTGATTAGTTGTGATGAAAAATATTCAATTCAACCAACAAATGCGTAAATATTTACTTTTTGTCTGTGATTGTGATGTTAAAAAATGAGCCTGTAAAAATAGAAAAAAATTAATTTGACGTCATTGATGTAAACGAGTTTGAGAGAAGTTTATGCAATTTGGAAAATTGAATTTAAAATACAAAACAACAGACAAAAAAACATAACATTGCTACTAATAGCAGTAATTTATTTTCAAAATGTTTGACCAAATTTAGAAGTTTGTGTGGTAAAATTTAGTAATTTTGAATGCATAACCCGGCCCTGTTGGCTCAGGTTTACCAAACGTTTGATACACTTCACACATACGTTTTGTATATGTCAATTAAAGAAAAAAAATAACCTAAATTTGACTACTTTTTGAAAGTTTAAACCTTCCTTCTCAACAGTTATGGTTTTGCAAATAAATATAAATATCCAATTTATCAAAGCCTTATCAGGCTCAGATCTTAAACTGCAAACTCGGAGACATATTTGAAAGTAGTTCGTCTAAACTATATTACATAAAAATTTGATAATAATAAATAATAAGAAAAAAAAATAAGAATAATAATAGACATTCCATATAGACTCACTACGGAAGTAATAAACTTAATCCTTCCTGTGTCCTAGTGCATTCTTACATTAGACGTCCTGGAATTATTGACGCGGATTTGCAAAGTGAATGTAGACAAAGACAGTTCCCATAAAAGCTAGTAGACTCTACACAAAACCTTCCATCAAAATTTCCATGCTTTCGATTCCCGTAAAAAAATGATTGACCAGCGACACGCAGGGCTTATTGTTTACGTGAACTGGCAATTCTTTTCTGTTTTCAAATTCTAATTAACCATGTAAACTCTATTAATTATAAATTTTTACCGCCAGCAGATGAATTTATTTTTTGATCTGTAAAATTTTGGTGAAGCGTTTTGATTTTCAAACATAATATAAGAATTTTATAAAAAAAAGATTATTTATTAAATGTAAATTTTACAAAATTATTTTAATATAAAATTGTTTGAATATGAATTGTTATTCATGTTGAAAAATATTCATACTGTTTTTGGCGCCAGCACGCAATGAAAAAATTCTTTGAATACAAATATAATCGAACGTTAATTTTCACCAAAAACATTTTTTTTGCTTCCGACTCCCATTAAAAACATAATCGAGCAAGACACGCAAGTTCTGCTTCTTTCTGTTTTTGTTAGTTTAATTTAGGCTACATTGTTTATGTTATTATTATTTATTATTATTACTACTAATAATATTAATAATAATGCTTTTCAATGAAACGATTTAATGAAACTGCAAAATTTTAATACCTGCTGAAATCGCGATAATGTTCCATTACGAAATTTTTGTGATTTTATTCATTTGTTCAAATTTACATCTCAATTTAGTCTGCAACGCTGGATGTTTTGTGAGACGTTTGAACTGCAAGCAGAAAGATGAGTGCTGTTGCGACGAGCCATCGATGCAAACTACATTCAACGACGTGCCATCCAGCAGAGCGTTTATTTCATGTTCCTGGACCTGCTCCAACAACAGTCACTGTCTGGCATTCAATTTCAATCAGAATTTCACAACTTGCTCCCTTTTTTCCGACGCGCCACTCAGCTGTTTTCGCAAGATTGATGGCTGCCACCACATGTACAACAGCGGTTTGCAACTACACTCTTTTCATTTTTTGTTGAACTGAAAAAATACAAATATTATGTTTTGCCAAAATTAAATTCAGACGTGTACTCTCTCAACTTCACCGTAACTGCAGACAACAAAGTTATATCTCTGTATTTCGACGGAGTTGCACAGAAACTAAAGCCAAACTGGGACAACTATAAATTGTATGATTCTTACTTCACTCATTTCAACGTCAATGTAATTGCCATTCAAGCCAAAAACGGAAATGGATCAAGTGAGTTGGTATATCATTTGGAAAACTTCACTATTTACATAGCAGATAAAAATTATTTAAAAATATAATTTTCAAACTGAAACTTATAAAAGTTAATAACCTTTGTGAAGATTCTATTTAAACTATATAAAATTTTTTTATTTGTGAATTTTTTACTCTGTTGAATCAATTTGAAAAGAAAAATTGAAAAAATTGTTTTTATAAACTTTATTATTTTATTTTAAAAAAATCTTCATGGATGAATATATTTTAATTTGGAAGAATACATTGTGGCATTCAGTGACGATGGATACATTCAAACGAACACAACATGGAAATGTTCTCCATCAACTCCAGTACTGGATTCAAACAACAACAGCTGGTATGATGTGCATTATGACGATTCAAGCTGGTCTCCCGCCATCCAGCAATTTACAGCAGTAAATTTTGTGGGAGCGATGAAGATATGGTCCAATGATTCCATTAATGCATACTGTCGAAAAAAATTATGCATCTATTGAAACGTCATTTAATGTGTTTGTCACAAACTCCAGAATAAAAGTTAAAAGATTTTTTTACATTTTTGTATAATATTTTAACATAAAAGTTTTTTATGAATTTTTTTCGAGTGTGTCAAATTTTTATAGAACTAAATCCATCTATTTATCAAAATATTTTATGAATTTGTTTGTTGTCAGCACTGGCACTCACAACCATCAATCACGTTTATGTATAACATTTATCATTCAAGTTTAAAATTGAGATGTTTACCAAACATAGTTTTGAAGTAAAATTCTTGCACGTTGTATACACTATACAGTTTACGTAAACAGCTTTTTTTCGGTAGCATTTACAGTCATCATTGAAGACCGCTGCAGCCTTGAGAACCGACCTCCAGCACATCAACTAACGGCCCTACGTACGCGCGGGTGATGGGCTAACATTTTTAGGGCTTTTATTAGTTATAGTTGATTATTTCGGTAAGATAGAAATTTTATTAAATTTTTTACGCTTTTTCATAAACAGTAAATTGTGGTCGTGATAGTTTCTCCTTGATTAGTGCTTTGTTAAACTCAACTATTTTTAATGTATTTGCAATACATATTTAATTATATAGTCAAAAACGTGACTGTTATATTTTAATAATGTAGACAATCATTCATAACTTATTTATTTTTATTTGTTATTTAACTGAATAACTTAATAATTTAACTTGACGGAATAAATGAAAATTATACGACAAAAACCAAACTTGTGTTTCAGTGTAAAAAATTTGTTATCATAGTAGAATGTAAATGTAACAAAAAAAGCGGTTAAAGCTGCTGCTAGGTTTTATGCCGGTGTTCTAAAATTTGAATCAATATGCAATTACATGCAAAATGAATTGCGCTTGTTTCGCATGCCAGAAAGAAAAATTTAAATTAGCTCTGATTGCGAGGAATCGTCTTACAAGAAATGCTCCAGTTTATTTAAAAGAACTTCTGAAACCAGTTTAAGAAGTGACTGGTTGAGTTCGATTAAATTCTTTCATAAACTGCGATCACGCACTACCGCCATTCAAATGAACTCATTTTTAATAGAGAAAGTTTCAGTTTCTCGGCCGAAATTCGGAACGATCTACCTATCGGACTACAAAGTAAGATAAAGATTGGTTGTGATGAATTAAAAAAGTGATTTAGACACCACTTCATCAATACAACCTCTGAGGGTTGATGTAAATCAGCAATACAATACAAAGAGGCATATAATCATCCAAATGCATCAAACATCAAGGCTCTGTGTAGATCGATATCCACATTTCTACCATGCCTCGTAACCCAGTATCCTTCAGCTTAGAAATTGGCTGACACAACAAAAAATTTTGTTACAATAAAAGCATGTTGTTTGAACTCTCAGCCATTACTCCATGCAATCAATTTGGAATGCATGACATTTCATTCTGTGAACAAAGGAATGTTTTTCTAACTGTTCACCCTAGATTGTGCTTTTGTCATCGAAGAATTGTTTTTCAAGTAAAAGAGTCCGTAGTGGCAATAGTTTGAATAATCAATTAATAAATCCTGCGTTTTTTCGGATTTCGTGTTCAGATTTATCGCATTTTGCTCTGGTTTTTGCATCTAAAAACCTAGAAGTTGCGTACGGCAAGCGTCTTATGAAATAATTGGCTATTACTAAAAATCTTTCTGCCTCTATTGTATGAGGAGGGGCTGATTCTATCCGTGATAACGTAAATGAAAGGGGTTGGACAAACTTCGGATTAATAACTCTTTCATCTGTCTAATGATTACTTTGTTGTTGTCGTTGTTTATTATTTTCAAATAAGATGACCTTCTTATTCCGTCTATCTTGAATTTGAATATATGCCTCCAAAACTCTTCCTGATTTCATATATCCCGTTGAATAATTGTTGAACGTTTCCATTTGCATTGTTATCTGAATGAAAAGTAAAATGTTTTTAAATTTATTTTCATTCTTAAAACTTTTAGCCTGAAGTTTAATAGATTTTCTATATGCTTGTAATAAAAATTTTAAAAGCTAACCATTTCTAGCACAACATCAATAAAATCCTCGACGGTAACGAATGCGAGTGTGGACAAATTCGATATTCATTCATTCTACACTTCTCGTTTATTGAAGAATTAAATTGATTAAACGCTAATTATTTATCAAAATTTTGTTTAAAATTGTATTTAATACATTTATTTTGCATTACATCATCAAAAAATTTATTTTTATAGCTTAATCTCGAAAAATACAAGTATTTAAATTTGGTTTTGAGAGTTAAAAGTTAGGCACTTCAATATTTTTTTAATTTACAATCTAAATGTAAATTTAAATGTATTTTTTATTTTCATTTTCGGTTATAATTCAAATTTTCTTTTTTTCTACTCAAATTAACATGACTGATTGGAAAGAGAAAATTATTTCCGATAAATAAATTTAATGATTTCACGAATATCTCTTATTCTTATTGGATAATTAGGTTGTCAATATTTAAAACTTATTTATAATTTTTAAAATCATTTTTTATTTTATTTTTTAATTCAATTTTTTTTTTACCATTGAAAAATTAAATTTTTTATTTAAATTTTTTATAATATAATATTTAAAAATTACCTGAAATAAAAATGAAACCTTCGAAAGGACACAGCGCATACATATATACAAAATACATATAATTTATATTTTATAATAGTCAACACCCAAAAAGCCAAAACAAAGATAACTAGTAAGCTTCTCACAGGGTCAGACTTAACACTTAAGGCAGGGCAGTTAGGGCTATTGCCCGGGGCCTCCAGAATAAAAAAGATTTTTGCCAGAAAACTAATCCCATTTTAATTAACATAATTTAAAAAAAAATAATAAAATTTTATTAAAAAAAATTGCTAACTTTTTTGTCATTATCATACCATGACATATTGGAACTAACAAGCAAATGAAAAGAATTAGAAGTCTACACTATTTTTTTAGGGCCTTCACAAATATTTAAAAATTTTCACCAAATAATTATGGCCTTCCAGTGACTTCCACTTCTTGCCATCCAGAGGTCTCTACACTTTTATATTCGGCTCTAAATTCAACAGTTTGAATGAGTTAAGAAATTAATGTAACACAACAAATTTTGGTTTGCGTAAAAGACAGCTATGTTGCTTGTATTGGCATTGGTATTTGAATTTAGCTTAGCTGATTAAAGATTTGATTGCATACAGTAGACTGGATAGCAAACATCATTTTAGAATTGTTTTTATATTTTCTTTAGTGTGTCCATAATACTTGAGTGTTGTTGCGGGATTTTTTCTGTACGTTCAACTCTGTGTATATGTCATTAATATTAAAATTTCAAGTTAACCAAATTTATAGCGTTAGTTATTTTTGACAAGATAGCTGAAACAAATAAGGAACATTTGTCAAACAACCATTTGTTTTTATTAATTTCATAAACGTAATACATTTATTTTATGCTTCTTTCCAGTACCTTTAAACTGAACACATTCTATCTCTTTAACTTTATCATTTATTAAAATATCCAATTCGTTTTTTTAGCATTTTAAAGCTGTATTAATTTTTCCAAAATGAAAAATTAATCAATATTGTTTAAAAACGTTTCGTTATAAAAAAAATTGAACTAATTGTTAAGAAACAAAGAAATTCGCTAATTACGGCCTTTTCCAATTTCAACTCGTTTAGTTTTTTATACATTGCATATAAACAACCCAAAATGTATATTTAAGTATTTTTCAGTATTATATAATTGTTTAATAGTATCATGTTTCGGGAAACGTTTAGCGACGTAGTCTCATTATTGGTATTATTTCAGTCAAGTTTTGTGAAAAATTGACTTTAAACAATTTATTTTTGGCGTGCAGTCAACTCAAAACATTAGAGCTAAATTTGTAAGTTGGTTATGGTTTCCAGTACATACAAAATTTAAATTGTTCTCAGTCGGACGTGTAACTGCTGAAATTTTCATTACTATTTCATGAATACAGAAGATAGTTCTATTTTATTAATTAGTATATTATTTATTGAGGCAATTTATTGGTTATAAATTTTATTAACAAATTTACGGTGAGTAAATTGGCTTATAAAGCTATCTAATAAACGCAATCTAATTATAACAAGGAGTTATACAAGGAGGTGTGAAGTTACATTTACGATACGATACGATATATTTTATTTGCTTCCAAAATAAGAAAAAAAGACAGGATGACCATGATCAAGTTATCAGGTAACTTATCTAGCATGGCCACCTTACAAATAGTTTTAAAACAAAATGAAATTTGAACTAAAAATTTCGTAAAAGAGAAATAATAATGTTCAGGAACTAAAATTGCTTTACGAATAATCCACTATATTCTTAAAAGTTAAAAATTAAAATTTTGAATTATGGTTCAGTAAATTGTTCTTCAGTTTGTTTTTAAATGTTGACAAAACTTTAGTACCTAAAACAGAATTCAAATCACAATTAATTATTAAGTTATTCCAAATCCGTGGTCCATTGCACAGAATATGAAAAAATAAAATATTCGTTTTTGATTTATTACATCGTATTATGTTTTTGTGCCGATTATTAAAAACAAAACAATAATAATTTGAAAAAATGGTTGGTAACAATCTAGCGTAATGCTTAACAACAAAATTTGCGCATAAATACACATGGAGATTCTTATAGTTCAAATTACGCGTTGAAATAAACAGCTCCTCTGATGGAGCATTAAATTTTGAGCAGGTAATGGTCCTCATTGCTGTTTTCATGAACCGTTGCAGCGGTTGTGTCAATGATGGATACGTCGATGACCAAATGATGTTACCGTAGACGAGGCGATGAAGGCAAATTGAACTGTACAGAAGTCTTAAGGTACATCTTGGTAGAAAGAATTTTATTTTGCTGATTGCACTTAATGATTTGGATACTTTGTTTGTTACGCAACTTATATGCTCTTTGAAGGTTAATTTATTGTCAATTACGATTCCCAAGAATTTTGACGACTTAATTTTTGATATTGTTTCACCATAAACAATAATTTTATAAGGCTCTTTGTGATTTAAGTATTGGACGGGTCCAAAAACCATAAATTTAGTTTTTTTCTTGTTGAGGGTCAGCCTGTTATTTCTGAACCATCGAACAACGGTCTGAACATTATTGTTAATATCATTTACTAATTCATTAATGTTTTTATCACTTTTGAATAGGTTCGTGTCATCAGCATACATCACGTAATTGAATCTTTCTGATGCGTTTGGCAAATCATTGATGTAAATGGCAAACAATAGAGGCCCAAGGATGCTGCCCTGAGGTACTCCCACATTGATCTTTTGCAATTTCGAATCTTTCCCATTCCACCTCACATACTGCAATCTATCACGCAGGTAACTCTCCAACAATCTGAAGACTTTCCCTCGCATTCCATAACGTTCTAATTTTCTTAGAAGAATTTCATGGTCGACGCAGTCAAACGCTTTACTTAGGTCTAGAAAAATGCCAGCGGTAAGCTTTTTCTCTTCGGATGCTTTGCCGATGTTACGAATCAGTTCAATAATTGCCATTTCTGTCGAATATTTTTTTCTAAATCCATATTGATTTTTTTAGATTATGTTATATTTGTCGAAAAAAGATGATAATTTATTATGAATGAATTTTTCATAAACTTTTGAAAAACCTAGTAGCAGTGAGATGGGTCTAAAGTTTGATATTTCATAACTGTTTTTAGTTTTTTGGATTGGTATTATTTTGGCTATTTAAAAAATTTTTGGAAAAATTCCTTCATCAATTGACAGGTTGATGAGATATGTGAGAATCGGCAATATTGAATGTATCGTGGCTGAAATTATTTTCGTTGAGATGTTGTCATATCTACATGATGATTTCGGTTTCAGAGATCTAGTTGCTTGATATACTATATCTCATAGATGCTTTCACCATCAGCAGATTTTTTAAAAGATGTTTTGCATCTGACGACACGGTGTTCCACGCTGTTGATGATAGTTCGTACTAACTTACACGAAGCTCTCGAAATAAATCTTCCTGTAAAGAAAAATTAGTAAAAATGTTTAGTTGAAAAATGCCATAAACAATTATTTCGTTTAACAAACTAATGATTAATAAAATTACCTTGCAAAAATCGCATTTGCGGTCGTTGTTGAGGCACACGCAGTCAACAGCTGTGGCAGCCACGACTGACAATGAGCACGTGAATGTTTCGAACATCACTACTCCGAGACTCCACATATCGCATCTCTTGTCGTAATAATCATTCAAGCCCAACCACAGGCCTGCTACCTCTGGTGCCATGTAATTGAATGTTCCAGCCTATTTCGTTCAAAAAGTTTTATAACAAATAATTAACTTTGTTAGAAATTTTACTTGAAAGTTTAGTGCCAAAAACAGCGTTGAGCAATTTATTTTTTAAATCTGGACTTTTTGTGTACTAACAACGTATAAGAATTTGTCCCCTTCTACACATAATCCCATATTTTGAATGAGCTATAGTTATGGTGAAATTATAAACATTATCATCTATAAAAAGCAAATAAAACTAACGTTCTATTTTCTGCATAATGTTCAATCAGTTGAATTATGTTTTCATGATTGGCACATTGTTTTAGAATTTCGATTTCGTTGTTTATATTGGATCGTTTCTTTTCATCGTCAGCCGAAATTATTTTAACAGCACGTTTTTTCCTTGTTAATTTGCAAATGAAGGTTTCTACAGATCCAAAACTGCCTCTGGCTAAAAATTCATCTTTGCTCTTGCTCATCCATTACAAATCATTTTGTTTAGTTAATTTTATGCGTTGTAAATTTATAATTGAATGAAAGTTTTTGGTTCGTGGTAGGAAAAAATATTTAAGTTTGTACTGAATCATTTTAGTTTGACAAATTCATAAGTACTTGTCAATACAAAGCTTTTAATGTTTCAAACAGAATTTCTTGTTGAAATTCATTAAAAATATTTTAGCTAAGATGTTAAACTCGTTATTCAACATGAAATCAACATGAAACCACCCATACAAGAGTTATAATTTGTAGAGCTGGATTCAAAACTGAGATAATTTAAAAACGTTATACAGCAGTATCTATTGGTCGACTGTCTCATCTTTGCGTCTGCATCGGTTGTGATAACTGTTTTTGGCAAGACGATACACCAAGACTGTCTTCTTGATGTTGCTATAACATCTCTTTTTTATTATTTTCAATAAGTTTTTTTAAAAATTTAACAAAAATTTAAAATAGACATTTCTTTTTAAAAAGAATAAACAAATAATAATTTCTAACCAAGCAACTTGTGCTTTGATAGTTTTTTAGATTGCAGGTGGGACCGATTTAGAAATAAAAGTGTTGCTTACTTTTGTAAAAGTCTTTATATCATTATTTTTAAAAAATAGGGGAGATTGGGGCACATTGACAATTCTTTTTACCAAGGGCGTTGCAACTAAACTAAATGAGTTTAAAAATGCATAGATTATTTTCTGATGGGTCAGATGAGTGAGCCGACAATATGGCTTATAAGGGGCTCAAATAAATAGTACCTACTAACAATTGTAACAATTGCAGCTATACGAATCTACTCAAAATTTTTCATTAGTTATCTGGTTACCGCAATTCGCATGTTGCATTATGATAGTGCTTTACAAAGAATATGCTTCTTTTGCTCTATCAAGCACCTATGCTGAAAGGGCTTTGAGTAAGCTCAGAATTATTAAAAAAACCGCTTATGGTATATTATGGTATAAAATGACTTTGTGTGACTATATTTCTCAGTTGAAAATTTAAAAGAAGTTTGAATTAGGTTTTCAATTTATGTGTTTCCTTACATAGACATTTTTAGCTAATTTCAAATTTTTTTTAACTTTTCAGGCTTTGCGCATCTGTATCACGGAATTACCAGATTCATTAGCCTAAGTAAAACAATTCAGATTCGGATGAGCTACTATGAAGCATCATAAAAATGCAGCATCATATCAGTTTTTGTTGTTTGAATCGAATGATGAAAAACCACTGATTTATTATTCTAAATTTTGGACTAAACAAATTCCTCTTAGATAGACTTTTTTTAGTTTTTAACATAATATCGTTAGAAAACATTTTAATTTATCCGTTGATTTTTCCAAAAAACAAATTTAAAAAAAGGGTGCAGCAAAACCTTGCGTGCTCTTTTCAACCAACCTCCAATAATTAACACTATGCATATAAGTTTCTTTACTAAAAACAAATTGAACTAATGTTACGTTATCCTTATCATTGTCTAATTTACTTACGAAAGTATTGCATTTTAACGACGTAATATTTAAGGCATGTTTATTAACATAGCCATTGCTGTTTTGAAGCCATAAAGATAATAAACACTTTAATTTTTGTTTAGTTTATAAATGAACGTTAACATTACTTTAATTTGGACAAGTGATAAAAACGATTAAATTCATTTCATTTAAATTCTACCTGACAACATCCAAATGCGGTAAAATTCCATAAAACTGAGAAACATTTTAATTTCGTCGAATTAGATATTTTTCTTCGGCGTCAAAGTTTGAACAGTCATGAACATTAACGCCGAGTCGTTATTATTTAATAAAATATTATATTTATTTTAGACTTTGTTTAGACAATTCTGCGTTTGAGAAAAAGACAGTTGGTGAGAATCTAGATTGTTATTTTTAAATTTATTATTCTTTTTTATTCTTCGCTTTTTATATCCTTCTGATTATTTTAGTAAAACCAAACATTTTTTGCATATTTTCATATATTAATAAATCTTAATAAAGCCTGTTTTTAAAAATATGATTAAAAATAAAAGCAAATTCTCGCCAAGGTAATACATTTTTTTGAAGGTATTTAATCGGAAGCGTGGAGCGGATCGGGAGCAAGTGACAACTTTAAAAAATGCTTAATGGAAAATTCGACAGAAATATATATTAACAAAGTTATCAAAATATCTCTTTAATGTGCTCCTGAAAACTTAACACTGAAATAAATGTGTAAACTAAAAAGATTCATCAAGCAAAAATAAAATAAAAGAAATCAACGGAAAATTCCCTTGCTTGAAACAGTACATACCCTCCCTACATCATGATTTATGAGGAATCAAAAGGCTCACATGGTGGTCCTCCTTAATTTGTTTTATGACAGCATCTTCATAACTGTGATCATCTCTTGGAGATCCTCGTAGATGGCACAATTCTTGCAAACTGTTTTCTTGAAGTACTCTAGATATACCACGACATCTTGCCAGTGCTGTTCAAATAAATTAGAAAATCAATTGTTGGATGTTATTTCAATATTTTCAAAAATATCGATGCACAATAAGAGTGCGTTTTTAAAAATTCAACTTACAGCGAGAGGCATGTCAAGATATTTTTTGATGTATTCTTTGTTGTTTATTATTTTCAAATAAAATGACCTTCTTATTCCGTTTATCTTGAATTTGAATATGCGCCTCAAAACTCTTCTGGCCATCCTAAATCTCGTTGAATAATTGTTGAACGTTTGCATTTGCGTTGTTATCTGAACGAATAGTGAAAAGTTTTTAAATTTATTTTCATTCATAAAACTTTTAACCCGAAGTTGACTGTTGAAAAATATTGTTGCATGGTGATTGTTGAGGGAAATTGTTGCTTGGCGTTTGTTGAATGAGACTGTTGCCTGTCTTTTGGCAGAGTTGACTGCGAATATGATGCCGAATTCGCAGTTTCATTGTCGTTACCTTTTTCTTCCGACAATTTGAGTCTTTTGTGACCGCTGGTGCATTTTCAGACCCTTACGTCCCTTGCAGAATTTACCAGAGCAACATTTAATTTTTTTTTGAACAGTTTTATTTACAAAAGTAAAAAGATTCATCATAGCAATAAAATACTAATTTATGGATGGCCTCATGAACAGAATAAATCTCAACTAATTCAACAGAATTTACACATAACCAAGAATAAAAATATCAACTGAAAAATTAAGCAATACATAAATATCTAGAATAATTGTAATGAAATTAAAAATTAGGGATAACAAAAAAAGAGAAATTGAGTCAATCTTATAATTATGAAATAAAATAAAACAATTTACGTTACAAACAGCATAAAAAATATGTTTTCAATTGTTTTTTGAAAGAATTGTAGATTACATTAGATTTAATATAGTAAGGCAGTTTATTCCAATAGAGCGGACCATAACAATAAAAATTTCTTCCTACAAATTTATCTTTAATTAATAAAGTGTTAATTAATAGTTTGTTATTGTGCCTAGACGAAATGTTGTTTTTGTTAAATGTAAGAGTTTGTTGTAAGTGATTGTCAGAAGTAAAAATAATCTTATTAACAATTTTATATATATATAGACAGGATTTATATGAATTAATTTCAAATATTGTTAAAATGTTATTCTCATTGAAAATGTTTATATTTGAAATAAAAAAGTTCTTCCGAAATAGATACGAGACAAATCTTTTTTGACTCGAAAATAACTTATTTATCGTTGTTAAGTTATTATTATTATTTGTATTTGTTGAATAATTATTAGGAGAATTCTAATTAAAAATACTTGCAGAGATTTATTATAATTTTTAAAATGGCGACATATTCCCTACAACTCAGCAAATGTACCAAACTAATATAAGACTAATTTAAAAGCTTTAAAACCAAAATAATTCTTAAAAAACAGCGAGCTGTATGCTTTCGGCCCGCTCTCGTATTTTGTACTTCTGTTTAAAAGTAAACAATAATTCACAGACATGGGTTATGTAGCATTATAATTCCACCATAACCCATCATACGTGTAGGATGGGTGCTTTCGCGTGCCCGAACGTAATGTGCATGTGCATGCTTGGTATGGATAGTACAACCTTTGTGGCGCGAAAGTTTAATTAAAAGTGA
>NW_008704435.1:919366-969255 GCF_000326865.2 Helobdella robusta | reverse complement strand
ATATATATATATATATATATATATATATATATATATATATATATATATATATATATATATATATATATATATATATTGTGAAACTAATTATTTTGGCATATTTTTTGTAATGTATAGCCTAATGAAATGTGGATGTAAATAAAAAATTGAAATATAACTTTTAATTTGATGACAAAATATGGAAAACAAACCGTGAAGCACATGGCATCTCGCTCTTCAATGTTCTTCTGTGAGTCTCATAACAATCTCATTTTCTTACTTTAAAACCTGTTTTAAGAAGAGTGTTTTAATGCTTAAAATACGAAAGCCAACGCAAGTTTAAAAAAAATTTTGAAAAACGTTTTCAGAGAATTAATTGGGGAAGTTTTATTAATTTTGACTCATGAAAAAATTTTAATCACGATTGCTTTTGATTGATTAATGCAAAATAAGCTCAGTCTTATTGTCGCGCGAACAACGAGCATTAGTTATTCATAACGGCTCCCAACGTTACAAAACATCGCACGATACGCACATAAACAACAGACCATCCTCCATCTTACTAAGCAAACAATGGCGCTACAAAACTTTCCCAACTGTTCTCGTATAAAATTTTGTTCTAAAACCAATGGACTCATTGTTATATTTATAAATACCAGCTGTGTGTGTGGTGTGTGTGTGTGTGTGTTTGTGTGTGTGTGTTTGTGTGTGTGTGTGTGTGTGTGGATGTGTATGTGTGTATTTGTGATCTAGTGAATGAGTAGCAAAAATTTACACGACCAACCGCTATATAAAACCCAACTTTTAACGCAAAATTTAAAAAAGCTAAAAATTGTATTTTAAAAGAGGAAAGAGATTCAGGTCGAAAATAAAGCTAAAGAAAGGATGTTGAAGCAGCTGTTCGCTCTCCTGTTCCTCTCTGTTTGCTGTTCAGTTGTTGAGGGTTCACTTATCTCCGACTGCAAATGTGAGTTCACATTTTTATTTTTTATTTTTATTACTAAATTTGAATTTCAGACAAACACATCAAGAATCCAATTTATGCAATGAATTTAAAATCATCAAATTTGTCATTTCAGTCGTACAACTCACCTCACACTCACACATTATGTCTAATACGCTCTCCTATTATTACTTAAATTTGACAGTCATAAATATTGTCGTTTCAGTTATACAATTTAGTTATGAAAGGTTTTTTAATTGTGTGATCATAGTAAACCCGTTCAACAGTTATGTTTAAAAAAAACATGTTCATAAATGATTTTGCGTTTGCAACCAAATTTATTGGAAAATTATTTGATAATTAATTAAAATTTTAAAGCTAGAGTTATGATGTGCCCAGTGTTGACCATATGTGAAAAGTACTGCAAGGCTTGTTGGGACGCCGATGGTGGCCGCTGCGGTCCTCCAGACACCTCCTGCCTCACAATCTTGCAGTCCAACAAGGTGTGTGAGTGCGTCAATAAGCACAGCAGCAGCATCAAGTGGTGGAGTCTTAATTGCTGGTTCTATAGACGATATGCTACATGAGATGCCTGCACTCATTTTTAGAGTGTTTTAAAACATTTTATTATTTAAATTATTTTAAAAGTTTATTTAACGACATTTTAACTTTAAACAAACATTTTTTTAAATTTATTTTCAAGAAACCTTTAAATTTTAAAATTTGTTTTTCAAAAAACTTTTTTATTTTTAAATTTCTTCGTACAATAAATGTTTGAAGTTAGTTTAGTTTGAAGTACTTTGCAAACCTTTTTTCGAAAAGCTTAAACATAAGTAGAAAGATTTTTGTCTTATAAACGAACACAATTTCCGAAATATTAAACGTCTCAAAATTTGAAAGTGTAGTTTGATTAGATATTGCTAACAAGCCAATAATTTTTTTAAATTATCAATTAATTAATCCATCAATCAATCAATTAATCAGTTAATTTTTTACAGAGTGCCATTTTAACATTATCCTGATTGAATTTTGCAAACAGATGGGTCTTGAGATCCATAACAAAAACTTCATAAGACTTCTCCATTACTTACAAAGTGTATGCATCTAAGTGTATACTTAAAGTAATGTTGTAACCCTTGCTCGCTCGTAACTACCAAACACCGATGTTATAGCTACAATAATCTCTATTTCCAGCACCACTGTTGTAGCTTCCAACGATAGTCAAGAGTTTGTTATTTCTTAGGTTCAAGATTTCCGATAGATGAACACAACTGCTTGAAACGCAATCTTTGTTGAACGTTTAATTGAATACCAACAGTAATAGAAACATTAAATCAATCCATGTAACTACATAAATCACATTTACGACTTGTAACCTCCACTGCCTTAGTCTCGCTCGTAGGTCGTATTTTTTATCAAATTTTACATTCACAGATACACTCTAACAAATACAAACTGTTGATCGTGTCAGAGGATGCCTATGGAGCCACAAGATGTGCATCGTATGGAAAATTCAGTGTTGGTCAGCTGAGTCCAAATTATATGTTGCACATGGGAGACTACATAGGAACGGCAGTAACAACACCGTTCGGTCTGTTTGAATTTTTGGAAATGCCATTTGGGCGGAGAAATGCTGCACAGATTTTCCAAAGGTTCATCGATGGTGCTTTGAGAGGGCTTCCTTTTATCCACGCATACATTGATGACATACTAATAGCGAGCAAAACCGTCAAAAGACACAGAAGCCATGTAGAACAAGTTCTTCAATGACTTTTATCCACGCATACATTGATGACATACTAATAGCGAGCAAAACCGTCAAAAGACACAGAAGCCATGTAGAACAAGTTCTTCAATGACTGCATGACAAAGGACTAGCCATCAATCCATCGAAATGCGAATGGGCGAAATCATCCACAGCATTTCATGGACATCAACTCGACAGTGAAGACATTAAATCTCTCGATAACAAAATCCAAGCAATCATCAACTACACCGATTCATTGAAAAGATCAATTTCTACCGTCATTTCATTCTTAAATGCTTAACAATATTGTCACATCTCACTGACATTTTAACAAGCAAATCAAAAACGCTAAAACTCAACGAAGCCCTCAATCCTTAGAGAGGCCAAGCAGGTATTACAAGCGGCAACCAAGTTGTGGTATGGTCAAGAGAAAGATAAGATACCTTTTAACTTTTCACCAACGCTTCAGACGCTGCTGCCAGAGCTGTACTAGAGCAGAAAAGTAACGGGATTGCAAAAGTTTAATCCAGCACAGACCCGCTACAGCGCATTTTGTCGAGAACTGCTGGCAATGTATTCAGCTATCCATCATTTTCAACACTTTCTCGAAGGTCGACAGTTTACAATACTTACTGACCACAAACCACTGACATTCGCCTTACATTCCAATTCAAATCGACTAACACTAAGAGACATAAGACACCTTTATTACATCTAACAGTTCACAACAGAAAACGCAGTGGCTGATGCGTTATCACGCACAAAGGTAGCCACGATAGTGTCAAAAGCCATAAAGCTTGGTGAAATGTCGAAAGAACAGGACGATGATACAACACTCCTCAACAGACACAAACTCACTAAAAATCAGCACAATTCCAGTCAACAACTCCAAAATTTATATCATCGTCGACACTTCATTAGACACCTCTCGTCCTTTAGTTCCAACAAGCATGCGAAAATCAGTTTTTCAGAATTTCCACTCCTTGTCACATCCTGGAGCAAAAGCAACATCAAAATTAAATAGAACCAAGTACGTTTGGCCCCCCATTATTAAGACATCCAAATTTTGCAATCAACGCAGCAAACAACATCAACATAACGCTTCACTTCCAGTAGAATTTCCTTCACCAAGCCACAGGTTTCAACATGTCCTCATCAATTTAGTTGGATCAACGTCATCATCGGCATCGGATAGACACACACATTTTAACGTGTGTTGATCGTTTCACCATTTAGCCAGTAGCAATTTTTATCAAAAATACCGTCATCTGTGTCAACGACTACAGCGCCGACATCATCTTCTTCAACACTTTCAGCAAAATCAACTTCGTCGTCGAACGACACATCCGCATCCACAAAAACGTCAACATTACCTTCAATGTCATCCGAGGTCACGTCAGCGACAGAAACATCAAAGTCGACTCCAGCGCTTCCAAATCGACCCATCAACACCAACATTCTACCTCCTCAAAAACCAAAAGATCGGGAAAGACATTTTACCTCCCATTTCGATATCTTGATTAGTATCGATCAACAGCTTACGCTGACGATCTGGATGGAGAGTATTGTTAAACTGCACATCCCTATTTTAAGTATGTGACGAGTTGCTCTAAATATTTTGAAGAACAAGGTAACTTCCTTGCTACGTTTTACGATTTTAGGACCAAACTTTTCTTTGTCAATTCGCATAGCCAAATACGTTTTTGTTATTTTAGCATTACGTCAATAAAATAAATTATAAACATTTTATTTGTTGTTCTTGCATTGAAAGTAATCTCGCAACAACGTAAAGCTCTGCTGCTCGTCTAGTTGCTCGTGTCCATATTTTTCTCATATATTTCCATATCTGGTTCTCTTGCACTGGCTACCTATAAAATATGAAATAGTTTTTAAAATGTGCACATTAATGTACGAGTCTCAATCCAAATTATTTCTTAAGTAGGTTATCAGATATAAAAAGTAAACATATCGTCTCGGTTTACGATTGTCTTACCGTTCACACTTCTAAAGTTTAGAACTCGTGTTAAACACTCCTATATTAAATCGGCGTTTGCTTTTTCTGACTCTTTTCATTGGAACTCTCTGTCTCTTCTCTAACTACTCCATCACTTACAAAGTTTAGAGCGGATCACAAGACCCATTTGCTTAACAAATTCACTGAGGAGCGATGTTAACATGGCGCTTTACAAACTTGGTTTATTGGTTAATTGATTCAATCATTTTCTGGATGATTGAATGAATAAGTTAGAGAGTGAGTGAGTGAGTGAGTGAGTGAGTGAGTGAGTGAGTGAGTGAGTGAGTGAGTGAGTGAGTGAGTGAGTGAGTGAGTGAGTGAGTGAGTGAGTGAGTGAGTGAGTGAGTGAGTGAGTGAGTGAGTGAGTGAAACTTAATCTAATTTTTGTAACAAAAAAAATTTTTTTTAAATAATTTTCATCACAATTTTCATACAAACAATATTTAAGGTTTTATTAAAAATAACAACAGCACAAGAATTTTGTAAACCTATAATTAAGTGAAGGTGATTGAGTTTTTGCCGAGACGATGACAATGATGACAATCATGATGATGAAGATAACGACGATGACAATCATGATGGTTAATATGGAGCAATAGTTGACCGCTGTCGAAACGTCGTCATCTCCATCAGCATCCTCATTCTTGACGCTCCTGAGCTCTGTCTCGATATTTTTCAACTAATTCTTTTTTATTTTCCTCTTCTTTCTTCATCTCCGCATAGTAATAGCAACTCATCTTCTTCATCCTCAGAAGAGCTGCATTGCTGGCTTTCTTCTGAGAACTGGTATCAACTGTCTGATATCAGTTAAATTTCGCAGATGATGACGAGGCAGTGTCCAACAAACCGGGTGAAATAACACGAGGTGTCGTCAACAATTTAGGATCATTGTTCGGCAATCGCTCGACATTCCTTCGCAATCCATAACTGAAAATAATATTAATTTTCCGTATTTCATTCGTTCTACACTTCTCGTTTATTAAAAAATTAAATTGATTAAACGCTAGTCAACTATATGCAGATGGTTCTTATATTTATACTTCTTTTCCTCCATCTAATCTCAATAGTGTACTTCATAATCTATCTCTATGTCTTTCTTCAATTATCGCTTGGTCTGACTCTACGTATCTTAAAGTTAATCCTTCTAAATTTGAATTAATTTGTTTTGATAAATCTAAACACTCTATTATTATTCCTCCTATTATCTTACCTGATTCTAAAACTCTGGATGTCTCTCATAAGTTTTGTAGTCTAGGCTTTATCTGTGATTCTTTGACTTTTTCATCTCAGATTAATAATGTTGCTAAAAGTTCTTACTTTCATCTACGTAGAATAAAAAAACATTTGCCTTTTCTTGACGATCTTACTCTTCTCCTTCTTGTTACTTCGTAAGTCTTATCTAGGATTGATTATTGAAACTCGATCTACTATAGTCTTCCTGATTCTAAACTCTATCCTATAAGTAAAGCTTGTATACAATTATGCATAAACGTGTTTGGTACAACTTAACTTACGCACCACTCTTGGTTTAATGTCGTTACTTGATTAATAATAATAATTATTAAATAATAAATATTTACAAAACTTTACAGTTTAATCTCGAAAAATACAAGTATATGTATGAGATATATGTGTAGTTATGAGAGTTATAAGTTAGGCACTTCAATAATTTTCTGCACTCGCCAATCAATTTTATGACATGTCTCTGCCCCTATGACTATTGACTATTCGTTTGCAGCTTATTCAAGTTTGTTTTATATATGTGATGTATTCAATATGCTTAAACATATATGTGGAATATAACATATATAGGAAATTTCTTATTAATTATCGTTACATATACCATGCAAAAGGGGGCCGTATTAATTTTTATAATCTTTGATATTTCCGCCATCTAATTTAAAAAGTGAGGTTGCGAAATCGGGTAATTATTTATTTTAAAAAATAAACAAAGCTAATAAAACTAGCAGAGAATTGTACATTTTGATTAAATAAAAATTTTATGTTGGTTTGTTGTGCAGAAAAAAGTTTTTGGATATGTTGATTTAATTTAGGATAATTATTATTATTATTAACGGGGTTTAAAGTGGTTCAGAAAACTATGGTCTGTGTAAGAACCACTACTAATTAGATCTCCTAATATCCTATCTGTCCGAGTTTGGCTTTGAAGCTGTTGAGTGAATTCGCAGAGACTGCATCATCGCTTAGCTCGTTCCAGGCGTTGACCACTCTACTGCTGAAGAATCTGCTCTTTATTTTTCCATCCGAGTTTTTGAAAATCTTAAATCTGTGTCCTCGTAGTTTATCACTGTTTACTAGCCTGAAAAATCTCGAATATGGAGTTGTTTCCCTATTCGTGATCAATTTATATGTTTGGATTAGATCTCCTCTACATCTTCTTTTTTCCAATGATGTCAAGTCGCATTTTTTCAATCTCTCATCGTATTTTCCGATTCCTCTAATCATTCTTGTGGCTCTGCGCTGTACTTTTTCCAAAACTTCCTTATCTTTCTGCATATATGGGCTCCATGCTTGAACACAGTACTCCAGATGAGGTCTGACCAGGGTTTTATACAGTTTCAGTATAATATGCTTCTCTCTGCTGACCATTGTTCTTCTTATAAATCCCAAGATCGTATTGGCTCTGGCCGCTGCAGCTGTACATTTTCTTGACGGTTTTGTGCTTTGATAAACAATGATTTCTAAATCCTTTTCTTCCTCTGTCGATCGTAGTTCTCTTTCACCAATTTTATATTCATATCTTGCGTTCTTCCTCCCTAAGTGCATTACTGCACATTTGTCAACGTTGAAAAGCATTTGCTAGTCCTTGGACCATTGGTACAGTCTTGCTAGGTCTTTTTGCAATATTTCTGCATCTTCATCGTTGTTGACTTTCCCACATAGTTTGGTATCATCTGCAAACTTTGAAATCTTGGAGACTATTCCTTCGTCGATGTCGTTAATGTTTATCACAAATAATAGCGGTCCCAATACCGATCCCTGAGGCACGCCACTTGTTACGTCTATCCATCTCGAGTTTATTCCTTTTATCCGCACCTGTTGTCTCCTATCTTTCAGCCAATTTTTTATCCATTGTAGCAAATTTCCTTCTACCCTACATGCCTGTAACTTTTTGGATAACCTTTTATGTGGCACCTTATCGAATGCTTTTGCAAAATCTAAATATATTACGTCTACCGAGTTATTCTGGTCTAGGTTAGCATAAACATCTTCAAAAAAATCCAATAGGTTAGATAGACAGGATCGTCCTTTCATAAAACCATGTTGGCTGTCATTGATTATGCAGTTAGAATTTAAGTGCTCGACTATATTCTTCTTGATAATTTTTTCTAATACTTTACATATAATGCAAGTTAAACTAACTGGTCTGTAGTTATTAGTTTCGCTTCTACGTCCTTTTTTGAACAATGGCGTGACGATAGCGTCCCTCCAATCCCTTGGTATATCTCCTGATCTTAAAGAGTCATTAAATATTTCGCACAGTGTGGCTCCTACTTCATGTCTTATTTCCTTTAAAAATTTTGGGTGCAGCTCATCTATTCCTGGAGTTTTATTCTCTTTGAGACTGCCTAGTATTTCGACAACCATCTCTTCTGTTATGTAAACACTTGTAAGCATCCTTTCTTGGCTTCCCCCAAGCAATTTTTTTGGCTCCTTTATGTTATTCGTATTTTCTTTTGTCAGCACCGATCCAAAGTAGTTATTGAGCATCTCAGTCATTTCTTTTTCTTCCGTTACAATGTTGCCATAATCAGTCTTCAGAGGCCCCACTTTATCTTTCCTTTTTTGTTTACTTCTCATGTAACTGAAAAAGCTTTTACTGTCTTTACTTATGTTCTCACTTAGCTTTTCTTCATATTCCTTTATTGCTTTCCTGTTTGTTGCCTTTGTTAGATTTCTCTTTCTGATGTATTTATCCCTTGCTGCTTCTAACTCACTTTTTGAGATATCTTTAGCTTTTCTGAGATATCTCTGTCTTAACTCCTGCATCTTCTTCCATGCTTTAAATTTTGATCTTCTTGTTTTCTGTACATTTTTATTTATCCACGGTAGCTTTTTGTTGCTTCTCCGGATAGTCGGTATAGTTTCTTCAACAACTTTATTCATACAGGACACAAAGGTTTTCCATTTATTTTGCACTCCCAAATCTTTCAATCGCTCTGCCAAGTTCATCTCTATGATTTTATTTCTGACCTTGACGTAGTTTGCTTTGAAATAATTGTAGCGCTTTGAATAAGCCTCATCTTCTTTTTTCTGCTCTAACACTATGTTGAATCTAAGTATCCTATGATCGCTCGTTCCAAATTCTTCTCCTACTCTAACTTCTTCTATTATGTTCTCTTCTGTTGATATTATTAACTTTAATATATTTTCTCCCCTTGTTGGCTCCATCACATGCTGAGTAACGAAGTTTTCGTCTATGCAGTCCAGAAACAGTTCGTCTACCACCTTTTGGCCTTCTCTATGATTCCAGTCAATATGGTGGTTAAAGTCTCCCATTATTACGCAAGGCACTTTTGTGGCATTTCTGATCAGTTCACGTAATTCGCTGTCATTCTCTTTTGTTGAATCTGGTACTCTGTAGCATACTCCTACACGCAGTGTTTCAGTATCGTTCTTTATATCACACCAAACAATTTCTTTAAATTTGTCGTTTTTCAGGTATTTTCTTTCCAGTGCAGTCAGTTTTTCGTTTATGTATATATTGGGCATAGTTTTTTATATTTCATTTAAAAAATTAATGATTATTTTTTTAATTAATAAATGAAGATTAAGTTGAATTTAAAATTTAATGACATGTTTCCTTTACTTCCATAACTTAACTAAATTAATTAAATTTACTAATGCAAATAGTTTGTTCAGTAGTCTTTTTAATCTGTTTCATTTCCCATCAGGTATATCAGGCACAATGTTGGCCAGTGAAACTGTTTGTTTGTTGTTTAATATGTTTTATTGATTAGTTTAATTTTAATTAAACAAGCCAATGCTGAAGGTAAGTATACAGTATAAAGACAAATAACTGAATGAGACTGTTGAGAATGAGTTTGAGAAGTTTTTTATTTTTACTTATTTCAGATTGTATGAAAGATGTAATTTTTATTTTATATGAAGTGTTATACATTTTCAAGGTGAAATTTTTTTTCAACATCAGTTGAGGCATTGATAGAAAATGCTTTGGCATATATAGCCATTGGATGGTGTCAAAAGAGTAACCAAACATTTACTGTGAGGTATGAAGTAATAACCTCATCACTCAAATCGGGAGTGAGAATTACATTTGTCATCTGTTATCAATAAAAGGTATTAGTGTGTAGTGTACCCTTCAATTGGTGATATTAAGGATAGCAAATGCTCTTATTTTAATTTTTATCTAACTGTGGATGCAATGATAAATTTTCTATATAAAAACAATGCTTTTGCATGATTAATCAATGCTAATTTTTATTTAACTTTTAAAAAAATCTTTGCAATTGCTGAGAATATTTTAAAGAGATTGGGGACAGAAAGAAGAGTTGTTGAGCTTAAAGAATTCATCCATATGGCTAAAACAGAAATATTCACAAATGATATTTTGAATAAAAAAAAATATATATGTGTGTGGGTGCTTGTGTTTGTGTGTGTGGAAAAAATTGATTACATTTTGCCGATATGTATGAAGACACTATGCATACTATACTATAACAGATACAAAAATATGTCAATGTACTTGTACTTTATTCATGCCATTGAAGATTCAGTGGCTAGAAAGATTTTTAACAATTCGTTAATGTGCAAAAAACTATATAAAGCTTCAAACTTCCCAGTTTGTTTAATGTTTTTCATTGCATAGAAAAATATAAATATATGATTAAGTTCTATTTAAAAGCGAAATACAGTTCGGGAGATAACTCGGTTTCCATTTTGACTACCGGCTATACTACATTTCAAAAAATTTGTATTCCATCGCTAGTTTTATAAATTTAATGTAAGTTACTTATTTTGTTTTTATTTAATAATTATTTTTTGCAATTTAATTGAAACTTGAATAATGTCAGAAGTTATGTGCTATATTATTTGTCTGTTTTGAGATACTTCAGTTTATTTTTTGTGTAGTACCATGTATATATATTTATATCCGTGTGTAATACATTTTCTTAATCTTAACAATTGTATGCATTTTTATCTATGCTACTCAAAATTATAGTTCTGCAATATTACTGCGTCCGATTGTGCATGGTATTATTGGTCGTTGAATGTTTTTGATTTCCTTTATATGTTGTATTCTATATATATATGCTTGGAATAATTATTTTGATAGGTTTTGTTAATTAAAAAAAATTATTTGTTTCATTTTACGTGCTAATTAAAATTTATAAAGTGAATTAATTTTATATTTATTTATATGTGGCTTTCATGCGTTTTTTCACTATCTTTTTTCACTTTTAGTTTCTTTGTATTGTTGTACGTTGTTGATTTTTCTTACGTTAGTTTCGCTATCGCTTGACTTGATTATCCGGTTTTAATAAAATTTATACAGTTAGTGTTGTGTTATATTACTCTTAAATAAAATCTTTGTACAAACAAAATTTTTAGGGCTTATATTACTTACTCATTTCACTCTTGCTTGCGATTTCATTCCAGTTTAAGTAGTCTGTGAAAAATTAGAGAGGATGACTAGTCAGTTTTGTCTTTGACAAAAAATTAAAATTGCAGTCTAATTCAAAGGTGTGTGATGGAAAAAATGACGAGTTTCGCAGTTAACTTCATTTATCAAAAAGATAAAAATAAAACATTAAAATCATTTTCAATGAAGAGTAATTCTCAAGTCCTAAGAAGACAAACCTGTCTCTTCTTTATCCTATTAAGCCCCATGGTTAAGTTAAATTTGTTAAATGGTTAAGGTTAAGAACTTAACTTTTAATTTAACCTCTAAGATCGAAGCAAGGTCTACTAATTTAAGACAAGACCACAAAAGTATGAGCTTCCTTCTTGTCTTCTTGAGTATCAGGTAGCCAATAATAGTTGGTGCTTGTCATAAAATAAAGTGTAAGGTTTATTCAATAAGCCTTGCACTCTATTGCTTTCATAGGTCTTCACATTTCTACACAGGTAGCTATATTTAAGCTATATTTAAGTAAGCCTTTTCATAAGTTTTAGATTTTTAAAAGTTAATTGTATCAAGGGTTTTGTTAAGAATAGTTGATGGTAATGATTCTGTAATTTTTTTATTGAGTGTTGATGGAGCCAATATAATATAAGAAAACTTCTTCCAATCACTTATTTGGTCTTAGTAATAGCATTATTAACAAGTGGTTAGTGATTATTAACAAGTGATTATTAACAAGTACAAAATTTAAAAAAAATTATGCATTGTGAAGTAACATTCTTGAAATAAAAGTTTACGTGGTATTGGAATTGAATATGAATCTGTTACAATTGTCTTTATTACAATTGTGAGTCTTCCTACACTAATTAGGTTTCAGATGAGTTTTCCTATTAGCCAGTTTGAAATCATTGATATTTAAATATTTGAAATGTATCTGAATATATGTTTTTTTTAATTACACCACGCAGATTGTGAGTAAGATGGATCAACTGATGAGGTTTGGTCAGGGGGGTTTGGCTGGTCTCAGTCAGGTTGGTCACTAATCAACTTTCTGATTTCTTATTTTTAATTCTTTTTCATTTCCTCAACTATTTTTACAATTTAGTTTTTAAAATTATGATAGCCAATAAATAGCATAAATTTTATTGAGAATTATTTTGTTATGTTTACATTAATTTATTATTTCCAAGTTGTAATTATTGTATTGTTTTCAACCAAAGAATTATTCTAATGAGTATTTGATGACCATGTATTCTTAATGTTGGAATAAATTCAATTGAATATTGCAATCTGATGGAATGAATGCTAGCCGAAATTTGACTTGTAATAATGACGATGATGACGTTGATTGCAATGCAATTGTAGGTTTTAGGTATCTTTCATTAATTAAAATTTAATTGGGAGATTAAAATGAAACTGATTAAATGATTGAAATATTATTGGAGGATTGAAGTGTTATTAATTTAATGATTGAAATGTATTTAATTGGATGATTGATATGTAATTAATTAAATTATTGAAGTGTTATTAATTGAGTGATTGAAATGTAATTAATGATTGAAATGTCATTGATTGGATGTAATTAATTTGGTGATTGGACAATTGAATTGTAATTAATTGAATGATTGAAATGTAATTGATTGGATTGGCTGAGATGCAACTACTAGAATTGTTGAAATATTTCATGAATAGTTTGAAATTGATCTGTTGGACAATTGTTTGAAATTCACAGCCACCGTCAGGGGATGTACCAGCAGTAGACACAGCCGAACAGGTCTACATATCATCACTGGCCTTGCTTAAGGTTCGTCTGTCCTTGTATTATCTCCTATTATTTTGTTAGATATGTATATTTAAGTTTGATTTTCATGTATTTTTATTTTGTTTTTGCTGTTTGTTTGTATGATTTTTGATTAACATTTTGTAGCTTTTTATTACAGCGCTTGTTCAGTTTAGTTCAGTAATTTTTTTCGTTGACATAGAGTAGCATCATTATGAAGAATATCAAATAATTTCAATTAACCTTATCCTATTTAAATTCTGTTAGCATGATAATCATATACCTACAATTAAAAATTACAGTGAAATTTTTAGAACCATGAAAGAAAATATAAATGATATTAGCATAATTATTGAATTAATTATTTTGCTACCAACATTCAATGCCTGATGTATTGACAAATTGATGGCTTTAGATGTTGAAGCATGGAAGAGCTGGCGTGCCAATGGAAGTGATGGGACTGATGTTGGGGGAGTTTGTAGATGACTACACTGTCAGGGTCATTGATGTCTTTGCCATGCCTCAGTCGGGAACTGTTAGTTCTTTTCATCTTGTCTGGCTGTCCATGTTCTTCTTTGTTTGTTTTGTCCGGTTGTTTGGGTGGTTCATCAGTCTGTTTGTTCACTCTTTATTTGGGTTTTTGTGTTCGTGTATTATCATTAATGAAATCTGTAAATAGGTGAGTGGAATAACTCAGCAAATAATTTAATTAATAAATGAAATTTAATTATAAAACAAATGAATTATAACGTTTTTAACATATTAAGTTAGATGATAAACAACACTAATGAATAATGAATAGATGAATGAATAAACGAATGATTGAATGAATGATTTAATGCAGGGCGTCAGTGTGGAGGCAGTTGATCCAGTCTTCCAGGCCAAAATGTTGGACATGTTGAAGCAGACAGGAAGGTTTGTCCACATGTTGCTAATAAATTTAGTTTAAACCCTTTTGGTAATCAAATGATTGTTACGTTTGTGTGTGGTGACTTGTGAGAGTTAACTGAAGAGTCAGTTGATTTTATTTTGATTTACTTTTATTTTATTAATATTAATCTGAGTTATTTTAAAAAATTAGTTAATTTTCTCCGTTTAAAGTGTTTCATTTTTTAATTAATTCAAATTTATTTAATAGTTTTGCCTACTAAAAGACTGTTTCTCATGTTTTGAATATAGTTTGAAGTTTAAAATGAATTCACTGTGCATGACACTGCATGAATGCACACTACAGACCAGAGATGGTAGTCGGGTGGTACCATTCACATCCAGGGTTTGGGTGCTGGCTGTCGGGTGTGGACATCAACACACAACAAAGTTTTGAGGCTCTGTCTGAACGAGCCGTTGCAGTTGTTGTTGATCCTATTCAAAGTGTCAAGGGAAAGGTGTAGTGTCTTCTTGTTTTGTATTGTGTGCATTGTCGTTGTTTCACTTTCAAAACTATGCTCAAATGTGATGCAGGTCGTGATTGATGCATTTAGACTGATCAACCCCAACACAATGGTGCTTGGCCAAGAACCTCGACAAGCAACATCTAACTTGGGTCATCTCAACAAGCCTTCCATACAGGTTGCTCTCATTCATCCTCATCTTCATTCAACATCATCTTTGTTTCATCATACAAAGACATCTTTGTTTATTCATTCATTCATTCGATTTTCAACATTGTCTTGTTTTTATCACTCATTAAATCATTCAACAGGATCTTCAATAACAGCATTCAGCAACATCTCTGTTTAACCAATCATCTAATAAATATGCACTCATCATTTCTGCTCATCAGTCTGGTCTTTTAGTTGTTTATTTTCATGTGTAGTCGTCAAAATCTCCAAATGTTTCATTTGACCGTACCGTTGCTAAGACTTTGCAGGCACTGATTAAAAGTATTTTTGTTACTGCACTGATAAAAATTACTCAACTGGAAAATCACTACACTGGTTGTTAAGTCCAAATACTGGTCATCTTATGTTTAATCGTTGTTTTCACACTGGTCACTTTCTCTTTATATTTTAGATTGATTTCTCATCATGACCACACGCAGGCTCTCATCCACGGTTTGAACAGGCACTACTATTCAATCGGCATCAACTACAGGAAGAACGAGCTAGAACAAAAGGTCCAACTTATTATTCTCGATCTTTTGGAGTCACTTTATTTTTTACTGCCATCGCATCATCAACACGACATGCACGTTAAATTGCCCAACGCAACTAACAATGTCGACAGATGCTGCTGAACTTGCACAAGAAAAGTTGGATGGACGGACTGACGTTGCAAGAGTACTCAACGCATTGTTCAAACAACGAAGCCACTGTAAAAGAGATGTTGGAACTTGCTAAAAATTATAACAAAGTAATTTCCAAGTTATATTTTCCAAAAAAAAATAGATTTTTCATTAACGAATAACTAAAATTAATAAAATTTAATAGACCGATCGGTCGGTGATTTGATTTCATGACAGCACGACTTAATGTAAAAAATTTGATGGGCCGAACGATTGTGGTTTAAATTGATGAATATATTACTACTGTTAAATCCCAAAACTCGTTGTTTCATTTAACTTCTAAATTTTCAGTCTTTGGAGGAAGAAGAGGAGATGACATTGGAACAACTTGCAATAAAAAATGTTGGAAAGCAGGTTAGCTTATGTTTTGTTATGTTTTGATGATGATCAATGTTATTGCATGTGGGTGATGTGTTTTGTGATGTGACTGTTGATCAAATTGAACGCCTTCAAAGCATTTTTATTGCACAATGCACTTAGCCTCACAGACTTAATATTTTAAATATGTCAAAATTTATCTTTACGCAGTTTGTGTCATTCGTTCTAGTTTATTTTTTACTGATTGTTTATGTTTCTAACTTGTATAAAAATTTTTGTAACAATTTTTATTTTCAAATGGGGAAATTGATAGAAAATAATTGATTGATTTCAGGATCCAAAACGTCATTTAGAAGAGCATGTGAACATTCTTATGACCTCCAACATCGTGCAGTGCCTGGGAGCCATGCTACACACTGTTTTGTTCAAATAACTTCTAACAGTCTTTGTTTTTATTGTCGCTAATTTTTTTGTTTTTTATGTTTGATTTCAAAAAATATTATTGAAGTTCAGTTTAGATCATCGTTAAATATTTCCTAAGATGTTTCAAAAACTTTCCGCCATTTAAACGACAATGGTGTGACAAAACGTTGCTCGAACTTTGTGCGCCTCTGTTTGTAATACAGTCGCCTGATAATTTGGTAAATGCTGGATCATTCTGGAACGTTTTTTAAATCTGGCATACTTGCTTAACCGGACATTAAAATAAAAAGTTTTAAAACATTATTAGACTTGATGAAAAAAAGTTTCATTTCACTTTAAAAACAACTGTATTGATCTATCGGTGGCAAAACAATTGGTTTAATTAAAGAGAACTAGCAACTGAACACAGAGTTGTGCCCGTTTAGGATTGCTTGCGTTGAAACAATGATATTTTCATGAGTTTAAAAGTAACATCAAGGATACACTGTCAAAGTTGTCTAGTGACATAAGAGACTATCACATAAAAAATGTCGTAAGACTTGAAAAAAAGAATTTACTATACGGCATACAGTATATGCGAGAACTCTGAAGTCGACGCTAGTTCCCTCCTTTTAAATTTAAGTTGACATAGTTGAACCTCTCCGAATTTCCGCAAAATGTTTCTATTAGCATGGTTTCAGCTACAGATTTAGTGTAACTGTTACTGAATTTCAAATTTCTGTCAACAAAAGAAGTTTAATAAGAAACTCAAAATATTAACTTTTACCTCCAGGTTCGTCACGAATGAAAATAAACAAAAACACTAATATAAACATAAAAAGAAATGTTTCCGACGAAAAATGTCTGAAAATGATAAAGAAAAGGAAAAATCCGACAAAAAAAACAAAAAGAACAAAATAACGACAACAGACGGAGGAATTTTGAAAATGAATTCAAAAACATCAGGGTCAGTTTCTTCTAGTTTTGATTATCAGATTTATAAGACACTAGACAAAAAAACTAAATAGGCTGAAATATTATGCAGATACATATAAATAAAAAATAATCATAAATAAAATTTTTTTTAGAATAAATGTAAATTATTAATAAACCATAAAAAATAAAAATTGTAAAATTTGATAAACTTTTCATTGAAAATAAAGAATGACATCAGACCCGAAAGCGCACTGAAAATATGCGCAGGTGCGTTCGAGGACCAGTACCCTTATGAGTATTTTTCTAAGTATATGGTCGTGATCACACTCAGTTTTTCTACTATACTCATATACATAAAATACTTATACAATGTATATTAAACGTATATATCACATATCCCTCTTTAAAAATTTAATCTTTATGTTTTTATATGACCAAATATTTTAGTTGAGAACATAGTCATTGAATCTAACAGGATGTTTTGATGTACGTCTACTCCGTGTTTTCAGGGTGGATTCTTGAGTAGAACCAGTGGTGTCATCTTCTGGACTGTCGCACTGAGGGAAACACGGAGATTTCGACCTCTGTGGTGGTGTAGTCTTTTAAAGTTGAGGGCAGTCTGTGGTATCATCTACTGGTGGCCTGCAAATAGGTGGATCTTCTTTGGTGTAGATACAATCTCTGCGGTTCAGTATATAAGCTGAAATATATGATGTTGGAGATAGCTATGTAAAGCAAACAATTCCACGCCTCCATATTCCATTGTGATACATGCGCATTACATTACCTTCGTTTAAACTTGGAAGAGGCTAACGACTTATGATCCTGATACTTCTTTTGTCTTGCATCTAAAACCTTTGAACGTAAGTTCTGGCTTGTTGTCGGCAGCTTGATTTTTGACTCATCGGCAGCTGGACTAAAATTAAGTCCTGCCAAAAGAGCATTTCGGTACTGTATAAGTGCAATATATGGGTCATAGGTTTTTTAAAAAGGTTTAGTACAGTCCGGGTCCTGCGTTCTGCTCGTCCATGTGACTAAAGATACATTGGACTGGATTTTAAAATGCCAGATTTTTTTACAAATTTGTACATCTGGTTGCCAAAAAATGGCATGCTGTCTGGAATCATTCCTTCAGGTATTCAACCAATGATGTTACGTTTTACTTTTTACCGGTAAAAATGTAGTTCATTCCGTTCCATTCATTATTCTTTAATTTAATTATTTTGTTATTTATTAAAATGTAAGCCTAAGTACCTAAGTACGATAATTAAAACATATTTCAGTTATTCTTTTTATGATTTATTCACGAGAATAATTGAGAAGTTTATTATTCGTTACATTAAGATTAAATTACACATTATTGTAATTTTCCACTCGGTGGTTAACCATTTGATGTATCAAAATCCGTAGTGACATATCTGTGACGTATAGTGACGTAGAAAAGCAATGAACTCATATTATTTTAGATTTAAAATTTAATTACATTTTCAAAATAATTAATTAAAAAAAACTTTAGTTTATAATTTCGCCGCCCAAAAATATCCGCTGCCAAAACCACACAAACACAATGTTTGACCAAAATTGAATTAGAAGATGCTAAATCGCTTTTCTATTCATCAATGCCATCCTCATTTTGACAATGATGTTCTATACGTTATAGCCTATAAAACAATTAAAAATATGTGCTAACAAATCTTCAGAAAAAATCTAAAAATAGCTTAAGTTCTGATAAAATAACCTTTGGAAGGTTACACAGTTTCAATATAAACTTATGAATTGACATTTGACTGCTATTATTTTAAAATTTCTTACTCCGTTATTTAATTTTATATTGCCTTACATGTTGCAACAGTTTCTGCGTCTGGCAGTCAGATTCTGATTTTTTAAAGAATAAAAAAGTTGCTATTAAATGACCCTGATTAGCCACTGCCGATAATATAATATATTAACATATAGTTTTAACAGTGTTAAAATAAAATTCAAAAGCATATTTTGATTTCATCATGTAGAATAACTCAGAATAATTTTTTGGATTTAAACTTTACACAGACATAATGAGAAAAAATCTCCCGCCGGTATAAAGTGGAATGAAGATAATATTACGGAAACGTATCATCCGGCCAACAAAACGTATGGATTGCAAAAAATTAACGATCCGGATACACCGTACCCAAGAGGTGTGCCAGGAGTGGATCCCAGTGAACTGGTCAACAGGTTCGTCTTCTTACTCGATCAGTGCAGAATTATTTTAAAAAGTGATTGATACTCAATCACCTGACACACTTTAACAGGCTGGCACAGTTAGACATTAGAAGGTCCAACGAGTCGAGCTCAAGTGAAAAATCTGTTGCTAGTATTGAGACGTTTTGTCCCAATTTTTGAATATATGCTTTACATAACAATGAAAATAAGTACATAATAAAATATAAAACCAAAATTTTTAATAAAAAAAGATGTTAATGACAGGGTTGTTAGCAGCACTGATGTGCTATATTTTAACATCGATATAATCGTTGCCGAAACTTTAATGTCTGTTAACGAATTGAAAGTGGGCCGTATCAAGATTGTTTACGCTTCGTTCAGTTTTATCTGCTTTCTTTTTGCGACAATCCACCACGTGCCCGATGTATCCCTGCTGCTTGTTCATTCTACTTTCTGAGCTTCGTCTAATTTTTTAATAATTTCGTTAACTTCACTCTATTGAAACTTGTTTGAATGTAAATAAAGAACTTAATATGATAAAAGCACAATATTTTCACAATTCTTTCTGTTGGAAAATTAACTTAGTTCATGGAGAAAAACACTTTGAACAATGAACACGTGATACTTTCTTAGAGCAGTTGCTCTCAGAGTCTTAACTTCATTTGAAAACTTTTTGATTAAAAGCTCTGCAAGTAGTTTTATTCGACCAGTCGATCAAGACTTACAACTTGTACCTACATGTACTCTGCATCTTCTAAGATATGATTGCACTTGAAAATGAAAAAATGAAACAAGATTGGTGAAATAAATAAAATTTCATAATCAGGCAGACCTTTGTGAAACAAGTCATTATGAAGATTTTCATGCATTTAAAAACTAAAATAAACTTGATATATTCAATGTTTTAATTTTTTGCGCAAATGGCACTTTTTTGTCGCCAAAGTAGTAACCATTCTAGGATTGGCACATTGGACGTTAACTAACAACACTATCTAAGACACATTCAAATTAACAGTTACCTAATTATGTTTACCATGTCGATACTGATTGTCACATGTTTCAATTGCAGATAAAACGTTCAAAGAGCAAGCCAAAGCATTTTACACCAACGAGTTCCCTAAAAGTCCAAGAAGTGACGAAGACGATGATGATGATGACGATAAAGCAGAAGGAAACGAAAAGTGTAAGAATCTGATGAAAAAATTTCAATTGATTTTTCGTAAAATTAAATCAAATTTTTTTTGCATTTTTTAATTTCCGGAATTACGATACAACGAAATAATCACAACACAAACGACAGAAACAACAAACAAGCTGCTTTGTAATTTTTCTAATATAGAGGCGAAAGGAAAAGTTGAAGGGATGATATTTTCTGCTTCGTTAAATTTTCTTGTCAATTTATTCCAAACATTTACGCCTAATTCAAGTAATTATTATTTTAAACAACCATGACACCAAAATTATTTTATAAGAATATTTCATCTACTGCAAGAAATAAATTATTTATAATAAAAATAGCATAGAAATTACTACAGTAGTAGTGTCTTCCATTTCCTCGTTAACTTATTGTCGACGTAATTGAAAATTTTCAATTTTCAAAACCCATCAAATAACTGTTTAGGATTTGCAAACATAATCATTAGGAAAATTTGAAAAATTGTTTATAAAAATTGAATGAAAGAATTTTGTAGTTTGCCACTTGTCTCGCTCTTCTCGATTCTATAAGACCTCTCTGTTATGTTGTCAACATTTCATTCACCCCATCAAAACAAATTTTCACATTTTCAATAAACAATTTTTTCTTAAATAATTTAATTTCTTATTAATGTTGCAAATTCATTCATATTTATTGTCAATTAAATTGATTTTCATAGAACTGGTACACAATTTGGACTCCATCGACTTCACAAATTCGTGAATCAACCTTAAAAATCAATCATTTTCGATGAACCGGGTTAATAAAAAAATTTTCACAATCTTGAAAAATATTCTAAATAAGCGATCAAGATAGACGAAATTAAAAAAATTTAGTTTAACATTTAACACATGCATAACAAAATTGTTTATAATTTCATGGTAGCGATTAGCTTTTATAGCTAACATTTAAAACAACATTGTACCTGAGCTTCACAATTTTAAGCATGTACTAACAAAAGGCAATATATTGTAAATATCAAAACGCCATTTGATTTTAGAATGATATCCAGTGGCGGATCTAAACAACTTTGACGGGGGAAGGTAAGATTTTCAAAAATATTTAAAAAATTTTTAAAAATTCATTTATTAGTTGACGATTGGGGGAGGGGGAATTTTTAAATAAATGTTTGATGACCGGATGGGAGGATTTCACAAAATTTTTTCGGAAATTTTTCGATGTTCAGCGGGAGGGGCCAACATTGTGACGGGGGTTTCAACTTTTCTGGTAATGTCAATTTTTGCTCCAAAAAACTACCTTTTCCGATAGAAAAACACCCCCCCAGCCTCCCTTCCTAAATTTGCCACTGATGATATCTAAAAATAATCTGCAAGGGCAGACTTAGGTACTGCGATCTGCTGAATGCGTAAATAAATACATAAAATATTTGGCAGTGTAACAGCTCCATAGCCAGATTGCAAGATAGAAAGCAGACTTATAATTTTATAACAGAAATGAGATAATTGTCAATTGTCAAATAGGTACAATAGATTCTGTAAAACTTATAATAGGAAAAAATAAATGAAACTATAAAATTTTGAACTGGAATTGTCCTATCACATCGTATTTCTCCTATTACACGTTGACGTCACGCATCTGTTACAGTTGATGCGAAGAGACTCCAGCGAGTGATCGTTAACAGTACACCAACACAGTGTAATGATGTATTTGCTTCCAGGTCAACGTTCAGATCAAATGGTTTATTTCACTTCCTATACGTAATTCAATGGTTTAAACAAGTTTTGAATGACAATTAAGAATGACAAAGTTAGAGGTGATTTTTATGAAAAATTAAAGTTTTTAAAAAAAGATAGTATGAAGAAAGCAAGTTTTCAATGACAATGTTTAGAATCATACATATTTTAATGATAGCCTTTAACTCCGCTGCTCGTCTAGTTGCTCGTGCCTCTTTCTTTTCTCATTCATATCCATATCTTGTTCTCTTGCACTGGCTACCTATAAAGTATAAAATAATTTTTAAAATTTATACATTAATGTATAAATTTCAACTTAAATTATTTCCTAAATACATATCAACTATATTAATTGAACCTAACTGTCCTCTTGTTCTCCTTCTTAACTCGGGTTAAACACTTTTTTGTTAAATCTGCATTTGCTTTTTCTGATCCTTTTCTTTGGAATTCTTTACCTCCTCTAACTACTTCTCCATCACTTGCGAAGTTCAGAGCAGATCTCAAGACTCATCTGTTTCAAAATTCATTGAAGAGGGCTGTTGAACATTGCGGAAATAGCGTTTTATAAACTAATTGATTGATTGATTGATTGATAGATAGATTGATTGATTGATAGATAGATAGATAGATAGATTGATTGATTGATTGATTGATTGATTGATTGATTGATTGATTGATTGATTGATTGATTGATTGATTGATTGATTGATTGATTGATTGATTGATTGATTGATTGATTGATTGATTGATTGATTGATTGATTGATTGATTGATTGATTGATTGATTGATTGATTGATTGATTGATTGATTGATTGATTGATTGATTGATTGATTGATTGATTGATTGATTGATTGATTGATTGATTGATTGATTGATTGATTGATTGATTGATTGATTGATTGATTGATTGGATGGTTGGCTGACTGACTGACTGAGAGACTAACTGACTGACTGAGAGACTAACTGACTGACTGAGAGACTAACTGACTGACTGAGAGACTAACTGACTGACTGACTGACTGACTGACTGACTGACTGACTGACTGACTGACTGACTGACTGACTGACTGACTGACTGACTGACTGACTGACTGACTGACTGACTGACTGACTGACTGACTGACTGACTGACTGACTGACTGACTGACTGACTGACTGACTGACTGACTGACTGACTGACTGACTGACTGACTGACTGACTGACTGACTGACTGACTGACTGACTGACTGACTGACTGACTGACTGATAGGTTCGCTAGCCTCTAATGTTAGATCACTGTCAAATTTTCACCAAGACAGGCACATTCATAATCAAAACCCCAAAAATTACTGAATGTACAACATACATGGTGTAAATGTGCAAATCAAGTTTTCTTTCACATCTGACTGAAATGTTAAAAATGAACTTAGCTAAGTAAAACCGTCCATCCCTACCACCATTTACCATTCTCGTGTCATGGATTCGCAATATGTTGAAAATGTTAACCCGAATTTGGTGAAGGCGTCTGAACGGGAGGCAGCGGAATGTGTATCTCTTGAAGGTGGCTCTTTTTAGTTATTTGGCTTCAGTGATTAACATTCACGTAGATAATCGTTGCATCGTTTGTCTACTTTTCATGGTTAAGAAGGAAACCAAATGATCCAAGAAAAAAGGAATTAAGAAACAAGTTAACTTAAGTGTAAGTCTTAATTAACTGTTAACTGTAAAAGTGAAAAATAGAATAGTTTGTTTCTAGTTAATAACTTAACTTAGTCTAAAATAAAAGGGTGGTTTTGCCAAAAATGTAAGGTAAGCTGACTAAGACATTTTAGTTATTTAATAGATTATTACTTTTAGTTAGGTATTTATTACCATTACATTACATTACCAGCATTACCGATTAGTTTAGTAATTGGTTTTAGTTAGAGTTCAGTTTAGGGAAGAAATCTGATTTCTGATCAAAATATTTAACTGAATTCATCAAATTCGTCAGTTACTTTGACTATTCAAATTTTTGATAATCTCAACTTTTGTACATAACATTTATATTTTATAAAGATTTATTTAAAAAATTTAAAGTAATTAATTTTTTCTCTATCTTTATGCTCTTTCAATCTAAATTTTTATAATATAACATCAGCTGTATTAGAGACAAGTCCTTGGTACAATCAGGCATTCAAAAATCTCGTAATATATAAAAAATTATTAAGTTAATCATTAATGTATGTCAAAAACTCTGCTTCACATGTTTGAACAGGTTCATTGCACTAACTGACTATTCAACATATGCTTTTATGTAAATTGTTAGTTTAACATTTATTTTTAGTCTCATTCATTTTAGATTTAATGACTTTCCAATTAGTTTTGCAAGTGGTGAAAGATGTGCAGCAACAACATGGCTTGAGACACGGAGACTTTCAAAGATATAGGCATGTAATTATTATGAAGTTTAATCACTTCTTATTATTTATTCAACCATGTGAACTGACAACATCATAAATTATGTTGATTACAGGCAGTACTGTTCCAGGAAATTGAGGAGAATAAGAAAGGTTGTGAACTTCCAACAAGGAACCAAGCACAAAGTTCAGCCGAGGAAGATAACCGCGGAGACATTGAAGGATCAAAGGTTTAACAATAAAATATTTACATCGACATTTAAATTGTTTTATTAAATAAACATAGTTTCAAGATAGTGAGTCCACACCTTGTTTTATTGCATGCATCTTATTTCTCATTCTGTTGGAAAATATATTAATTACATTTATTTTTAAAGATTTTGTTTATGAGAATCATGGTACGTATATTGAAATCAAAAGTCTTTCTATTTTTACGAAAGATGAATATTGTAGCTACTCTTACTATTCAGATGTTTGTACATACCATTGATGGAGGCTGAAAGGTCATGGGCATATGCTATGCAATTGAAATCGGAGGCAAACACAGAGCCGAGAAAGCATTTCCACATGATGAACAGATTGAAGAAGGCAGTTCACCATGCTGACCATCTCCAGAAAGTCGTTGCTGATGAACAGGCCAACTGTGATGCAAGGACCAATCTTGAAGTCAAGGCTGGTTAACTAACTTCATTTATTAATTTGGTTATGGAAATCACTGGTGGCTATTTTAAACATTTTAATGTTTTTCATAATTTAAAATGCTAGAAGATTATTAAAGTAATTTTTTAGACTGATCTGGGGATTTTTTATTCTAAAATTCATCAATTTGCATATTGTCAGTTTTTTTTACTTATTAAGTTTTGTTGGAATAATGACAATGTGATTAATATGATGAAACAATCTCCAACGCAGGCTTACTGTTCTTGGATGCATGGTCTTTTAAACTTTGAGTTGCAGCATTGGAAAGTGGCCTTAGATAATTTTATAAAATCTAAGTTAGATTGGTGTTTATTTCTAAAAAAATTTTTTGAGAATTGTTGTAATATTTATTAATTGTTTCAAAAGTATATCAAATTTAAAAACTGCTGTCAAGAATGATATTTTTAACACACTTGCATATTTGTTATTAAAACTTCCTTCATTCGTCAGAAATATTAGAATAATTCTGTTCTGTATTTATTTTTATTTCCAACTTGTCAAATATTTTTCAAATATTTTTACGCCCTACCTCGGGAAACCGGGTCTCTGGACGCAAAACAAAGATTGATTGATTGATTGATTGATCAAATATTTTTACACAAACATCGCAGAGTGATCTGTGAGAAGTTGTCAGAGGCTGTAGCAGGAGATGTCAAGGAAATCTACATACAGAGGTGTGCCGAACTGGTTCCAAACATCAGGTACTGTGAATACAACATTGGTGATGTCAGTGCCGTTGAAGATCTCATGCAGATGAGACTGAACATCACACATGAAGATCCTCTCACTTCTAAACTGGATGTTCGTAATTTCACTTTCTTCATTACATTTTATTCTGAAATTGTTCAGCAGCTCCAAATGTATTTTTCGGCACAAAATAAAAACCCGTCATGCCTTGGCCGATCCACATGATGACATCAAACATGTGGATCGTGTTCGCTTTCAATCCGCCTTTGTTCTGAAAATTCGGAAAAAATGTGTTAGAATAAAAATAAGCAGAAATAAATTTTACTTCAATCTCTCATTTATCTATCAATCATTCATCCATCAATGATTCATTCGTCATCATTCATTCATCATTATTTCATTCATTAACCATTCATTTACCAATCATTCATCCATCGTACATTCATTCATTCATCAGCCCTACCAATCATTCATCCATCAGCCATTCGTCTGCCAATCATTCAATCAATGATCATTCAATCAATCAATCAATCATTCATTCATCATTTATTCACCATCGCTCCATCAACAAATCTGCTGAAACAACTTACCAATCGACTTAGTTCTCCCCGTTGCTATTCAACAATTTCAATATATGGGACCGTGTTCTCATGTTCAACAACCGCTCCCATGTCAATTGTTCTTTTACGTGTACATGGTTGTTTTCAAGCGCCATTAGCAGACATTTCATGTCGTTTATGTTCGAGGTGTGAGTGGCTTTGTTGACCGATCGAATGTAGTTTGCATTGAATCGCGGTATCGTTTGTGGACATTGATTTGTCTAGTGCGATATTTCATTTCTTATTTTGTCCGGGATCTTCCATTTTTGCAATTTTTTTCACATCGGTTATCGTGGATCAAGTTGGTTGCCATCTTCGATGAATGTTTTCATTTTGAAAAGCGATAATTTTTGCTTCTCTCTTTAGAAGTGGTTCACTTGGACAATAGTTAAAAAATTCTTCAGAGATTTCCTAAAAAATCATGCTGCTAATCATCCAATCATCTGTTTGTCTCTAAAATTTGACAATGCCATTTGCTCATTCATCTTCTTGTAATTTTATATATCCAAAGTTTTGTTTAGATGAGACCGTCTCATATGATGTATCATTCTGAATTGTCTGGCCTATTCGTAACAGGCTTTAAAATATCGATTTGTCAGAAGCAGTGAGACATTGAAAAGATCAAACCAGCACAGAATTCTGTGGACACGTCAAAAAGTTTGCATGCGAATTTTCCTGGCTTCCTTAGAATTGACAGGCACACAATGAACTTCTCCGACAATATTTCTTGTATGTTTTCTTGGCCTTCTATCCTAAGTCTATGAAGAGGATGAATAAATTGTGTTAATTAATGAGATCGTTTTATAATAAACAAATATTAATTAAAATTGTCAACTTGAAAACGAATAAATAAATTGAATTAAATGAACAAATAAAACAACATACACTCCCCGACCTTATGTTCCCAACAGAACAAATTCTTCAAGAGCTTCTTGGTTATTTGCATAGTAAATATCACCATTTCCTTCGGTACCGCCTACTCCATAATGGGCCTCAAACATTTTAAGGAGTTCTATGGTGATTTCTCTTAATTTAACATTATATTCCCATTTTAAAGTGAAGCCAAAGTTCTGACATAACCCTTCTTCTCAGAGCATGTATTCGCTGAAGTCTCCTGGTTCTGCATACTTGCACATGACAAATGTCAGCAAATGTTAGCAGTTCGCCTCTGCCAATAAGCGAGATGTCCTTGCCTGGTGATGTGAACATGTAATCAAATACCACGTCAATGTTCGCTATCTTCACAGCTGCTCTGTTCAGAAGCAAACTGGATTTGATGCTTCCGTAAGTTTCGTAAGGATTGGTTCTTGTTCGTGTTCTGTGCATGACGTTAGCACCAATGGAATCAAAAAATGACTTCCCCTCCAAGAGACTTTCAAACTTTGCAAAATTGCGTCTCATCATCAATAGACAAATTTGGCATGTCCGTGCATCAAGCATTCCTGTTGTATCATTGATGATTGATGGATTTTGAAACCATTCGATAACTTCGCACACGTCTATCTAATTGTTCTGCGTCGTTTTTCTATTGAACATTTCCTTTTCCGTCTCTTTCTTTATGGTCCGTTTTTTGCTTCAAAGTTAAAAAATAGTTTGTTATAGTTAATTAATTATTCATTTATTTATTACCATTGATCAGAGGTTATTTCTAACTTGTATGATCTCTGTGAAAACACACATGATAGAAGTAATGAATAAATAGAATTAAAATTATAAAAATGTTCAGCAATTAACGTATAGCACCGAATGTAGACATGGTGAAATATACATTACTATAATAAATATACAACTCTGTACATACAATACATCCTTTCATTTTTTAACTTAGCATTCATCGTTCAATCTCTTAGCAATAAACAATTTTTATGAATTGGGAATAAGTGAATAACCTTCGTTAGCATGGCAATATTGACGACAGTGGAGTCCATTTTGGTTTTCTTATTTTTAGGCTCCAAGTCATTTTTGTCTCAGTCCAACGCCATTTTTTCACTTTCATTTCATTTTCTGTTAACGCAGTTTTGCATCAGTACAATTTTTGTCTGCAGGCTGCATTATTAAATTGACCATTTAATTATGTATCAATCATTCAATCAATTTTATTTTTGCACTGTTTTATTTAAAAGTGTTTCTCAAATTCTAAAAGGTGTTAATAACTGGTGTCATTTTTTTAAAAATATATGATATTTATAATATAATATATAAGCGTCATTCACTTCTTAATATTTGTTTGCAAACGTGTCGTATTTTGTTGTGATATTCTTTCCACTGATAAATAAAAGTGCTGCATTTACTAGGAGTTGATAGAGATGACTCGGGAGAAGCAGTCCAGTTCATTATCTGAGGTGACCTGGCTCGCCAGAACTATTCCTGTCAAGAACATTCAAGTTGGTTTCGCTGCTAGTGTGGTTTTGATTGTTTGATGAGGAGCATGGCACCTGCGAAATATGATTTTGTCTTTCTATCTTTCAGATGCTTCAATCCTACCAACTGATATTTCCTTTAAAAAAAGAGACTGAGGAAATTCATTTTGAATTGGTGGATTTGTGTACGCATGAATGTTTGTATGCGTAATGAATGCCTGCTTGCACTGCACAGGTACGCAGGTTGTTGTTGAGCATGCAGCAAAGTTCCAACCAGCTGAGAGATGCAGGTGCAGAACAGAAACTTTCCATGTACGAAAGTCTCTTGAAGGAAATCATCGAGGCCCAACAGTCCCATAAGGATGAATTCAAAGATGACGGGGTTGGTAAGTTTGTGCGTTCACGAGTTTGTCTCTTTTCTGCTCATTCACAAAGTCATCAAAAATGTATTTTTTTAAGAATGGTTGTTTTAACATGGCAAACATTTCTAGCAGTTTTTATTTTAGTTTCTTTTAATTACTTAGCGTGTTTTTGCCTTGTATTTACCTTCACTAATATTTTATTATTTGCCACTCGCCAGATCTTTAAGGCTCTAATCAGCAAGATGAAGCCGGTGGAGGGACAAGTGCCATCATCAGTTTATCTGCACACCTACCTGGCCTACCTGAGGCAGTCAACAACCACTGAAAGGAATCTACTCATGATCAGTTTACTTAAATCAGATGAAAGCAAAAAAACCAAGCCGCAGGATCTTGCTCGACTTTATGATGTCATCATCCAGGTGAGTCTTCTTCCTCTCATCTTTCTATGTTTTGATTTCTTGTTGTATTTATTAGTATATTAAACTTTGCTTGTTGTCATAAGAAAGTAAATCTGTATTTTCTAGCGAGCACTGCAAATATTGTTATAGAATTTCAACAAAAGGATAGTTTAAAAGAACTTTTTCCAAAGGTTTTGTACGAATTACATAATTAAGGCAAATTACCAAGTATTAAAACGAATGAATGGGTAATTATACCGATGATCATTTTTCAATTATCTCTTTTTTCATTCTGAAGAACTTGTCAGAGATCGGTCAGTTGCCAGGACTTGAGGATAAGGAAGCATTCCTGAAGGAAGTTGATACTCAGATACTGGCTTACAAGGCTTTCAGGTTTTCTCTTCAGCTGAATGCTTACTGCTGAATGTATCTTATTATTATTTTTGTCATGCCCGACAATTTTAATGTTTCGCCATCGATAAATCTATAAATCCAGTATATAATGTGATATAAGGATTTTATTAAAAAATAAATTGGTTTACCTCTGCTTTAGCATACAGATGAGGTTCGAGTAACCTAATGGTGATATTTAAATAAGTTTTTTCTATCAGTTTTTATCTTTTGAGGTTGTTTTTTGTTATGTAAGCTTCTGAATTAGCTTGATTGATAAAAAATATGCAAGTTTCATACAAAATCATTTTTGCATCCCATTAATGAAAACGTTCTGCATATAGCAGCAAAATTTCATTTCGATGATTCTCATTTTTAAATAATTTTTTCTGTTGAAGATGTTTTCATGTGGCTCAGACTTATGAGTATTTGAAAAAATACAAAGAAGCCCTAGCCTTATACGACAGGTCAGTTCTATATGCTCAGATGTCCTTGAAGCAACTTCTTAAAACCTCGATAGAAAACACAAAGAAGGAGTCGGTGTGTTTTTTGTTTGTTTGCATTGTTGACGTCACGTCGCCTCGTTAAATATTTTCAAGTGTTTGTATTTGTATGCTGAGCTCTGTGCAGGCGCACTTTTAGTTGTGCCAACCTATCTATGTGGGTTTTTGCTTTTATCTAGGGAGCAATTTTTTCAGCTCCACATTTTTAGTTGTTATGGCTTAGGCTTAGATCATCCGTCGTATTATACTACGGTTGCCACACATTTGATTTGATCCCCACGCAATAAAAACATACAAGCTTTTGAGTGAATGTAGTTTTAAGTTTGTGGCGACTTATTGGTCATGGCGATGTTGATTATATTGAATGTGATTTCAACAAAGCTTAGCAAAGAATTGCGCGAGTTGATGTCGAACGTTGACGGTCTGAAGTACTTTATCAGAGCTTCCAGCATACTTGATGGACAGAATGAACCTGACACAAAAGTATCACTAAGCAGCTGCAACAAGGTTGCTTTAATTTTTTTTGCCGCATTATTTCATTTGACCTAAAATTTAATTTATGCTGTGTCGAAGAAACATTTGCTCACATTTCTCTTGCAAGTTTGGTTATATTAATGGTGAAAAATAAGTATAAACACACGACAGCCACTGATTGAACGACTACATGAATATGTTGAAGTTGGTGGGAACGTTAAGAAAACATCATTGGTCAACTTACCACCCGAGTTTGAACCCACCCCTGCCAAGCCGTTCTTCTTTGATCTCGCCCTCAGTTCTATTGACTTTCCATCATTGGACGATCGACTGGAACAGAAAAAGACTCAAGGTGGACTGACTGGCTACTTTAAGAAGTGGATTTGGGGAGGAGGTGAGAAGCAGTGATCACGATAATCATATATGATTATGATAATGACAGGAGTGTCGTTGATGTCACGATGGCTTCAACATAAGTTGATGTCATTTCAACATCAGCGTTGATGTCATTTTGGTGCTGATAATAAACGCTGTTGATTAACAGGCAGTTTAGTCGTTTTTCTTTCTTTATCAGTCACACATTATCACGAGAGACTGATTGTATTCGACGTTTGGAATGTTATCCACGTTTAACATTTCTCAAGTAATAGTTCTAAATTATTATTTAATAAATTTTTAATCAAACAAAAACAGTTACAAGCGTAAACAGATAAACAACTTGTAAAGGATGATAAATCAGCATCGAACGATTCTGGAAGTTTTAGTTGATAGACCTATCTTAAAGTAAAAGTTGTTTATTCCTTATACGCTCGTTAACGAAATTGGATGAGGATTGGGGACTTGATATTTTTGCGTGAAGCATTTTTAAGTCGCAAATTTTTATTTTTTAAACTTTAGTCTACCGCCGGTGGTCTACCACCGTTAGTTTTCAGTTCGATCGTTCAATAAGCAAATCGCCAAAATCATATTTAATGTGTTAATTTGTTATCGGAAACTGTTTTCCGTCATCCATCGAACACATTCAACACACATAACATACTGAATAATAAAAAATTGTTTTGTGAAAATGGCCGTTCTCACGGAGCGTCAAGTCAGTCACATTCTTTTATGTTGAACCCTTCGTCTGCCTCGGCTATTAAGTTAACTCTCCTAGTTGGAAGAAAGGATAGGTCTGATATGCAACCTATAAATCCGGAATGAAACTTGTAGAATGTTTTGAATGTTATGTCGTCCATGCCACCTGTGAAAATAATTTTCGGTTAAAACATTTTTTAATCATGAGCTAGTTTTTACGATTAAGCAGCACTTAGGCCATCATCATGATGTCATGAACTAATCGTCGATTTTTTATTTCGAATTAGCTGTGCTATGCTATGACCGCGTTGTTACGCAAATTAACACAAAACTGACCTATCTAAACATGGTCTATAATCAGTCACCCCAGCATACATGTATGTTAAACTTGAGGTTGTTGCACCTTGTGTGCATCAGTATTCCTGATCCAGTCGGTAATTAATTATTTTGTTACCAATGTTAATCATCGATACTAAATTGTTGTTTGATGTTCCATAAATTTCCCGCTATTTTCTCAACATTTCACTAATTTTTCAAAACCTGATGAATTACCGGTATATTGGAAATTTTCCGATGTCAAAATTACTAACACGAAGTAATAAAAACAATCCTCTACGCCATGTTCAAAGCCAAAAAAATTATAACGGGATATTTGTAGAGTTCAACTTTTTATTTGAAATTTTTTATTCACTTTAAAAGGAAACTGTTAACTATTAAATAGTGTTTTAAGTTGGTACGGTCGGACGTAATTTTTTAGACAAATTAGACTAACCAATGTAAAGGGAGCCGTGAGTTGTCAGTTGTGTCATTGGTCCTTCAGAGTAGCCTTTCACGAGATACATGAAGTCGACATTCATCGAGGCTGATTTTTGATATCTGAAGTTTTTTTTATGAATTTATAACAATAAACCTTTTTTAACCTTTAAATTTCAAAACTTCTAAGGTAAAATATGATACACAGTTTTAACTCATTAAAAATTTAAAAAAATGATGGCTTTAAATACTGACCTCTGAAGCGTTAATGTATGTTTTGAGCCATCGTTAACTTTACTGTGGTTATTGAACATGGTTATTTCACCGCTTCCGAGATTGAAAGTGACAAACAGATGTCCGTTCTTGATTCCAATGGCAAGAAAGTCGCTGTACTCGCTGACGTCATCATTGCTTATCCAGAGCAACATGCCCGCCTCTGATACAGTTCTGAATGTTATTGTTAAGTTCATCCGATCTCCGCTCGTCCTGGAAATTTTTTGGAACGTCAAAATAAAAATTTATTGTTAAAAAATTATTGTGTTTATGTTTGAATGTTACAAAATTATCGGTGGCTAATTTTAAAAATTTTGACAAACTGCTTGTTAACATTAATCAAAAAGTGTCGTCTGTAATTTTACCTATAGTATTAATAAATTCATGTATGAAATATGAAAATACTTAACAATTGGGTTATGTCAGGGTCCATGAATAGAAGATAACTTTTGCCAGTAAAATATGGATTTTTTAGTTGATCAATAAGATCTGCAGTTAGAAAGGTTCACAGTTTACTAACTTCCAACTTACTGAATGATTATAGAGCGTGTTTTACTAACTGTGGTTACAGTTGGTTCCTGAATATCCTAGAAGGCAGCTACATTCATAATTATCTTTGTCCGGCACGCACTTTCCTCCATTCAAACATGGATGCTTATCACACATGTGTTCGCAATTCTTTACATTTATTCCTGTTTTTGCTTCTTCGATCAGTTTCATCTGCCTCTTGTTTATAGACAACTTTGAAAATAAAAAGTCGTATTCATACACACAATTTTTTAATAGATTGTGTACTTTTTGACCAACAAGACAATTGAAATACATTTTTATTTTAAGACGTCATTGCCAACCGCTTTCAATCAAGTGACGTTATATTTTCTTACTTTTTGAATACATCCTTCGAATGATTTTCTGGCTTGAATTTTTTGAGTGATTTCATCGAAATTGCGGTGACCTCCAATGTAGAGGTCCAAGGTCAGTGTCAGTTGCGTGAAAGCTCCACTTGTCACCCCTTCCAGCATCTGCTGATCGTCAACTTTAAGAAAACCTTCCCTACCTGTTCTCACCGCCCATACGACGTGCCACCTTCCTAATTCAACCTTTTCTTTGCTTCTGTCAATTTTATAAGTTTGCTTGAATGTGGTACTTTTATTTTAGTTAAATTTAAAAGAATTTTTATCGAAATATTAAAATAAAGAGGCTGCTTTAGATGCGACCTACTTTAGAGTTAGCGATCCCGTTCCCAGGTCGAAAGAATAGACGACATACCCATCGAGCATGAAGATGCTTATGTAATCTCCAATTCCTGTCTTTGAATAACCGTTGTACAATATCAGACCAGTTTCGTTAAACGGTTGAAATAACAAATCTATTTCTGTGTAGGAAAGAACATTTCTTTGCAGTCCGATGAACTGCAGGTAGGACAGGCTTGTGAATCGGGGCGTGTTTAGACGTATCTCTTGATTAGTGAGATTATTGGTTACAGTCATAGATGTTATTAAAAAAAACTAAAATTCTGGTAAGAATTTACAAAATATTTTTCACTGAATTACTGAATTAGACTTATAAATGCAAATTTAGTTAATTGTTTAATTTCGTTATTAGTTACTGAGATTTCCGCTTGTTATAACTGACATCATATTTCAAGTTCTTTAAAAGGCTTACTACTTTTTTCACAGAAAACTCCATTTGTGCCAAGCGGACATAAGCAGACAAATTTATCTATATCGTTTTCATAACATGATCCTCCGTTCACACATTTTATCATTCTGCATACTTGAGAACTGCAATCCCCTACGAATAAAATTTTATAATGATGGATAATGTATTGTCTTGTTGCAACAAAGAATTATAACCAATGTTCTTGCTTTCTAGTGCGTGTCCCGCAAACATTTTCGTTCTCAAATCTACCGGCTGTCCATTTAAACTTAAGCCTTTGACACAGCCTTGAAAGTTCAAAGACGTTCCAACTAAGGATTCATTTGGTGTTGAAAGTCCTCCCAAGTACACATTTTTGCAGAAGTTTATGTGCGTGAAGTTGCCCTTGAACGATTTTTATATAAATTTGTTTTACATATTTGCCAAGCTTATTTTATTGGAGTTAAATTAAAATTTTATAAAAACCATTTAAAAAATCGCAATCATTTAAAAAGTCGTTAAAAAATTGTTTTCAACAATTATCATCTATCTATTTTGAGCGGGGTGAAACGTTAAAGCAGATGCGTGTTGAAAAAATGTCGACGCGCACCTACCTTTGATTTTCCGCTGGTAACAGACGAGTTGTTGATGACCATGGAAGCATGCCATTTATGCCTCCTGATCAGGACATAATTCCACTGCATCAATTTGATTGGCTCGTGTGAAATTATTTCTCCAATACCAGATCCACAATCAAATCTTAAGTTAAAACATATATACAAATAGTTTAAATATTCCTACATATACATCAAAATTAATTTCAATCATAAAATTATTTTGTCATAAACCAGAATGCAGATTTAAAATTTTAAATAAATTGTTTTTTTAATCAGTGCGAATTAAACAACGAAATTCTAATAAACTTCTGTAAAAGCAGTGGGTGTTTTCAATGTTACCTGAAGACAAGGTGACTATCTCGAAGTAGAAGTGCAAAAAAATCAGAAATGTGGCTGTTGTTAGCGTGGCCAAACAGCAGGACCCCACTGATTTGTTCAGGCCTGAATTCGACAAGCACACTGAACTCTTTGTAACCATTTCTTGTGAAAGGCAAAGTTAAATATCCATCTCCGAAAAATTTTGGAAAACGAAATGGAGAATCTGATTAAAAAATATTTTTCAAGAAAAACAAAATTTAGTTATTTATGTTAATAAATTCATGTCCGTGCTATTTCAAAAATGTTCACTAATGTGAGTTCACATGATTAAGTTGGCTAATTAAAAAAAATGAAGGCAGTTATGAGTTTATAATTATTACAATATGGCCTATCCTGCTTGAATTCATTTTGTGAAAGATTTGAAGGTATCAAGTCAAGTTAGCAACGCAACGATCGTACATATGCCCTGTTTGATGAAAAACATACGCGTGTACGCTTGAATATCTGTCCAAGTACAAGCCCAGTGCACATAATATTCTACCAGAGCTTTTCATACCGAAGCAGCGCCTCTTTCTAGATCGAAAGCGGTAGTGCTGATATTTATTTTTATTGAACACCAATTACATCGGTAGCGAGGGACTCTATCTTTTAAGATGCAATCAAATGGTTAGTTGACAAGCCTGAATAAAAAATAATTTTTCTTATTAGATCTCTCGGTTCATTATGTAAACCAACGCGCTCCTACCAAAATGTGGTGTGTCCAACTTCAGTCAAGTGCTCACATTTCTCTGGCTTGTAATTTTTATTCCAATTTTTGACACTGCTTAAATTAAATACGTTGGTAATAACAAAGTAAGATTTTGAAACTTTTCAAATAGGTTATGTCAGTTAAACATTGTTAATTTTTTATTGATGATTATATGAAATGGATTGAAGTTACTGACGTGTTTCAACATTTTTTGATATTTTTTCTAGGATAGAAAAGCAATGAAACTGGTTACTTTTCGAAGTCCATTTTTATTATCAATCAAAGTATGTTTATAAAAAGTCATAGGGCAGGCGGGCGCTCTCGATCCGGTGCAGAGTGTGATGTGCGTGATCACGTTCGTGCTGGGCTTGATCACGTGCATGCTGGGCTTGATCACGTGCGAGTTGTGCATAGTGTGCTTGATTACATGCATTCTGCGCATGAGCACGTGCATGCTGTGCATGATCACGTGCATGCTGGGCACGATCACGTGATGCTGTGCATGATCACGTGTATGGAGTGCCTGGTGTGCTTGTTTTCATGCATGTTGTGCGTGATCACATGCATATTTGAAGGAAGAAGTAAGCATGTGTTCAGGAGCGTATGAGCTATGCATCATTGCAATCTCTGGAGGGTTCGTCAGCATCAAACATTTATAAGTATATTAAGATTCAAACTGGTCCATTCAACATATGTTCTGCTCTATTGTTTCAAGCAGAGGAAATTTTAAAACTTTCGAAAATTTTAAAACATAATCTCAATACAACTTCAATACAAACTTGGATGGCGTGTTGAATACTGCAAACTTATAAAGTAATAACATAAAAGCAATTTACTTACACCACACACACACACCAATAAACAAACACATACACACAAAACAATAAACAAACACACGCATACATACATTCACAAAGAGAATAAAATTTATAAAACATGCAACTTTTAGTAGACTCAAAAAATGTCTTATTATTTAGACAGGCAACATGTAATTGATATGATCATTGTTGACGCATACAAAAATACGTGAACAATACAATTCAGCAATTCAATGGAATGGAACTATACAATCTAAAATTTTAAATTGCAGTAGGTTTGGGAGGATTGGAATGATCGTGCCAGTTATTTATTTCCTGTTAATCGCAGTTTATCTGCTGCATGATCTGTAATTAGTGAAGATGCCCATGAACGGTGGTTCAATAAATACATGCTTCTTTCTCTAACATGTTATTTGACGGTGTGCTTCCATTTAATTTTTTCTGTCTGTCTGTTTGTTTGCTCAGTGAATCAAAATGAATTTTATGTGGAAGTTTGGGTGCATTGTTGCGGATGTCTCAAGATGAAATTAGGAAATGTTGTTGTTGTTTGTGTATGTTGTTTGATTTGTATATCATATTAACTTATATATTTTAATAATTTGTATACCTTATTGATGTGTGTGTGCGTGTGAATATAGATGTGTGTGAATGTGACAGGCAACAACACGCAACATTTCATTTTAAAGAAACGATAAAAAAATCCCTCGTTTGGCGAAAGAAAGCGACACGTTTTTAATTAATTATCAACAGGCAGAATTGCTTGCATGAAGCCAATCACAACAAGCCTCAATATGCTTTTCAATGTTATCGACCTTTTTTTATTCTTCATAATGCATCTCTGCTTACATGTTATTTTAAACTTATAATAAAATTTTCGTGCCATAAGGCTGACTATACTATCCACACCACACGACGCATATACACATTATGTAGGCACGTGCAAGCACTGCATCATACGCGTATGATGGTCTTTGAGTTTCAGGCAGACAGCATTTGAAGTTTGAACCATGCTATTGTGTAATAGCAGCGCCAGACATGACACTTCTATCGACTGAGCTATCTCGATGACCAAACGTTTATGTGCGGCAGACTTTTGAACAATTTAATGTTTAATTGTGTCTGTGGTTGATCAATACGCTGTTACTTATAGCTGTTGGATGTTTGTTTATTGTTGTTGATCATTGTTGTTGATAGGTTTTTCTGATTATTTGTGCTTTTAGATGTTTTTCTGTTGTTGTTAATGTGTGTCGTCATTTTAAATATCAGTTAACTTTTGTTGTGTGCACTGGGTTGCATTTATTCATTTTGTAAAACTTGTTTACTTTTATTTATTATTGTCTAATTTATTTATTCGTTGTTGTTTTGTTGTTGTTCATTTTTTGGCTATCATCTTGTTCGTTGCATGTTACGTTGGCTCACTTGTTGGCTGACTAACTGACTGACTGTTTGACACTTCAAAATGTTTTTGTCTGATTGATGTTTTCCAGAGTCAGATAGTTTGTTTGGACGTGTTGGTTCTCTTTTGAAAAAACCCAACATACAAATTCTTAGCCACGGATTTACAGTTTGCTATATTAAACACATGCACACACGCATACATTATCAAAAATGTTAAACAATCAAATCAAAAAAGAAACACACAAAATACAGATGTACGCATATGAACAATGTGTGCGCATCTTAGTAGTTTATAAATGTATGTGTATTTATGTACTTTATTCAGTGAATGTATGTATGTATATATATGTATGTATGTATGTATGTTTGTTTGTTTGCATGTATGTTCGATTGTTTGTTTATTTAGTTTTGTTTTTATGTGTGTGTTTGTATGTGTGCACTGGGTTTAATGAAAAATGCAGGCATCTTTCCACACTGAACTGTTTTGATGCGGTCGATGCAAATGTAAAGTCTGTATGTTTAAGTGTGGTGAGCTTACGAGCGTGTGTGCGTGTAAAGTTATGTAACGTTTTGGTACGCATGCAGTTGTCAATGTATATATATATATTATATATAAATATATTTTATCATATATTGACGTAACGAATAAGTAATATAGGTACATATGCAAGCATATCGGACTACGAGCGTTTGACTGCTAGTCTTGTGCTGATGACATAAACGCAGTGTTGCTAGAGGAAGTGTAAACTTGAACAAATGAATACGTGTACTGTACATGTATGTGTGTTAAAGTATGCGCGTGCAAGAGTATGTATGTGCGTGTGTAAGAGTATGTATGTGCGTGTGTGCGTGCGTGTGCTTGAAACATGGACGGGTACCTACATTCGAGGCTGATGCAATTCAAACAATACCCACAGGAATAATTTTTCATTATTAAAGAAGTGTTTTCAAACAAAAAAAAAACCTCGTTAGAACTCAACTGTTCTGCATGCTATTTTATGACTTGGACATTGTCAAGCTTATTCTGAAGCTCCAATGTTTTAATATATCTGAATTAGACCATTAGCTGTTAAACAACAACAAAAAATTGCTTCTTCAAATATTTATTCAATGTTCCAATGTTACGTTCTTGTTCAAAATCTTTCTTATTTGTAATGATGATGTACGAAAATACGAAAAAATGAACGCACTAGAATTGAAAATTTGGAAAAACATTCACACCATTGTTTTTATTCACGTTTGAATAATTTTTATATAAATTATTTACTGCGAGAAAGTTGCGAAAGTTTCAATAAATTAAGCATGTCGTAAACTTCACCAGAGTGGTTTGTAAAGAGTCAGAAGCAGTACTGGTTGTTAGTTGTTACGCAACAAATAGCAAATAGTTTATAAACGAGAGGTTTCAACCGAGACACACTCAGATGTGCACCCAGACATGAACGTTTAAAAAGAGAATCGCACACACGCACAAAATTTAATTAAAATTATAAATAAATAATTAAATCAACTTTTCGACAAGTAGATAACATAGGATCATACCATTTTATAATTTTATTTACTTAAATGGAATAAAAAGGATTTCAAAAAACATTAAATTTCATGGATTTCCTTAAAAAGAACAAAAGTTACTAAAAATTATAAATTTTGTTTACAGTTACTTTGAGTTATTTTTTCAGTGATTTAGCATTAATTTGTGGAAGATCAATTTTATGCTTTTGAGAACATGCGGAGAGTTGGATAATTTTCAAAATTGAAAATTGCAACCATTTCAGTAATCTCATTCACTTGTTTGTCATCAACTTATTTATTGATAATTGCAGCCGGTTCATCCAATGGCAGCAAAATTATTTACTTGCAGTCAGGACATTAATTTGCAGCCAGTTTATTCACCAGCAATCAGCTCATTTACTTGTAGCCAGCTCGTACACATGTGGCTAGTTTATTCATTTTCAGCCAGCTTATTTACTTGCAGCCAGCATATTAAAATGTAGCCAGCTCGTTCACATGAAACCAGCTCATTCGTTTGTAATTAGCACATTCACTTATATCCAGCTCAAACAGTTGCAGCCAGCCAGCTCATTTACTATTACCCAGCTTATACACTTGCAACCAGCTTACACACTTCATTAACTTCATGAGTCAGCCAGCTCATTAACTTGCAGGCAGCTTAATCACAGTTTATTTATTTATTTAATTTCAGCCAGCCAGCAAGTTTATTTAGTTACAGTCAGCTCATTCACATGCAGTCAACACATTCATTTGAAGTCAGCTCATTCACTAGCAGCCAGCCAGCTCATATACTTGCAGCTAGCTCATCCACATGATGCCAGCTCATACATTTGCAGCAAATTCATTTACTCGTTAACAGCTCATCCACTTGTAGCCAGCTTATACATTTGTAGTGCAGCCAGCTTACCCACTTGCAACCAGTTTTTTTTTTTGTAATTAGTTCATTCACTTGCAGCCAACTAACATATTTCCAGCCAGTTCATTCTTTTGCAATCAGCCAGCTCATTCATTTGCAGCTTGCTCATCCACATGCAGCTAGCTCATGCATTTGTAACCAGCTAATTCATTTGTAACCAGCTCATTCACTTACATTTGCAGTTAGCTCATCCATATGCAGCCAACTCAAACATTTGCAGCGAATTTGTTCACTCGTAACCAGGTCATCCACTTGTAACCAGCTCATCCACTCAGTGCCAAATTAAGACCTTTTTGGGCCCTGGCAGTTGGAAGCTTTCTAAACTAACTCTTCGATTCATTAGCCTATACTTTTTATCAACCCAAACTCAAATAAGCTGTGCAAGTACACTGTAACTCATCACGAATTTTTTTGTAGCTCACAGCAAGAGCCTGACAGGCATCATTATGGGAAGACCATCTTACATCAGCTGATCCCTTCAAAATGACTGCACCTTTTGTCAAATTGTTTGTCATCTTGGTCCATCAGCCAATGGAAGCTGAAAAGAAAGTGTAGATACCTTGTATTAATCAAAAAAAGAATAAAACCAAAAGACAAAATTGTGTGCACATGCCCCTGCAAGGTTCAACAAATGAGCGGCACAAGGAAGAAATCTACTCAACTTAACTGTTGACTTGCTTAATTCTTGCTTGCAGCCCAGAGTATTGACTTTATATATTACTGTGGACGTCAACGTAATTTTTCCCGTAAGTAGACATAACTGTGTGGTACAAATATTTACTATTATGAGCGTCGATAGGAACAAAAGCAAGGAAGCGCTCGATAGGAAGATGGTCTTTTGGAGATATATATCGGATGATGTGAATAAGTCGATCCGTGTGGCTCACGTCAAGTGTGAAGTGTGGAATCGACACAAATTGACAAATACATTGCGGCCTGGATTTTGCCGAAAATGACAAAAAGTACCTCCTTTTTCATGCAAGTTAAAAAAATTTTGACGTTTTTAATGACAGATAAGTTATTTGTTTTTTATTTCCAAATCTAGTCAAATGCTCTTTCAGAATTGGATCAAACTTTGCCAAGAGTTCTAAACATCCCAGGTATATACCATTAAAAGTTGATCATATTACTTTATTTTCACCTCTGAAAGGCAAACTACGTTCTGTCAAGAAATTAACTACTGCAACCACGCGTTTCAAAACTTCCCTCCAATATTGACTGTTGCATCAATTGTGAGTCAATTGTTCCGAGCATTCGTGTTCTGTTTAAATATGCCAGCAAAGAGTTGGGTGTTCAACACTGCCTTCATGTTTTGAAAGCTTTTTTGTAACATGCTTCCAATTGTTGAAACAAATGGTAAACTGCTGCGTTCCGGAAGGTGAAAACAATCGACAGATGTAACAGAAAAGCCGTAAATTTGGAATACTTCAGTTAATCCCCCTTTTCTTCCTTTGTTTGATAAAATACGGTAAAACATTTTCGTGGAAAAACATCGTTGATTATCACCATACATTCGAACAGACCCTGAGAAGTCGATATCATTAGAAGTTGCAACTGGCGGATGCTTTACAAAATGTGGTCGTAGTTATTTGTAACAGTCCATGCGGCAGGATCATCACTGACACTGAAGCAAGATTGTTTATAACCTGCAACCTCTGACTGCAGAGGAAAGTTGTCTCCGATACTTTGGCAAAACTTGATCGTCTGTTTTAGACTGACAACCCTGGGTCTGAATGGACAAAAGTATATTGTCGAGATATTTTTTGTCAGCATTAGAAAACTGAGATTGACAACATACTTGATGACCTGGAAGCTTTGCCAGTGCACAGTTGGAAAACGTTATTATCAGCAAAGGTTGCAATTTGAAAAAATTGCTTAGTTTTTAGCATTTACAAACTATATTTTTAACTTCAATTTGTTTATTAAAACGTGCCTTCCTAGCGTTTACCGCTGGTGTTTTTGCATGCCATTTCACTTCTAAATTTAAAACTGATTAATAGCATCTGCTTACAAACGTTAACGGGCAAACATAGAACTTGAAACAACTAAAATCACCTCAAACGCGCCTACTTTGTGAAGAGTTGAAAACATTTAAAATAGTTGTACTTTGATTATGAGTTAATTAGGCAACGCTTTGATCAGCGCAGTTTTGTCGTTGTACATTTGAATATCTCGTAAATGCCGGACCAAAACCACCTATAAATTCGTTCAAGTGTCATCACGTTAAACGATACAATAAAACTTATGTAAAAAAATTTTTAAGTTCGTCAGAGAAGGCCCCCTTTTAAAAGGAGGCCATGTTGCCCTCGCGTTAATCCGGCACTGCATCTACTTGATGACCACTTGCAGCCAACGCATTAACTTGCAATTTTGCTAGCAAAGAATAAAAACTTTACATTTTGAGTCACTCGTTTTTGTCTTTATATATTTATTTGATTTAATTATCATATAAAGGTAATACCAAAAATGTTTATATATAAATCTTAGGCTTTTTGGTATTTATAAATTTTATATTTCAATTAAATAAGTATTTATTCTTCAAAACATAATTTAATAAAGGTGAAAGATTATAAAAAAACAAATGAGCTGGGGTTAAATTAATTGAAAACAAAAACATGCAAATAAGTTCTTCCAATCGAGAACTATATTTTCAAAACAGTGGTTACTTTAAAATTTTTAGAAACAAAACATCTCACTAAATATGTACTAAAACATAAATGTGGATATACAAACACGTTGAGACGCAAACATCATGATCACCACCTACAAACGATTGTACCCACACATGCATAATTTTACACATTACAAACAAATAAAAAACACACATGTGTTGGCATCCACATAAAGACACGCCTACACGCCTAAAAACTCACACAAACACATGCAGACATAGACATCCATGCAAACAAACTTGGACGTCCATTCGCACAAACATAAGGCTTAGAAAGACCGCGAAACAATCTAGAGAGAAGTCAAATTATTATTCTTAAAGCGTGTAAAACACATCAAGCATTAGAGAATGTCAACACTTAGTATTCAAGTGTTTGTTCGCAGAGACCAGCATTTATCTTGCCAAACCTATCTTTTTACGACTGCACAAACACAGCAAGGCAGAGCGGACGTTGAAATTATAAGAAACTACATGTAGAAGAGATCCATTCAGACATCTTCTAAACAATATTCATATAAAATAATATATAATCTTTTTTTCTAAATAAAATTTATACAACCTTACAGTTCATAAAACGGAATAAGAATGCAAGGAATTTGTTTTCAGTTCAAAAGCAATTTAAAAAACTTCATCCTAAAGATTGTTGTGGAAATAATAAAGATGTTTGACCATTTTGTATGATAAATAGAGCAAGTTATTAATTTGTTAGGCTTCCTTTTTTAAAAATTGACGCTTGCTAACAAAAACCCCATTGTAATATTTTCTACTGCAATGAAAACATCTTGATTTAATTGGAATTAATTATTATTTAAATCAATGAATAAATAAACAAACAAATAAATAAATAAACAAATAGATTTAAGTAAATTAATTTATCGCGACCAGGTAAACATTAAGTGACTTTTAACCAAATGAGTTTCAAATGAATAATAAACAAATAAATAAATAAACGATAAATAAATAAACTTCAAACAAATGATTAAAATGTAAATAACTAAATAAACCATCCTAAAAAATAACGAACAAATTTTCTTACTTTCGTCATAGTGGTCTAGCATTGCAGAACATCCACACATCAACATCACCAGTGCAACTAATTTCATCTCAGTAGCAGATCAAACTATTGAAATATTGGCAGGAATCATTGGAGTGTTGCATTTAAACTTTATACGTGCCTGCCGCGTCTGCCGCGTAAGATGCACTCGCTCTATTGAGCAATCTGCACCAGCAACATGCAAACATATACTTCCTGAACCAGACTATACACGAAATGAACTGATACGCGATTCGGCAATGTACTGCCTCTATCAAACATGCCTCGCTGATACTTCATATTCTACCGGCGCGTTTATATACCGTGCGTCAAAAACGTCACATGCAATGACGTTTAAGCACTTTACTTATGAACGTATGAACGGTTCAAAAAGGCAGATGCCGTGCAACAAGCTGATAAAATTTTAAAGAACAAATCATTAAAAAAAATAACAACATTAATTATTTGCCTGGATGGATGTAAATAACACAAGAATAGTTTATTGAGAATTTCAAATTCGTAGAAAATTATTATTAACTTTCATGAAGGAACCTATTGAGAAATAGCAAAATTCTTCGAGTATTATAACTGTTGAACGGGGAAACGATCAACATTTAGATTCATCACTCTTATTGATAATAATATAGCTCCTTTTGCATATTGTGCAGAATAAAATTTATACAAACACACACGTACACACGCACACTTGAACAAACATATACAAATAAACAAACACACAGAGAGATAAGCAAGCACATACACACACGCATACATCTTAAAGAAACATCCTAGATAAAACAACTTAAGAAGATGCGTCCAAGCTTTAAATGCACTCGACAAAAATTCGTTATAAACCTTGTAAATATCAAATAAGCAAGTTGTATGCGTATAGAAACTATTTACATCAAAATAAAATAGAGGACTCATCAAAATTTTATGTATTTATCGCGGAACGTCAGATGCAGCAAAACTTATGCTGTTAACTGGACAAAATTTTTTCATATAAGAAAGTTTAAGCATTTTAAAAATAATGATACTTATTGTCCATTAAACATACACAACACATAATTGAATAAAAGAAGATAGACAGCAAAAAATGCCGAATAGCAGAAAACACGTGCGAATTTCACTTTTCTTCTTACAAGCAGTGCCATGCCATATACACGGCTGATGAGTAGAACAACATGTAGCCCACGGATGTAAACAAACCACGGAAGTAAATCATGAAAATTAGCAATTAAAATATAACACCAATTTCATGTGCCAAAACTGCAAAGGATCAGTGTTGCAAGACTGATAAAATCAATGCCCGAAGAAAGAAAAACACTTATGTGGGAGGGATTTTTAAAATTAAACGTTTGAAATAATTGATTTCATTTTAGTCCGCTTAGGAGTCTGAACACCCGACAATGTTATATCAAGAAATTTCCACATGCATGTTGACATCAAAGCATGCATCGCTGGCTGGCTTCTTCTTTCTCCACACAACTTTAGAACTTTATAACACTTTATAACAACTTTATAAATACTCCATGAAAATCATTCACATCCACACCCGTACACACAGCACACAAACAAACAAAAACACACACAAAAAAACAAACAAAGACGCAAACACACACACGCATATATATATATATATATATATATATATATATATATATATATATATATATATATATAGTCAATCAATTTAAAGTTTGTCTTTTCAATTTTCCTTACAAGAATTTACAGGAATTTTCTGGAAATTATTAAATTTTTTCAGAATAAAGTTATTATCCAAGTTCATCATGAAAATTTAATGAAACTGTTGTTATCAAAATTCATCATACATGATGAAATATGGTCTCCTTTCAACATATATATATAGATATATATATATATATATATATATATATAACCAAATAATAGAAAATCTAAATAAATTAATAGGAATAAATAATAATAATAGGAAATCTAAATTAATTATTAAAGATGAACAATCTAATAAATTGATCACAGACGAGAACGTAATCTGCGAAAAATTTAATGGTTTCAACGTTGATACAGTAAAAGAGTTCTCCATGAACAATTCATCAAATAATAATTCATTAGCAAAATATATGGGTGATTCCCAGACAGAGTCATTCTTTTTGACAGAAACCAATGAACGTGAAATTTACAGTGTTATTAAAAATTTTAAAAATTCTAAAAGTTCAGGTAAAGATAATATTTTCAATTTCATTATAAAAAAATAAGGCCACACACTTTTGAAACCATTAAAACATTTAATTAACTTGTCGTTGATTACTGGTAAATTTCCATCTTCAATCAATCAATCAATCAATCAATCAATCAATCAATCAATCAATCAATCAATCAATCAATCAATCAATCAATCAATCAATCAATCAATCAATCAATCAATCAATCAATCAATCAATCAATCAATCAATCAATCAATTAGCTTATAAAGCGCTATTTCCGCGATGTTCAACAGCGCTCCTCAATGAATTTTGAAAACAGATGGGTCTTGAGATCCGCTTTGGACTTCGCAAAAGATGGAGAAGTAGTCAGAGAAGTAGGTAGAGAGTTCCAGAGAAAAGGACCAGAAAAAGCAAAAGCAGATTTGGTAAAAGAGTGTTTAACACGAGTTAAGAAAAAGCGAGAAGATGAAGACGATCGTAAACTGGGGCGTTTAGGTTCAATTAATATATCTGATAAATACTTAGGAAATAATTTAGATTGAGACTTATACATGAACGTGCAAATTTTAAAAGTTATTCTATATTTTATAAGTAGCCAGTGCAAGAGAACAAGATATGGAGATATATGAGGAAAGAAAGGGGCACGAGCAACTAGACGAGCAGCAGAGTTAAAAGCTTTACTTAAAGGATAGAGTATAGAGTCAGGAAGACCATAGTAGAGCGAGTTACAATAATCAATCCTAGATAAGACTAACGAAGTAACAAGAAGGAGAAGAGTAGGATCATCAAGAAAAGGCAAAAGTTTTTTTATTCTACGTAGATGAAAGTAAGAGCTCCTAGCAACACTATTAATCTGTAAGAGAGAGACATAGTAGAATCAAAGATAAAACCTAGACTACGAAATTTATGAGAGACATCAAGAGTTTTAGAATCTGGTAAGATAATAGGAGGGATAATAATAGAGTGTTTAAATTTATTGAAACAAATTAATTCAAACTTAGAAGGATTAAGTTTAAGACACATAGAGTCAGACCAAGCGATAATTGAAGAAAGACATAGAGATAAATTATGAAGAACACTATTGAGATTAAATGGAGGAAAAGAAGTATAAATGTAAGAATCATCAGCATATAGTTAACTAGAAAAAGAAAAGTTATAAATAATACGAGGTAGTTCAGAAGTATAGAGTATAAATAGAAGAGGGCCAAGGATAGAACCCTGAGGTACCCCAAAAGAAAGAGTAGAGGAGTTAGAAGTAGAATTATTGAAAACAACAGAAGAAAAACGATTACAGAGATAAGAAGAAAACCAAGATAGAAAAGAATCAGTAATATTAAAAGAAAGATGCAGTAGTCTCAAGAGAATAGTATGGTCAACAGTATCAAAAGCAGAGGAAAAGTCAAGAGTAAGAAGAAGAGTAAGATTACTATTGTCACTAGAGAGAAGGAAATCATTGTGTATTTTAAGTAAAGAAATTTCAGTATCTTGTTATAAGATGTGCATAATAATCCCTCTGTTTAAATCTGGTTGCAAGCAGACAATTGGTAACTATCGTCCAATTAGTCTGGTGTCCAGTGTGTCAAAAGTTATGGAAAAGATTGTATATTGTCGATTGATAAATTATTTTGAAATAAAAATCACACTTTGATTGATTGTCAGTACGTGTTCAAGAAGGGTTCTTCCACTGAAGTGGCCGTTTTTGACATGATCAGTAGAATTGTTGGTAATATGGAACTTAAAATCCATACCGTAGGGGTTTTTATTGACTTCAAAAAAGCTTTTGACTGTTTAAATCATACCATTCTAATTCAAAAGTTGAGTCATTGGATTGGAACATTGTTAGCCTGGTTCAAAAGCTATTTATCTGAGAGAAACCATTTTGTGTCTATTGACGGGTCAGCATCTGACTTGTTGCCAATACACACAGGCGTTGCTCAAGGATCGATCTTGGGGCCTCTTTTTAATTTATTTTTGAATGATATTGTTAGATCTTCAACAATTGCCAGATTTTTCTTGTATGCAGATGAAAGGACAATGTTTTTTGAAAGCTGCTGTGTAGAAGGGTTTAATAAAGTGATAAATCGAGAACTTGCATTAATTTTTGATTGGTGTCTTGCCAATAAAATGACTATTAATTTAAAAAAAAAAACATATTATCTAGTTTTTGGTCCTAAAATATCTACTAATTTATTGCATTTCAAAATATCTATTAATGATAACCTAATTGAAAGAACAGAAACAATAAAATTTTTAGTGGTGGTTATCAAATCTGACCTTTCATGGGAAAATCATATTAGCAATACTTCTCAAAAAATTTCTAATATAATTGGTATAATCAGCAAATTAAAATCTATTTACCCGTTTCATATTATTATAATGTTGTATTATTCGTTAATTTATCCATATCTAATATATTGTTTGCCTATCTCTGGCAATAGTCCTATTTGTTATTTAGCATTATGTCAAAGATATTTTTTAAGAATTTTGTTTAACGTAAGAAAATTTGACCACGTAAGCCATCTCTTCAAAGTAAGCAAAATACTTCCAATAAGCAGCTTGTATAAATTTTATTTGATGCTATTTTTTATAAATTATACAAAATTAATTTGTCGTCATATGCAACAGAAGCTATTAATCGATTTAAGTCTAAAAATAATCTGCATGTTAGACATGCATTATTTGCCGGTGACACAAACATAGATATACAGCAATGGCACCTTGATATGTGGATTAAAAACTTGGAACAAGCTAGCGACCAATATACAACAATCGCGATCCTACTGGAAGTTCAAGTCCGACATCCATAAACTGATAGAAACAGAATTTAATCAATCTTTTTTTTTTATTAATTTTTTTCTTTCTTGTTTTATGAAACAATATTGTGTTTTTTTTTGTTTTTTTTTTATTTTTTTTTTGACATTATGAACAAATTTTGTTTTATTAATTAGTTAAATTGACAATTGAACAGCATAATTTCTGTTAA
>NW_008704435.1:915843-919014 GCF_000326865.2 Helobdella robusta | reverse complement strand
CCCTGTGGGCTTCTGGTTTTACTTTATATATATATATATATATATATATATATATATATATATATATATTGGCAGAAACTCTCGAGAATAGACATAGATTCAATAACTGTCAATGATGAGGTCATCCCATTTTGTCAGACAGCAGCTAATCTGGGCTTCATAATTGATTCAGGTTTGTCAATGAAACAACACATTAAAAAGCTCTCAGCCGAATGCATGTTTCAAATCAGGAAAATCAATCAAATTCGACGATCCCTAGATGCGTCCACGTTGCCGACGTTGGTTCATACATTTGTGCACTCACGCGTCGATTATTGCAACAGTTTGTTTTATGATTTACCTGATCGATCCATGGCTGTACTGCAGTCAATACAGAATCAAGCCGCAAAAGTTGTTGGAGCTCTAAAATTACGACCATGTGTCCCCAATATTGAAGGAACTTCATTGGCTAACCGTCGACAAAAGAGTGTTGTTCAAAATTTCAACAGTTGTCTACAAGTCTATCAACGGTTTAGCTCCATCTTATTTATTTATTTAATTCTAACATATTTTATTTTTCATGTTTTATCATTTCTCTTCTTCACTTTTTGTATTTATTTTCTCACTTTTTTGTTTAATTTTGTTTTACTGCCTTGCATGTTGTAACAGTTTCTGCGTCTGTCAGATCCTGATTTTAAAGAATATTAAAAATAAGGTGCAAAATATGATGCGGTATACTTAAACTCAACAGCAAACTCAAATAAAAAGGCGGTATGCATGAACTAATCTGCAAAATAGAATCGATTTTCTAACATATTGCAAAACTCACGCTCTCTCTTCTAATATATATATATATATATATATATATATATATGTGTGTGTGTGTGTGTGTGTGTGTGTGTGTGTGTGTGTGTGTGTGTGTGTGTGTGTGTGTGTGTGTGTGTGTGTGTAATTGTAACAGTTTATATGGAGAATTTGTATACCCCAGTACTTGTTGCAGTTTACATAGGAAATTTGTATAACCAAGGTCTTTGTTCCTGTGATTTACATTTACTGTTATCAGTGACTGTTAATTTTACTGTTTGTCGTCTTTACTACTTGATATGGTTTTGTTGTTTGGGCTAAAACTGCTTTGGTGTTATGTTTTGTTATGTTTTATTGCTTCGGTGTTGTTTTATTGTGCTCATTATATTGGTATCATTTGCTTGCTCTTTGATAGCACTTTGGTCGATGTCACTCGATTTTAGTATATTTTATTATTGTCCTTCTTGTCGGGAGTATTGTTGAAATTTTTTGTTGTTTGTTTATCAGAGGTTGTTTTATGTCAATGAAAATGGCTTCGGCTAATTTCAGATGGGAATGACTGGAATTACAGTATATTGTTTTGGTGTTGTTTGTTCTTGTGATAAAGCCCTGGGTTATACAAAATCCCTATATAAACTGCAATAGGTACTGGTTTATACAAATTCTCTATATAAACTGTAACAAGAGCTGAAGATGATTGAAGAATCGAAAGGGGTTCTATACACTCGAGAATGAGTTGGAAAACTGTATGTTATTCTAACTTTAATAAAATAATAAATTACGACAAGAAATTGGTTAGAAATATTGAGAAATGTAATAATAAAACTATCCAACGCTAGAAATAAATTCAGTAGATTTTATAAATTACTGCATTAATTATGGTCTTTTACCAGCATGCATATATATATATATATATATATACATATGCTGGTAATATATATAATAATATATATATATAAATATATATATATTATCTACCGAGTCACCGGGCAAAAACAGGGAATTATTGTCCCCCTAACATAGGTTGTGCAAACTTTGAGCAATATTTATTGAATATTTCTATCGCAAAAGCAAAATTCAGGTTTGCATAATTTTTTATTATATTGTTTAGCTTAATGTAGGAAGCAGCAAAACCAAAGATAGAAATAGAAATTGGTAAAAATAGTATTATTGTAATGATTTGTGGTTTTGTGCTTGGGTGTGTTGAAGGTTGCGGTTGATTCAGAATGCAACTGTGTTGGTAGTTGGAAACGTATCATTGTCTGCATTGGTTGCCATTAGAACTGAGGTTAGTATTTAAGATTGCAATTTTGGCATTCAATTGTTGTTTGGGTAAAATACCAGGTCATTTTGATGAGATTTGTAGATGGGTTAAAGTTATACAATTAATATCCGAACTTAGATTGCCAGCAAATTGAATGGTGTGGTTCGTAAAGCGCAAACGTCTATTGGTGGAAGAAGCTCGAAAGAGACATCCCCAAAAGTTGTTGCCAGTAGAGCTACGTGAAGTAACTTCGGTGGATGTTTTTAGGAAAAAAACTAAAAACACATCTTTTTGAGAAGGCCTATTTAATCCTCCAAAAATTGCTGAAGAGTAAATACTACTGTTACTACTACTAATAATAATCAATCACATCTGGTGTATATTTGGTGCATTTTCAGTTATTTGCTAAAACCCTATTAAAATAATAATTTATATATGACTGAAACAATGGAGTTTTGTAACAGAAAGCATAGGAAAGTAGTGATTCTTACACAGACCATAGTCTTCTGGACCACTTTAAACCCCGTAAATAAAAAGTATATGAATTTAACGTCGACAGAGAAGTGGTTGTGTCATATATAAATCATCTGCAATAAATGTTCACTTGGGTTTAGAGAGGTGTCAGGTGGGGCCACGTTGTCAACAGTTCAATAACCGTATTTTCTAATTGTTTTTTAATTTAACCAGCATACTTTTTTTTGACATTTAAACACACCGTTTTAAATATCAAATTGACAATTTTTTTAAAGCTCCCTCACACAAATTATTTTTGGCTTTGTCTCCGTCAAAGTTGGCCTCCGTCAAAATTGTCCAGATCAAACCGTCACTTCACGGTTCACTGTTTAAAATTTAAAAAAATGTGTAAAATTTTAATAAGAAACAGCAATCATGAGAAGTCAGTGATCAAGAGTTTGTTTGGCATCCACTAGGTGGCCTCTAACTTCAGTAATTCATTCGTAAGTAGGAATTGATTAAAGGAAATGAATTTGTTTTAAAATTTATCGAAAACTTGAATGTTAATAATAAAGCGGTTTCATTAAACAAATTACTACTAAAATTTTATAGCTCCAACAAATTTAAAAACGTTCAAGATAATAATTTTGAAATATTCTAATTTTTTTAAA
>NW_008704435.1:818343-910843 GCF_000326865.2 Helobdella robusta | reverse complement strand
CTACCAACTTTCAGCCACCTTCACTTCAAATGCCTTCCTCACCTCTGCATCCTGTAACTTCCATGTCTTTCTCTTTGCCACACCTTCATATCCGTCTGCATCCGCCCCCACATGACCATTCAAATCACCCAACAACACCACAAACTCATCCAACCCGCTTGCCCAATCTCGTCAGAAACACCATCATAAAACCATCATCATTTTGATTGTGCATAAAAATTGATGATAATGATTTATGGCAAATTGATGATAATGATTTATGGCAAAATTCAAGCTTTTTTCAAAGCCGAGAAAATACAAATTTATAGAAAATAGTAAGCAATGTTTTATCTAATTGCGAAAATATTAAAATAATAAACAGTTCTAAGTTTGTCGGAGCTATACAATTTTTGTTGTAACTTGTTGAATGCAACCGCTTTAGTATAAACATTAGTTTTTGATAAATTTTAAAACAAATTCATTTCCTTTAATCAATTCCTACTTACGAATGGATTACTGTTGCTGTAGGCCACCTAGTGGATGCCAAACAAACTCTTGATCACTGACTTCTCGTGATTGCTGCTTCTTAGTAAAATTTTACACACTTTTTTTATTTTGTTATATGTATTCATCATCAACAACAACCGCCATACTATTAATGACCGCGAAAACCCCATTATCATCTTTTCTGCCACTAGTACTATCATCAACACTATATATATGTATTCATCATCAACAACAACCGCCATACTATTAATGACCGCGAAAACCCCATTATCATCATTTCTGCCACTAGTACTATCATCAACACTATTAATATTATTGTTACCACTATTATTATTATTATTATTATTATTAAATAGGATTTTATAATTATTTCATTATTAATATTTGGTATTATTATTATTATTATTATTATAAAACATGAGAGTCGAATTTTCGCGGTTCACTGTTTTTAGAGTAATATTCATGTTTTTAGAACGTTTTAAAGTACAAAGTTTGTTATTTTAGATAGGAAATGTTATTTGCTGCATAAACTGGATTAAATTTAATCTTAAATTCAAAATTTTGCTTAATTTTACAAGTGTTTAAAGTTTAATTCGTTTTTTAATAATGGCTGTCAAAACTAAATGCCCGCATTGTTTAAAAGACTTTATTTGTAACAATAAACACCTGTGGCGGTGCACAAAATTATCTATACAATCTAATATCAACGCTAATAACATAACAAATGATAATATTTCAAATTCAGTAAATATCCAAGAAAATAATCTGAACTCTTTAATTGATAATAATTTACCTGTCAATTCGGATAATTTGTATAATTTACCTGCCAATTCGGATAACAGGAATAATTTACTGAAAAATTCAAATAGTTTGTCTGAAAATTCGAATAATTCAGATAGTTTAATAAAGTGCTGCTGTGGAAAGTTTTGTAAAGGACGGACAGGATTAATAATGCATAAAAGATCATGCCAAACGTCCAAGCTTCTGTATTTTCATCCAGTGGTTGACAAAGAGTCTGCCTCGACGACTGCAACGCTCAACAACGCTCAAAAATCGCCATCGACATCGACAACAGAAGATGCTTTCACATCTACAACTTTAAACAGCGTTCGTCTACCAATGCCGCCATCGTCGTCGTCAGGTGTGGCCACTTCCTCAATTACAGAACTCAACAAAGTCCACCGGTCGCCACCGCCGTTGTCACCTAATGAGGCTACTTCTGAGTTTAAGCAAATCAACAGCATACAACAACCAACACAGTCGTCGTCGCCAGTGGAGGCCCACACTGCTCCATCCGCCAGACTCCTGCCAGGTATAAAACTTCCCCGTACAAGACGAGATTGGGAAGAGGCAAACGCATATTTCCATGCTGAGTTAAATTCAGTTCAACAATTTAATTTACAAATATTTTGAAAAATCTCATGGTACCATTAATAAAAGAATAACAATAGACCAAAACCGTTCAATTAACCAACTGAAAAAAGATTTGGCCAAACTAAAAAAAAATTGTAAAAAACAATAACAGCCAACAAATCAAAAAAGAAATTATCTCAACAAGTAAACTAATTAGAACAAAATTGAGATACAAAAAGGCTGACCGCAAGAACGATATTGCGCAACAACTAAAAAAAAATTTCTGGAAAACGTGCCAAAATAGTTTTTTTGCCAACGAAACAAGTGTCACCACTGTTCGATGTAGACACCGGATATACGTATTACAAGTCCTCAGCTAAAAACAGTGGCAACAACACTTTTCATAAACCAGATTGGATACATTCTTTACAAATTCCATCACAAAATTGCAACAGTGACCCACCAAGTTACAACGAAATGGTTTCGGCCATACATAAAATAAAGTTCAAATCCTCGCCATGCCCTCTAGACCAAATTTCAATAATAGTATTTAAAAGATGTCCAATACTAAGAACATTTTTACACAAATTGATAATAAAATGCTGGTCAACTTCATCCATTCCAACATGTTGGCGTAAAGGTTTAACAATATTAATCTACAAAAAAGGAGACGCCAAAGACCCTGCAAACTTCCGGCCTATTACACTGCAGCCAATACCCTACAAAGTATTTTCTGCTGTCATCAAAAATAGACTATATCAATTTTTAGAAAGTAATAAGTACCTCAACAAAAATATTCAAAAAGGATTCTATCCGTCGATTGATGGACTCACAGAGCATACACAAATGCTTACCCATCTATTAAATGACGCTAAAAGACACCAAAGGACAATCATCGTAACATTACTAGATTTGCGCAACGCCTTTGGTGAGGTAAGCCATGGATTGAGTTAATGCCCATCCATTATCACGTTCCACCTCCAATATCTAATTTGATAGGTTCAATCTACTCTGATTACTCAATAATGGTATCAATCAATGGTAGTCTAACCCCTGCAATTCGAATCAGAAAAGGTGTACTACAAGGGGATCCATGTTCTCCGATCCTCTTCAATATGTGTTTTAATCCGCTGATGAAAATTTTGGAAGAAAGCGAGTATCGTCAATGTGGCTACATTTGGGGTCCTTCGGCTGAACTTAAATCCAGATCCTGGCTACAATTTGCCGACGATTCGGCAATCATTGCACACAGCACGGGAGAAGCGCAAACATTGATCAATCTGAATCAAGCATGGTGCAAGTGGTCGGGAATGGAAATGAGAATCGACAAATGTATTACGTTCGGGATGAGGAAAAAAGATGGCAATTATGAACAATTTATGCCAAGACTGAGTATAGATAACATTACAATCCCGCAGGTGGCCGCTGGTAATGGTTTTGAATATTTAGGTAAATTCTATGATTTTGGATGCACTAACAATAAGCTAAAAGACAAGCTATGCACCAAACTGTCAAACATGTTGAAAATAATAACAGCGTTAAATGTAAAACCGCAAGAGAAACTTAAAATAGTGAAAACTTATATTCCATGTCAGCTAAAATTCGACCTCCGATCCAGCGACATATCGCTCACTTGAATTGGAAACAACCTTGACAACATGATAACTGAAGCAGTCAGAAACTGGCTCTCAGTTCCGATCAGTGGCTGCGTGGCTGAAATCTTGTCCTTGCCTACACGACTTGGTGGACATAACATAAAGTCTTTGAAAGACTCTGCCGAAGCGATGAGACTAAAGCTACGCAACTACCTCAAAACAAATGTAAATAAAGAGATCAGATGCCTTTGGCAAGAGTCCAACACTAACCACAGCAAAATAGATAATACGCTGAAAAACGCGGTCTCTCTAAAAGCGGCGGTGGTGGCTGCAGAAAATAGATGCATGGAGATGCAATACAAACATATTGAGGCTCTCCAAAGTCAGGATGTGATAATCAGATCCATTAAGAAACACATCACGGCCAAACAAATTTACCGGTGGTCCGAAGCCCTTGACGATCTCCCAGCAGCTTTATACAAATTCGTCAGAAAGTACTTAATACAACAGTTGCCGACCAATGCAAACTTATACAGATGGGGAAAAACAAACAATCAACAATGCCCTCTCTGCAATGTAAGTCAGACCAACAAGCATGTCCTGTCCAACTGTGGATCAGTTTCAGCACTGGCTCGATACACAAAAATGCATAACAAAATATTGAAGTTGATTGTTAACGCCCTGAGACTACAGAAGAGGCCCGACTGCGTCATCTATGCGGATGTAAACGTTGAAGAAGTACAACCAATATCAACCATGTTTGAATCGTTACGGCCAGACGTTGCCATCCTACATCGAGACACCATTGAGGTTCTCGAGCTCACGGTATGCCATGAAACGAATTTGGCCAACTCAAGAGAATATAAACTCAACAAATATAAGGACAGACTTATAACCAATCTCAATAATAATTTTAGTCAGTTCAAAATAATTATTAAAACAATTGAGATATCCCAATGGGTCTCTTTAACAAATTGAAGTTGCAATCAATTAACATGTCTTGGTCGGATTCATTCATAAAAACATTGATGGTGGCAATAACCTCATCATATGGCATCTACTGTGAACGTAACAACATGTAACAATCTTTGTGCCTCGTACACTTTTTGTACTTGCCCTACGCAATGAACGAAAAGTTTTATCACTAACAGCAACAACTTTCTCTATTTTAACCCTATTTTATTTAATCTCCATATACTACTTGCCCTACGCAATGAGCAAAAAGTTTTATCACTAACAGCAACAACTTTCTCTATTTTAACTCTATTTTATTTAATAATTTAAATAAAATAGAGTTAAAATAGAGAAATCTTGGTTTACTGGTTTACTCTTGGTTGAAATCTTGGTTAGCTTCCCGTACGTCTTGTTGATATTGTAATTTCTCGATTTAAAACTTAAAATTTCTTATTTATTCTAGTTATAGCATATTTAATTTCTACCGCAAAACTGTTAATTTGTCAAGTCACTTCTAAAAATATAAAAAATTGTTTAAATTAAATATTTTCAAACTGTTCTACTGTTTTGTTTTCCTGTCCTGTCTTATTAGTGCTTCGTCATCATGGCAAAAAATGTCTCAGCCGAAAGTTTTGAAGTTCTTGTGTCAAAAAGTTTGGACAAATCAAACGAAAATTTATTGAAATGTATAGATAAATTATTAGAAAAATCAAATGACAATCTGAAAAAAATTATTGATGTTTCCAATAAAAACCTAGAAAAATTGTTTGAAAAGTCAGACCAGAATCTAATTCTAGTATTAGAAAAATGTAATGACAACCTGCGCAAAATAGTAGCCCATTCCGAGAGCCTTATGAGCAAGCTGTTCGAAACAACAATAATCAGAATGGAAGCTCTAAGTAATAGCTTCGAAAACGCCGTTAAGAGCATGTCCGATGCCGTGACTGGTAGTATGAAAGAACTTCACTCCGCTATGTCAACACTGGCCACCAGTGTTACTGATTGTCAAAAGCAGGTAACTAAACTTACTGAATCTCCCATGCTTGAGACAGTGACTAGGGCCCTTTGGTCAGTGGAGCAGGAAAGGAAAGATGAAGAACGTCGGTCTAAAAATGTTATCATTTCCGGTCTCGAGTTGCAGCCAGGATGTAACGACAAAGATATGGTTTTATCGTTATGCGAGAACCACCTCACGGTCAAGCCAACAATTGCTAGAACTCGCCGTATCGGAAACCACAGGTTATGTGTCACGCTAGACAATTCATCGGCAGCTGAGGACCTGATTGCCTCATCAAGGATCCTCCGCTCTTCTTCAACAACAAAAGGTATCTTCATCAACCCTGACCTTTCCAAAAGGCAGGCCGAACAAGCCTTCTTGATCAGACAGGAGAGACGTCGCATCAGAACTACCAACAACAACTCTAAAAATGCCCAGCCCTTTCTTTCAGTCCTACAACAATAAACACATTCGTATGGCCTTAGCTAATGTTCGTAGCATTCAAAAGAAGCAAAATGATCTCAATTTATTTTTGTCAGTTTACAGACCAGAAATATTTTCTGTTATAGAAACATGGCTTACTCCAAATGATCCTGACAACTTATTTTTACCTAGCGGTTATTCTTTTGTTCGCAGAGATCGTGCAACACGTGGTGGCGGCGTGGCTTTCATCATCAATGACACTATTCAATACAAGATCGTTTCAATACCATCCCAGTTCTCCCACATAGAAATAGTTTCAATTGATGTTTCCATTTCAAAGAAAAATTATCGCTTCATCTCGTACTATCGAAGTGGTGGTTTTGATAAATCAGCAGAGGAATATGCGTTTGATAGTGCCAGGTGCATCAAAGAACTTAGCAAGGGAGATGTGATTTGCTTGTTAGGTGATTTCAATCTCCCACTAATTAATTGGAATAATTATTCTGCACCAAATAACGTCATCTACAATACTTTTATCGAACTTTTCAATGAATTAGGTCTCTACCAACTTGTCGATCAACCAACTCGTGGAAATAACATTTTAGATTTGATCCTATCCGATGATGCCAGCCTACTTGTCGAGTTAGAGATTTCCTGTCCATTTTCTTCCAGTGATCACAACTGCCTTACCTTTCAGGTTAACTGCATCACTCATAACTCAACTGACAAATTCTCTAACAATGATAACGACACTTCCTTTTATAATTACAACAGTGCAGACTTCACTAATATGAATGAATGCCTGAGGCTAATCAACTGGGACAATATTTTTCAGCACTGCTTCGACGTCAACACATGTTGGGACATTTTTGAGCGTTTGATAAACAATCTTATGGCAACTTACATCCCTCGATCTTTTCTGAGAAGCAAAGAACACAAAATACAGGTTCCCTATCAACTTCGTCAGTCTTATAAAGTAAAACTTCACTACTGGAAAAAATGGAAACGAACTTCTTCACCGGACGATAAAGAGCAGTATTTGAATATGTCACGAAAATGTTCTGGCTTAGCAAACAGTTACAGAATAGTCAATGAACATAAACTGCTTTCTAAATGCAATGTCAGAAGTTTTTACCAGTATGTCAACAAAAAAATGCTATCGCGTCCCAATGTCAGTAGTTTAAAGTTAGATGACAATAGCGTGACCTATGACCCGCTGATAATGGCCAATGCATTCAACAAATATTTTTCTTCCGTATTTACACATGATAACAACTCCAATTGTTCCATACCTTGTCTAACCAACAACTTGTTAGAAGATATTAGTTTCACTCCCCATACAGTTTATACAACTCTGCGTAATTAAAAAATTCAACCTCAGCTGGAACAGATGGTATACCGAATGTTGTCCTGAAGATGTGTGCATCTAACCTATCAGTTCCATTATTTCATATTTTTGATCTATCATTTAGAAATAACCAGCTACCAACTAAATGGAAATCTGCTATTGTTACTCCCATTCATAAAAAGGGTCCCACAAACCACCCCAGCAACTAACGACCTATTTCACTCACGAGTTCAAGTTGTAGAGCAATGGAAAAGATTATAAACAAAGTAATATTATCCTTTCTTTTAGAAAACAAACTAATTACGCATTTTCAACATGGTTTTCTACCTGGTAGATCAACCTGCACCAACTTAATGCAATTTTACAGCGACTGGATATCACTTTGTCAGAACAAAGAAGGCTGTGACATCATTTACCTCGATTTCCAAAAAGCTTTTGATTCTGTGTCACACTCGAAACTGGTCGGAAAATTGAGATCCTATGGAATAGCTGGTGATCTGCTTGCCTGGCTGTCGGACTTCTTGTCTCAAAGTTCCCAGCTTGTTAGAATTCAAAACAAATTATCCAATTCAGTATCGGTTACCAGTGGTGTCCCCCAAAGCAGTGTCTTGGGTCCAACTCTATTCATTGTCTTCATTAACGACATTGTTGAACGCATTTCATCTATTTCAGTTTCAAGTTTGCTATTCGCTGACGATATCAAATTATACAGCCGTTCATCCAACTCAGTTCAACTTCAACAGGCCATCAACGATATAACAGCTTGGAGCATCAAATGGCAGTTGCCACTCTCTCCGAGTAAATGCTGTCATTGCTCATTTCTTCCATCTTCGAGATCAACATTAGTTCCACATCAATATTATATAGATCAACATCAGTCAGTTGTACAAATGACTTCAGAGATCTTGGTGTGATAGTGGACAGCAAATTCAACTTTAATGCGCATATCAACAACATCACTCACAAGGCTTCTTCCCGCGCTCGCTTAATCGTCAAATGTTTCACATCTAAGAATAAGGATCTACTTGTGAAGGCTTTTTGCAGTTATGTACGTCCTCTACTTGAATACTGCTCACCGCTATGGAATCCGCACTACAAATATCAAATAACCAAGATTGAAAATGTCCAGAGAAGATTTACCAAATTCATTCCGTCAATTCGTCATCTTCCATATTTGTCTAGATTGCAAGCGGTAGGACTACAAACACTTGAGCGGCGTAGATTGGTTCTTGATTTGTGCTTGCTGTACAAAATACTACACAACCTCATCAACACAGATTTAAATGGTTTTTTCATCCCTTCACATTATCTGTCAACTCGCGGTCACCCATGTCGACTGCAAGATTTCAACGCTGGAGACAACGTAACAAAATATTTCTACTGTATCCGGATTATCCGAGTGCGGAATGCATTGCCGGCAGACGTAGTGTCTTCAACTTCACTTGCTGTCTTCAAAAATTATTTACTCACTATTGATTTAAATAGATTTTTAATTATAATGTGATTTATTGTTAAATTACGTTTAATATTTACATATATGCCTAACTAACTCTGTTGGCTAAAACTGTCATATCATTTACCAATTATAATATCAGTAGTACATTTTTTAAATTATGAAGTTATCTTCTATGTTTGACCATAAACTTTTTCATTATTCATTAAGATCATTGTGCATCGATCTCTGTTATTATCCTATGTTTTTACTTAATTCATAGACGTACGATTCATCTTTCGAACATTTTTTTTCATTTTTCTTACCGGATAAGTGGTTTCTTTTTAGCCCTCTGGTTTTGTGAATAAATAAATAAATAAAATAAATAAAATAAATATCCATATACTACCATATAATTTCGCGTGTTAGTGATTTGCTTTAGCAAAAAAAATCTTCTGACAGCATAGAGACCATGTCTCCATTCCAATAACTAGATTTTTTCATTTTCATTCAACTGCTCGTCGTAAGTTTGATTGTCCCATTTTGGTCTTCTTGGTATACGCAGCAGTGACTTCAAATCAATTAGAATTTTTTGCGTTTGTGCTGATACTTCAACAGGCGGAACCAGGTTATCACATGATATTAAAATTGAATTGTTTACAATTTTTTGTTTTAAATCTTCACATCTGAACATCAACGTATTTATAGCATCAACAATTTGAAACAATATGATAATTTTGATTTTTTTGCATTTTTCGCGTCACCCCGTCGCGTCAGCTTTTTGATTGGCCTTTTTCTTTGTTAAGTTCATTGATAGCTGATCAAGTTCATTCGCATATACTTTTAAATCTTCACATCTGAACAACAACGAATTTCTAGCATCAACAATTTGAAACAACGTGACTTCAAATAATTTTGAATTTTGATTGTTCGTTGATTTTTATATTATAAAACTATGCTGTTAAGGAAGAGAGAAATTGGTGTCAAAAACTTCTCGAATTTCTAAAAGATAAGAAACATCAAATTATGCAAACACCCTATATTGTAATTGTAGTGGTGTATTATAGTGTCCGTTAAACTATATATGACTAATATGACTATATATAATGAAAATGAATGAAATATATAAATATGGAAAAATATTTAAATTTAAAATTTATATTATATATATATATATATATATATATATATATATTCATATACTTTGATTGGCCTTTTTCTTTAAGTTCATTGTAACTGATAAAAACAACAACTGGTGCCTAGAATCAACAATTTGAAACAATGTGACTTCATGTTTTTTGGTCTTCGCGTCATCCCGTTTTTATATCAGTTTTCTTTGATTTTTATATTATTTTCGTTTTGTTTAGGATCATTAGGTATTATGCCAGTTTTTGAAATTAAATTACAAACAATGGCTGTTACGGAAGGATAATTTTTCATTTGATCAACTGGTAATATGCTATTTGTAGCCACAATTATAATTTTTCAACAAATTTATCAATATCATTAATCGTGCCTCTGGTGTCAAGAACTTCTTGAATTTCTAAATGATAAGAAACGTCAAATTAAGGAAACACCATTACAATCATTACCTGATGCAAAAAATTCTGTAGAGCCTTCAACATCAGCTTTCTGTTTGGCCTTTTTTTTGTTAAGTTCATTTGTAGCTGATCTGAACAACCACGAGTTCCTAACATCAACAATCTGAAACAATGTGACTTCATGTTTTTTGGTTTTCGCGTCATTCTTCACATCTGAACAACAACTGGTTCCTAGAATCAACAATTTGAAACAATGTGACTTCATGTTTTTTGGTCTTCGCGTCACCCCGTTTTTATATCAGCTTTCTGATTGGCCTTTTTCTTTGTTAAGTTCATTTGTAGCTGATCTGAACAACCACGGGTTCCTAGCATCAACAATTTGAAACAATGTGACTTCATGTTTTTTGGTCTTCGCGTCATCCCGTTTTTATATCAGCTTTCTGATTAGCCTTTTTCTTTGTTAAGTTCATTGATAGCTGATCAAGTTCATTCGCATATATTTTTAATTTTTCACATCTGAACAACGGATTTCTAGCATCAACGATTTGGAACAATGTGACTTCAAATAATTTTGAATTTTGATTGTTTGTTTATTTTTATATCATGCCTATGGCGAAGATTTGGTACTTTCGTTTTGTTTAGGATCATTAGGTATTATGCCAGTTTTTGAAATCAAATTGCAAACAATGGCTGTTAGGGAAAGATAATTTTTCATTTGATCAACTAGTAATATGCTATTTGTAGCTACAATTATAATTTTTCAACCAATTTATCAATATCAATAATCGTAATTATAATATCAATAACAGACAGAAATTGGTGTCAAAAATTTCTTGAATTTCTAAATGATAAGAAACATCAAATTAAGTAAACACCATTACAATCATTATCTGTTGCAACAAATTCTGTAGAGCCTTCACCATCAGCTTTCTGATTGGCCTTTTTCTTTGTTAAGTTTATTTGTAGCTGATCTGAATAACAACGTATTTCTAGCATTAACAATTAGAAACAATTAGGTATTATGCCAGTTTTTGAAATCAAATTGCAAACAATGGCTGTTAGGGAAAGATAATCTTTCATTTGATCAACTGGTAATATGCTATTTGTAGCCACAATTATAATTTTTTAACAAATTTATCAATATCATTAATCGTGCCTCTGGTGTCAAAAACTTCTTGAATTTCTAAATGATAAAAAACGTCAAATTAATTAAACACCATTACAATCATTACCTGATGCAAAAAATTCTGTAGAGCCTTCAACATCAGCTTTCTGTTTGGCCTTTTTTTGTTAAGTTCATTTGTAGCTGATCTGAACAACCACTAGTTCCTAACATCAACAATCTGAAACAATGTGACTTCATGTTTTTTGGTCTTCGCGTCATTCTTCACATCTGAACAACAACTGGTTCCTAGCATCAACAATTTGAAACAATGTGACTTCATGTTTTTTGGTCTTCGCGTCATCCCGTTTTTATATCAGTTTTCTGATTAGCCTTTTTCTTTGTTAAGTTCATTGATAGCTAATAAAGTTTATTCGCATATATTTTTAATTCTTCACATCTGAACAACAACGGATTTCTAGCATCAACAATTTGAAACAATGTGACTTCAAATAATTTTGAATTATGATTGTTCGTTTATTTTTATATTATGCCTATGGCGAAGATTTGGTATTTTCGTTTTGTTTAGGATCATTAGGTATTATGCCAGTTTTTGAAATTAAATTACAAACAATGGCTGTTAGGGAAAGATAATCTTTCATTTGATCAACTAGTAATATGCCATTTGTAGCCACAATTATAATTTTTCAACCAATATCAATATCATTAATCGTGCCTAGAACAGACAGAAATTGGTGTCAAAAACTTCTTGAATTTCTAAATGATAAGAAACATCAAATTAAGTAAACACCATTACAATCATTATCTGTTGCAACAAATTCTGTAGAGCCTTCACCATCAGCTTTCTGATTGGCCTTTTTCTTTAAGTTCATTTGTAGCTGATCTGAACAACAACGGATTTCTAGCATCAACAATTTGAAACGATTAGGTAATATGCCAGTTTTTGAAATCAAATTGCAAACAATAGCTGTTAGAGAAAGATAATCTTTCATTTGATCAACCGGTAATATGCCATTTGTAGCCACAATTATAATTTTTCAACAAATTTATCAATATCATTAATCGTGCCTAGAACTGACAGAAATTAGTGTCAAAAACTTCTTGAATTTCTAAATGATAAAAAACATCAAATTAAGTAAACACCATTACAATCATTATCTGTTGCAACAAATTCTGTAGAGCCTTCACCTTCAGCTGAAAAATTTTCTCCCTGTCTGAAAATTTCAACAAAATTTTTCAAAAGTTGTCCTGTTTGAAGCATCAGGCAGACTAACGTGGTAGTCATCATCAAATCTATCATCACGCAGTAAGTGTTGATCAACATTTTCACGTTTCCCAGCCAATCCTATCATCCAAACTCTGTATTTTGAATAGTTCAATCTATCAATATTTATTAATAAATTATTTAGAACTGGTTTGTCCGTATTTGATGAAGCAGTTTCATTTTTGCTATCAATCACATCTATGTCGTGAATTAATATGAGGCAAGGCTGCAATGAGATAGCTTGATCGAACAACTTTTGAACATTTTTACTCTTATCACTAACAACACCCACCATCAACTGCCAATGGCAGATCAAGTTCGGCGGCAATGCACATGGCCAGTGTATTCTTCCCACAACAATTCGGACCAAATATGAGAATTTCTCTAGAGCACAAGTTCAGTCTCTTCAGCTTAAATGGCAACAAAGTAATCTTTAATTTATCAATGATGTCATCCGTTCCAACAAGATCGCCAAATTTTTCGTGTTCCTAGCATCAAAAATTTGAAACAATGTGACTTCATGTTTTTTGGTTTTCGCGTCCTTCCGTTTTTATAGCAGCTTTCTGATTAGCCTTTTTCTTTGTTAAGTTCATTGAAAGCTGATCAAGTTTGTTCGCATATATTTTTAAATCTTCACATCTGAACAACAACGGATTCCTAGCATCAACAATTTGAAACAATGTGACTTCAGTTTTCGGAACCAAATTGCAAACAATGGTTGTTGGAGAAAGATAATCTTTCATTTGATCGACTTAATATGCCATTTGTAGCCACAATTGTAATTTTTCAACAAATTTATCAATATCATTAATCGTGCTGCTGTCTCCACAGACAGAAATTGGTGATTGTTCGTTGACCTTTATATTATGCCACTATGCCAATGGCGAAAATTTGGTATTTTTGTTTAGGATCATTAGGACAATTTTTGAAATCAAAATTACAAACAACGGCTGTTGGAGAAAGATAATCTTTCATTTGATCGACTGGTAATATGCCATTTGTAACCATCTCTGCTTTTGAAGCCACAAAATTTGGCAAAGTTACAATTGGCTGTCTAAAATGTTTTGAACAAGCTTTGTTTTACCAAGCGTAGCTGGCAAAAGAGCCTGATAGTGTTTTGCTTTAGCAAAAGAATCTTCGACAATTCTATGTGCCAATAAAGCATTAAATGTTGAACTTTTTCCAGCATTTGGGTAGCCAACTAAAGCATGGAGACCATGTTTCCATTTCCAAAACAAGGTTTTTTCATTTTCATTCAACTGCTTGTCGTTAGTTTGCTTGTCCCATTTTGGCCTTCTTGGTATACGCAGTAGTGACTTAAATCATTTTGAATTTTTGGCATTTTTGCTGATTCTTCAGCAGACAAAACCAGATTATCACATGATATTAAAATTGAATTTTCGCGTTCAGTAGCAAACTCTGTCACGGGTAACTCGGCAGTAGAAAAAAAGTAGTAGAGGGTGTTCTCTTCTGTGATCGATCTAAAATTTATTTTTTTCCAGTCTAATCCACCATATAAATCAGTGGTGCGAAGATCGCTAGGCATTTTTTCGGTCACCAAACCAATTTTTATTTAACAATTTTTATTTTATTTAACGTATTCTAAATTCTTAAGAAACAAATTCATCATGATGAGACAAGCTAATATGTATTTCAAAATGTATTTCATATGTATTTCTGGTCTTGTGGAGCAATCAGGAATCAATGACAGAGATATTGTGCTGAATCTCTGTGAGAAACATCTGGCGATCAAACCACAGGTCATTAAAACACGTCGTATTGGCAGCTCAAGGCTATGTGTTACCTTGTCCGGACCATCGGCAGTAGATGATTTAATATTCTCTTCCAGGATCCTACGTTCAAAGCCTGATACGAGGAATATTTTTATAAACTTTGATTTGTCAAAAAGACAGGCAGAACAAGCTTACATCAAGCGCCAGGCACGACGCCTTGCCAAATCAGCCGGTGACAAATCTAAAGCGGAGGAGACTGATAAAGGACAGCCCTTTCGTTAAAATCAGGCCTCTTCGGTTGGCCTTAACTAACGTCAGAAGCTTACAAAATAAAAAGAACGACTTAATTTTATTTCTATCGGATTATGATCCGGATATTTTTTCTGTTGTTGAGACATGGCTCTCTCCGGATGATTGTGACAGCTTGTTTTTACCTCCCGGATACGTTTTTGTTAAAAAAGATCGTGGATCACGTGGTGGAGGCGTGGGCTTTATCATTAAAAACTCAACATCTTTCAAAGAGGTCATAATACCAACTAAATACTCGCACATCGAAATAGTATCTATTGATATTACCATATCATCTACGCATCACCGCTTCATATCATACTATCGCCCTGGTGGTTTTGACAGGTCGGCTGATGATTATGCCACTGATAGCATACAATGCATTAGAGAGCTGTGTAGAGGTCATGTCAACTGTCTGTTAGGTGACTTCAATCTTCCACTCATCAACTGGACCAATTATTCTTCACCAAATAACTCAATTTATAATTCATTTATTCAACTTTTCAACGAACTTGGTCTGCAACAACTGGTTGATCAGCCCACTCGAGGTCAAAATATCCTCGACTTGGTACTTTCTGATGATTCCAGTTTACTGGCCGAGTTAGAGATTATCAGTCCGCTTGCCTCAAGTGATCACAACATCATCACTTTTCAAATCAACTGTTTCATCAACAACCCACCAGACGTCAACCCATTCATCAAAACGTACTCCTATGATTTTAACAGTGCTAATTATAATGATATAAATAATTATTTGTCTAATATAAATTGGAATTATCATTTTCAGCACTGTTTTAATGTCAATATGTGTTGGGACACATTCGAACAAATAATCAACCACGCAATATCGATTTTTGTTCCCAAAATTGGACGTAGTCAATCACCGTCTCAACATCAAGCTCCTAGGGCACTTCGCTTATTATACAAAACTAAACTTTATTTTTGGAGGAAATGGAGAGCAAGGTCAAATCCAGTTGATAGAGAACAATATTTGAGGATTTCCTGTTACTGCTCTAACTTAGCCAATCTACACCGCAAAAATAAAGAAAACCAATTGCTGTCTAAAGCGAATGTTAAAAATTTTTATCGCTATGTCAATAACAAACTGTTTTCCAAACCCTTGATAGCCAGCCTCCAAATTAACAATAACAACAATACAAATGGTAGTATCAGCAATAATAATAATAATTTTGTTGTGGACGAGTAAAAATATATAGTACAGCCTTAATACGATTGAGTACATCATCATGCTTCCGAGTTGATGTTGAGATAGTTGGTACTGAATGGTTGGTGGTTGTCGTAGTTGGTTGGTTGGTGGTTGGCATGTTGTTTCTGTACTGATTCGACGGTTCGAGATGACTGGATTCCATCATTCTATGTTCCTATGTTTATTATTAGTTAGCGATGATTATTATTACGATGTTAGATGTGTGAGTATGGGTGTGTGTTTGTGTTTAGTGTTTAAATAGTATGCGGTGTAGTGGTTAGTTGATTGTGTATGCTTGTAGGATGTCGTTGTGGTTTTGGATGCATCCATGTAGGATTAGAGTGGTGATGATTTCTTCGTAGAATGAGTTAAGTTGTCTGTTGTATGGTCGAACGATTATGAATTTGTTGTTGTTTTTGTTTCTGGTTTGAAGAATGTTCTCGTTGATGTTGTTCTGGTTGTCATTGTTGGCGTCTTGGTTGTTTGTCACCTCATTTGTAATGCTGTTATCAGATTCTGTTGTGCTATTGTTATTGTAATTGTTGGTATTGTTGTTGTTGTGGTTATCTGATTCTGCGGTGTCGTTATCGTTATAGGTGTTGCTATTGGTTGGGTCGTTATAGTTGGTGAGAATTTCGTTGATGAAGGTGTTGTTGATGGTTTGTTCGTTATCTTCTACATCTTCCTCATTGTCGCATGTGATGTTAGAAGTTTGTGTGTCGGTGTCGTCGTCGGTGATTGTGTTGGTGTTCATGTTTTCATTGTTCGGGTTGTTGTTGTTGTTGGGTTTTGGTGAGATCTTTGTGTATTGCTCTGCGATGGCTTTGAAATGTTTTTTGAGTTTTTGGTAATTATATCCTCTTTGCTTGAGTCTGTTGATAAGTTTGAAGCTACTCTCTTTGAAGTCAATGAACAGTGATGAAATGGATGCGTAGCGTTTGATTTGTGATGTGACGATTGATTTGAAGGTGTGTGGTGGATGGTGTGAGTTGTGGTGTAGTAGATCGAAGGTGTTGGTTTGTTTGAAGAAAGGTTTTGAATGTAAAAAGGGTGAGTGTGGGATATTCTTAAAGATAGTGGTGTCAAGAAAGTTGATGTGTTCAGAGTGTGTTTCAAAGGTTAGTTTTATAGACGGGATGAGATTATTAGCAATAGCCACTATTTTTTTGAGTTGTTGTGTAGTGCCGGTGAATGTGAAAAATATGTCATCGATGTATCTATTGTATGCGTTGATGTGTTGTTTGAAGTGTTTGTTGAGGGTGTCGTCTAGGTGATGTAGATAGAGATTGGCTAGGGTGGGAGAGAAGATTTTTCCCATTGCGCATCCATTTGTTTGTAAGTATTGTTGATTGTTAAAGATGAAGTCGTTGTTGTCGAGTGAGATTTGTAAGAACTTAATAGTCATGCAGTTGTACGGATTGTGTGGCATGTATTTTTTGAGGAATTTTCTCACGATGGCGATGGAACGTTTGTTGATCATGTTTGTGTAGAGTGAGGTGATGTCTGCCGTGACGAGTATTTGTTGTTGGTTTGTTCTACATTTGGTGATGTTATTGATGAATGTAAATATGTCTTTGGTGATGGAGGGTAAGTGTTGGGTGATGAGTTTCAGTTGTGTTTCGACGAAGATGGATAGGTTTTGGTTGATGGAGTGAGTGTCTGACACGATTGGTTACTCCTAGTGGAGTAAATTCATCGAGCCATTTGCTTCTCTCCTTGTGTACCTTGGGTAGTGTGTAGAAGTACCTGTTCCTGAAGTTGGTTGAAGGTGAGAGCCACTTGTGTAGCTTGCTGGTTATAATTTTGTTGGCTTTCATAGTATTAAGATATTGCATTATTTCCCGGCGGTTGTCAATTTGTGTGTTGATTTTTTTATAAAATTTCAAGTCCGATAGTTGTATTTCCGCTTCCCGAATGTAGTTGTCTCTATTGAGGATAACGAAAACTGACCCTTTGTCAGCTCTGCGGATGATGATGTTTTTATTGTTGATTAGATTTTTTAGATGTAAGTGTTGTTTTTTGCTGATGTTGTGTTTTTTTGTGTTGTTGATCAATGTGTTGCTATTTGTGAAGTTTTTCGTGATGTATTTTTTTGTAATGTCCTCGATTTTGGTGATGGTGGTGATGCATCTGTGGGATAGTATGTTGTTGTGTGGCGTCCATGTGGACTTGATATGTTTGTTGAGTGTGTTGAGAAAAATGTCGTGGTGGTTGTTGAGTTGATGGGTGTCTATAAAATCTCTAATCTTGAGGTCGCGAATGATCTTGTTGATGCTGTTTTCGATTTTGTGTTTGTGTATGATATTGTTGCTCGGAACGAAACCTAGTCCGTGGTTAAGGATGTTGGTTTGTTTCTCTGTGAGTGTTGTTCTGGAGAGGTTGATGATGTTGTTGTTGAGGATGTTGTTGTTTAGTGTTTGTTTTTGTTGTTGAGTTTGTCGTCGTGTTTGTGTTGGATGTTGTTGATGCGTTTGTTGTTGTTGTTGTTGTGGAGGGTGTCTGGCATTGTTAGTTTTTTTGGGGTTGTCGCAAAAAGTCCATGATGTTCTTTGTACGTTTGCTGTTGGGTTGTAGTGATGATGATGGATTGTTGCCGTTTAGGTTGAATGTTTTGTTGATTTCTTTGCTGTACGGTGTGGTGTTGTTGATGATGGAGTTCATGTCAAAATCATAGAGAAGATTGTCATCGTCACATCATGAACAACGACCATACTATCGCCATCATTATTTTTGTAGTCTTTTGCACTCTTACGTTTCTTCGTTTTATCTCTCACAATATCCAGCCCAGTTATCTTTTGACAGTGCTTCATTAAGTAACCTAATCTTCAATCTTTTAAGTAGAGTTAGGAAATCTTTTTTGACGTAGTGTTGCATTAAAGTCTTGTCAATCAAAGAACACGCCCTAACTAAAGTTTCAAGAGCTAAATGTCGATTTACATAGTTTTTATTCACTAAAAATTCAGCCTCTCCGACAAATGGCTTATGGTCTTTTTAGGGCATGAGTCGTCAAGCTTTTGAATAATTTCTCAAACAAATTTGTATAACAAAGCATTTAATTTATTTTTCGGACCAATTTTGTCCTTCGCTTTCAATTTATCATCAACTTATCATTTACCTTCGTGTATTATTACCACCACCACCACCATTACCACCACCACCATTACCACCACCACAACTACTACTACTATCGTCGTCGTCGCCATAATCGATTGAGTTTATTACGTTATAAATATTAGTATTATTATTATTATTGTTGTTGATGTTAGTCATATTATTATTATTATTTCTATTATAATTATTATTAATGTTGTTATCCTCGTCGTTAAGTTCGACTTAATTAACATAATTACTCTGGTTGCAATCATTATCAAAACACAATGCAACAATTATCATTATCATCGCAATTGCGTCCATCTTTGAAATTAATATTAATGACCGCAAAAACCCCATCATCATTATCATCTCTGTTCCCTTCATCTACCTGCCTGTCTTCTCCATCTACCTGCCTGTCCCCTCTATCCAACTGTTCACAACCACAAGTTCAGTCTCTTCAGCTTGAATGGCAACAATGTCTTTCCACGTGAAATCTGGGATCGAGATTGTGTCTTCTACCATCGTCGTTGGTTTCACAATACACAGTGCTTTTACAAAATCATTCAAATCAACAGAGAATGACTGATTTGAACAACTTTTTTGCCTAAGTAAGGATTATAGAATCGCTTTTTCACTAATTTTCTCAAATCTCGGCATGAATATGAAGGTGGATAATTATTCTTTCATGCAGCATGATGAAACCACCTTTTCTAGCATCACTATTTGATAGTAGTGAACCACATTCTGGTTTGGTGAAAAGTTGCAAAGCATCTTTTATCTTGTTTTCTGAACCAATTATTTCTAAAACACTCATCCAAGATACAACTGAAATTAAGCATTCATTCTTTGAATCTCTCCAAGCAGCTCTATTTCTTCTGTCATTTCGGTTCAATGCTATTTTGCAATTCCAAAGTAACGCCATTCTAAATCTTTTAGCATGCCATATATATGCGTCTCCAGCCATCTTTTTTTTACTGCATCTTCGGGCATATTTAGCCAACAATATATAATCTATCATTGACCTATGCTCCCCTGACCTATATGTAATTAGTCGTGCTGGTTCCCTTTTAAACGAAGTATTCCCCGCCACCATGCTATGTGCATCCGCCAACTCCAACACTCTACACTCTTCCTCATTTCGTATACCGTATCCCCATTCCCCATGTACACCTTCATATCCGTCTGCATCCGCCTCCACATGACCATATGCGTCTTTAGCCATCTTTTTTTACTGCTTCTTCGGGCATATTTAGCAAACAAATTTTTTGGATACTGATAGACCCGACTTGGCGGCCTCTCTCAGAAACTTCATTCTCAATGCAACCGGCAATCTTTTAACGTTGTGACTGGCCGCTCGTCTTCTCATGTGCCTTGGAAGTTGCTGTTGGGGAGCATTGTTTCCAGAAAGTTTTTGACTCAAGTCTAACATGGTTTGCATTTCGGAAACTCTTTGTTGTACAAAATCTGAAATTCGCGAAGTGATCATATTAAAATTAAACGTAAACAAATCGCGCGAAAGTTCCGATTAAGTTTGTTTCAAAAGTATCAAGTCTTCGCGTTATTCTTCATATCTGAACAACGGATTTGTATGCGTTTTAAATTTCATAAGAAGCATATTTGGCTTCACTTTCTATGCCTTTATTAATTTCTCTTCTTCTTTTGTTGAGTTATCAATAATCTTAACTGGCAGTGCATCATCACCTTTTAAAAATTTAGGTGTGGAACAATTCAAATGATTTTCAACCAATGTAGTTGCTCTACTAATGATGCCTATAGTCTTTCCAGGTTGAGTGTTAAGAGTTGACCCTTTTATTTTGCCACCATGCCTATGGCAAAGATTTGGTATTTTCGATTTGTTTAGGATCATTAGGTATTATGCCACAGTTTTCAAAATCAAATTTTTTTTTATTATTCTTTAAAAATCAGGATCTGACATACGCAGAAACTTTAACAACATGCAAGGCAGCAATGGCTGTTGGAGAAAGATAATCTTTTAATTGATCAACTGGTCAAATGCCATTTGTAGCCACAATTATAATTTTTCAACAAATTTATCAATATTGTCTTCACAGACAGAAATTGGTAAGTATCGCTATTATTGTTCGTTGTTTCCATCATCTTCATCGTCAGCAACAACAGCTTCTCAGCATCATCAACAATCTCAGTCTCAGTCTCCGGATAGCAGTCATCGTTGTCATCATACTGTTTCTAAACTTTGTGTTCACCAGATACACTCCATTACCATCATCATTATCATGATTACCACCACCACCACTACTACTACCTTCACTATCATCGTCGTCGCCATAATCGATTGAGTTTATTACGTTATAAATATTAGCATTATTATTATTATTGTTGTTGTTAGTCATATTATTATTATTTCTATTATTATTATTATTATTAATGATGTTATCCTCGTCGTTAAGTTCGACATAATTAACATAATTACCCTGGCTGCAATCATTATCATCGTAATAGCGTCCATCTTTGTAATTAATATTAATGACCGCGAAAACCCCATCATCATCATCATTTCTGCCAATAATACTATCTTCAACACTATCATAGTTAACCTCGGTGATGACTATATTATTGTTGTTGCTGTTCTTAGTCTTATTATTGTTTTTGTTGATATTATCGTCGTCAACATCATCACCATTGCTAACATCATCATCAAGTTGAATGTAGTTAATGTAGCTAATTTGATTTCTATTAACATCGTCATCACGACCATTTTTATTGTTGTTAGTATTATTGTTGTTGTTGTTGTCATTAGCGTCATTGTTGTCTCGGTCCTCGTCCTCATCATTGCTAACATCATCACCATTGTAATTTTTACCATCATTGCTAATATTATTATTACAACTACAATTATTATTATTGTGATTGATATTATTATCGCGTTTTATATTACCATCATCAGTTGTGACATTATTATTAATATTATTATTGTTGTTATTATTATTAATCATATCGTTAACAATTTTTGCATTGCTGTCATCTGTTTCGTCATCATCACCATCGGCGTCATCATTATCATTATCACCATCAATACTGTTTATGATGATGAAATCTGTACTGCTGTCTTTGCTAGGTTCCATACAATCGCTTACTTCAATCAGCTCAAAACAAGTATGACTAATCAGATTGCCATCCTCATTATCATTATTATCATCATCATCATCATTATTATTATCATTATTATTAGTAGTAGCAGCAGCAGCAGCAGTAGTAGTAGTATGACTATCATTACCATAATGATCGTAACTGAAATTTAACTCATCATTGTTGTCGACTTTATTCTTTTCATTATTAACATTATTATTTTTAACGTTATTGTTGCTATTTTTAATATTATTGTTGTTATAGACGTCATAATCATTTATAACTACGAAGCCGTCGCTATCGATGCTGCTTGCATCATCATCAGCACCATCATCATCAGCATCGTCATAGATTTCTTCTTCATCACAATCATCACCTACGATTATCATAAATTAGGTTATCTGTATCGTAGCTAGTATCATAAAATACGTTATCAAATATCGGTAACATTATCATAAATTATGCTGTCACCATAAATTATATTATAAATGGTATTAATGTTATAATAAATGATACTAATGTTATCATGAGTTATTTTAATGTCATCATAAATTATTTTATATCATAAATTATTTTAATGCTATGATAAAATAAATTGTTTTAATGTCATCATAAAATATGCTAATGTAATCATAAATTATATTATTAATGATACAAATGTTATCATAAGTTATTTTAATGTCGTCATGATTTATTTTAATGTCATCATGAATTATTTTATATCATAAATTCTTTTAATGCCATCATAAAAATAATTTATTTTAATGTCATCATAAATAATGCTAATGTCATCATAAATTATGTTAATGTTATCGTAAATTAATACTATCATCGTCAATAATAAAAATTACCGGTATTTTTATCATCGATTTCGGCTACGTGTTCTTTGCAGTTTCTTGATCTCATAATTATCCCACTTCAAATTTATTATAATTAATTAATTAATAATAATCTGTTAAAAATAACTAATTATGTCTTAATTACTATTATTAGTAGTAAAATTATTGTTATTATTTAATTCAATAATATTATAACGAATGGCGGCGAGTAAAGAAAGACTAAAGAGTTACTTATTTTTACTTAATATTCTACAATACCTATAATATAAAACGTTAACTAATTTTTTTCTATTGTAATTAATTCTAATTAACCCCAATGTAATTCTATTAAAATAAAATTTTAATTTTTAATAATGAATGTATTGTTACAAATCATTAAAAGTGAAAAAGTAAAACTACCTTCGTCGGCAAATCTATACAACGAAACTTCAATAAAATGAATCTTCAAAAGATCTTTGTATCTTCTTTTATACACGTACACACACACACACACGCATGCACGCACACACACGCACATATATATATATATATATATATATATATATATATATTACCAACCTATTACCAACATATATATATATATATATATATATATATATATATATATATATATATATATATATATATATATATATATATCCTTGTAACCAGCTAACTCTGTCGTTTAACCTCGTGAATATTCATTCGCAGATACTTCTTTGTTTCCACGTTTTTTTTGTCTAGTAACCATTAAAAACACTCACCGTCATCATCATTCTTCTCTCTCACATCACCTATATCACCATTAAAACTATCATTGTTATAACTGATAGCATTTGTATTATCATAACTGATAGTATTTGTATCATAAATGGTAGTATCAAAACTCGTACTATCATTATCACCACCGACAGATACTGCTTTGTAGGTTTCTTTAATCTAGCTCATGCCTGGAGTAGCTGACCTACTTGCTGACCTACATAGTACAGCGTGAAACACTTACATGTAGTACACGTGTACTGCCCGAGTCTAAACGTGTTAGTATATGAGTGTGTGTGTGTGTTTGTCTGTCCATCTGTGTGATTGTGTCGTTGTTTCTAGTTATTTATTTTGGACAAAAAATGTTGATGTTAAAGAAGCATTTTTCACCTTGCAAAATCAAGCTTTATTGAATGATTTTTCTCGCAATGAAATCTCAAAATATATATTCACATACACACAGGCACGCACATACATATGCATTAACTCATAGACAGACGCGTACACGCACAGGGAGAAATCCGCTTAATTTAAAATGAGGGAGACAAAGAATTCTTTTTTGCCATGAAAAAGATTTAGACCAACATTCAGCGGACAAAAATAAAAGAATGACATCACTAAGAAGTCTTGGCACAACAAAGGATTTATATGAAAATGTATGTATGTGGGTCTGTATGTGTTTGTCTGTATTTGTGAGTGTGTCTGTAATTGTGTGTCTGTATTTGTTTGTGTTTGTCTGTATGCGTGTCTGTCTTTGTATGTGTGTGTGTATGTATTTGTGTGTGTGTCTGTATGAGTGTCTGTATATGTGTGTGTGAGTGTGTGTCTGTACATATGTGTGTCTGTATTTGTGTGTTTGTCTGTATGTATGAGCGAGCATGCGGGTGTCTGTATATATGCGGATGTAAATATGTACGTGTATTTGTGAATACATGTATTTTGGATATATAAAAAAAGAGAGAGAGGAGAGAGAGAGAGTAAAAAAGATAAAAATTAAATAACACTTCATAATTAAAAAAAGAAAAAAGAAAGAAAAAAAAAGAAAACGTCCTACTTCGGGGAACCGGGACGCAAAACGATTTTCAACCACCATCACGCTTATTCAAGACATTGCAACCAGATATCGCATTGCTACGCGGTGAAATATTGGAAATCCTGGAGTTGACAATTTGCCTTGAAACTAACTTCTCCAACTCTAAAAACTACAAACAATCAAAATACTCTAATAACTTGAAAAATAACTTAAACGACGACTTAAAACATTTAAAAATTAAAATAAATACATTTGAAATATCTACTTTAGTCCTCTTTAAATCATTCAATCTTTCACTAATAAATATTATTTGGACTGATTATTTTTGTTATTACCTTATAAACTCTGCCATATCATCGTCATACGCTATCTATTGCGACAGAAATGTAAAATGAATCAATTTTAAAACTAATTAACTCTGGTCGTACTCTCTTAATTCGAATGATGAGCTTTTCAGATTTATACTCTATTTATTGCATTTGTCACTTTATTTTATTTCATTATTTTATTTTACTTGTACTGTAATTTTCATTTTTTTTTATTGCTGAATAAAAGATCGTTCACATAATAATTATTATTATTATTGATGATGATGATAATATTTTCAACATTCTTGTAATACAATCCAATGCACATAATTTATTATCGTTATTGTAATTATTTTCATCATCATCATCATCATCATCATCATCATGGTCAACGACACCATCATCATCGTCATTATCTTCATCAACGACATTGTCTTCATTTTCGTCATCAGCATTTTACACAAAAGCAGTGGACAAGCATTTAAGATAGCCAGCCAGCAGCTTGTAAAAGCAGAGCTACTGTACATACATACATACATATAAACATGTGTGTACAAAAATGTGTACACATGTATGTGTGTATAGAATAAAGTATTATTATTGTTATTATAAGAAAACTTGTTTAGCGACTTTTATAGAACTACCCAAATTCGCTATCCAACATAACCAAAAGAAAAATTTTTGTCCATTTAAGTGATCAAACAAAAACATATATATTTCGAAAATAAACATAAGTATACATTGTAAAAAGAACTAAAACAAAACAGATAAATCCTTTAAATTCATATATAGATGCACACATATACTCTCGACCATAACCAATCACTCAAAGTCATGTATGAACCAAACAGCAATCATGTAGCCCGAATCAACCATTTTAAACCAAAACACTTTATCCACACCGATCACACACAATTACGCACAGAAGATGCACGATAACATATAATTCAGAACAACCAACAGATAAATACCTAACCATCAGCACAATATTAATAAATCAATTCAAATTATTAGAAACACACACATCTCCTCACATCCAAAACACATTCAACGTAAGCACATCCCATCATAAAACACCCACATACATTACATACTCGACAACTCAATTATATAATTAAAACGTAAATAAAAATAAAAACAGCATAAAGGTGTGCAAGTCTGTAGCCAGGATTATTTTTCTTGGGGGGGGGGCTGTCGGAATACTTATTTTAAATAATTAATTAAAATCAAGTTAAAAATAACAAATCCATTCAAATCAGCTTTTAACCATTTTGTCTGTAAAAAATATTACACACGTTGAACAATGAACGCCTGTACTTTTTTTTGAATAAGCAAGCCATTTAAACTTTTGTAACCAATCATACTGAAAGCGTCTTGTAAATTTTCCTGTATCATCGTTAATAAATTTTTTGTAATTATTTGTTGGTTTTCAAAGCAAGTCTCTTGCCTCAATTTTTTCATGGTTGTTTAATTTTACGTCGACGTAATTAGCTATGTCTTTTTTTGTTTTTGAACATGTTGCATCAAAATTATCTTTTGGGATAGCTAAGGACGAAACATTTTTCTCATTGCCCTTCAGCTTCAATTCATTGTTAATGTTCACAAGACTCTCAGACTCAGATGTACCAACTTCCAACTCTTGTGTCAACAAAGTTTTCGATTCATCACAACAATTTGGTATTTTTGTTAAATAAATCAATAAATTGTTTTCTTGGTTATTTGTTCTTTTCATGGCAAAACTTTACTTCAGAAACCTCAAGGCAATCGAAACTTAAAAGCGAAAACGAGAGGACGATTAATGCATAAATATGTTTAAAAGTGAATTGCTATTAAGACTGTTATTTATTAGAATGTTGATATTATGATTTTAACGTAAAATACTGTAAAATATTTTAAAAAGTAAGCATTAAATCAAACGTTCATGCCCTTTTTGCAAGTATTTTACCATGCAATTTAACGGATAGGCATTAAAATAAACACATAATTAATGATTGTTACAAAAAATTATCAATGTAAATTATTTCGTGGGGGCTCAGCCCCCACCCCTTAGCTACGGCCTTGTACGTACGTACTACGTACGTTTGTATGTATGTATAAAATAAAGTGTGTATGTATGTTTATTTTTTTGAAGTAGGAAAATATTTTATGTGGACTCGAGTAGACCTCATACCGACTAAAAACCTCCTCGACATCTGGCAGGCCCCATGTTTCCCTCGCTGATCTGCATCCCAAGCAATTTTTGATGAAAGCATGGCTCTCACTATGTTCTCTGGCTGAATTTTCTGTTGGAGAACAGTTTCCAAGTGTGCTCAAAAGTTTAGAAACGGAGACATTCAAAAAATACGTGCTACGCCCCTTCATTAACTCTTCGATTTTGTCGTTACTATTTTATTTTAGTAGCTATAAAACATACCGGTCCCGGAATCTGGGAGAAACTTCCTGTTGATATAAAGACTAAAAATTCCTTGCATTTGTTTAAAAACAAAATAAAGAAATCTTTATTAAAAAAAAGTACAAGTTTTATTTAATTAGAATCGTGTAAATTGTGCATTATGTTAATTTTGTCATGAATTATAAATTTACTTAAAAATCGTGTTAGAATGAACAATTTGTGAACGGTGGCCTGCGACAAAAGAATTTTGTTTTCTTTTAGCTTTGGTCTCCTAATCATTACCTAATTATTATTAATTTGGATTGATTGAATAAAATTTGATTTGATTTGATATCCAATTATTATCTATCCATTTAAAATCATCTATCCAATTATCCATATATCCAATTATTATCTATCCATTTAACCATCATTTATCCATTCATTAATTTGTTAGTTTATTCATTTTTAATTGTTTCTTTTTCTCGATCATTCGTTCGCTCGTTTATTTATTTAAACAAATCGTATGATGTTTGAAGTAATGGCGATGACAATGGCGTCAACAAGAAACTTTAAAGTTAGAAATAAAGTTAATAATATCAATAATTATAAGCGTTATTATTATTATTGTTGTTATTATTATTATCATTTTATCAACAATAAAAATAAGGAAAAAATATTTTATTTTCAATAATACTATTTATCACACACTCACACCTTATTATTCTAATAGCCGCATGAAAGTGGAAAAAATTAATTATATATAAATGTTATTAAACTAAAATACTTTATTTTTGGCTCTCACTCATAAAATCAAACACACACACAAATAGGTACATACACACACATACACACAAATAGGCACACACACACACAGGCATGCACATTTCATAAACAAACATATAATACAAACGCCCACACTCAAACACGCCCATAAGTAACATAAAAAAACCTAAAAAAAACAACAATCCCACAATATCTCAACTCGCTGCCTTATATATGTTTTTACCACCCTATCTACATAACGCTTTCTATATCATAGAAAATTCTATACTCCCTTCTATACTCTTTTCTATACTCCCCCCCTATAAACAGAACCTCACGTAGCACGCGTCGCATATATTGCATATATAGCATAGCAAATATGAATGTTTATTAAAATATATAGATATATACAGGCGACACGCCTCAAAGACCCAATCATTATCATCGCAATCGTCACAATTTTACAATATATTTTTCTAGGCGTTTAAGTTCCAACTTGCTGCTGATGATCACATTTCGAAAAAAATCAATAATGTTTTTTTATTATTACAAAAAAATGATGAAAAAACATGTGTGTGCGTGAACATGCGTGAGCATGTGTATTAACTATTTAATTGTATTTTATTATTTGAACATTGTAAAAGCTTGTCATATCGATAGATAGGTAATTCTGGATGTATGTTTGTATGTGTATGTTCTCTCTATATATGTGTGTCTTTTTATGTTTTTGTATGTGTAAATGTGTGTGTTGTGTGTGTAAACTCAATAAGCTGTTTATTGAAATCTGTTATATAACCTAACATAGTGTTATATATTGTGTGTTATATATGCAACTGAGGGAGTGTTATTTAAATGTGTGTGTACGTGTTATTAGTATTAGTAGTAGCAGTAGTTGTAGTATTTGTAAATTCGCGGGTCAAAAATGTGATATTTCTTCTTTCATTTTTTTTCTATTTTCAATTTTTTATTGCTGAATGTGAATACAACCCTTTTAAATTGCCTGAAAAAATACACATGCATAAACACACATACACATATGTTATTCCTGCAGGTGGTGTATAGTGCAGAGGAGAATGTAATGGAAATTGTTCCATTACATGGTCACGTGGGCTAGTTACTAGCACAAAGCACGTGTGCTTACCTAGGGGGAGCGCCGTATGGTCACGTGGGTTGGCTACTAGACCAAAGTACAAGCGCTTACCTAGGAGAGAGCACCGTGCAAGTCTATAAATAGCCTGCGCAAATAAGTTAAGCCTCTTTCTTTTCTGCGGCTCTTGTGCCGGAGTCGACATTAGTAAAGTTGGTTATTGTATCGTTGCATTTTCGTTAATTTGGTTTATTCGATTAATTATTTAGTTAGGTTTTAATAAAGGAAGATTAATAGTATATCTGTCATTGCGTTTAGTTAATATCGAACCCGTTACATTGGTACCAGAAGTGGGGTAGTTATTTAATTGGTGTACGACAATAATTGAATAATTAAATAACTAATAGGACGTTTTGACATTTATATGAAAAATTAATTAAATACTTAGTTATAAGTTATTGCATTCGCTGTACGTTTGTTGTAAGTTGAGAATTCAAAATTACAATGGATCGATTGACGAAGACGAAACAACAAAAATTACAACGTCTGTCGAACGAACAGATAACAAAGAAACTACTGAAGAGATCAATCGACGAAGCCAGTGTGCGATTGATAAGCAGATCACAGCTGTTAGAAACGTGGGCAACAATTTTGGCGGACAGCATTGATTCTCCATGCAGTATTGCGACGGAGGGTGCTGTGTCGAAAGATACTGAAGGTGGATTGACCTTATACGAAAAGAAACAGTTAAAAATGGAATATAAGCTTCGAGAAGAGGAGATTGTTAGACAACGAGAAAAAGATGAGAGGGAATATAAGCTTAAAGAAGCAGAGATGGCCAGACAGCGTGAAAGAGATGAAGCAGAGATGGCCAGACAGCGTGAAAAAGATGAAGCCGAATTCAGGCTTAAGAGTCAAGAATTAGAAATTTGACGACTAGAGGTAGAAGGTATGAATAATCGAAGAGTGGCCAATGATGCTAGTGAGGATAATAACACGATAAAACTAATGCAACAGACTCGATTTTTCGCGGAGTCGTTAAAACATCTGATAGGAACTTGTCCGTTAGAGCCAAGAGATATTCCTGCATTCTTTGAACACGTAGAAAAATTTTTTCGAAACTATCACGTAGACGGAGAAATTCAAGCCAATTTGTTGATAATGAGTTTGAACGAAAAGGCCAAAACATGGTTGCATACTATTTCCGCCGACGGTCTGAAGGATTATAGCGAAATTAAAAGACTCATTCTGCAGGAGTTCAGGTTAAACCCGCCAAAATTGAGTAATGAATTCTTCGCCCTGAGAAGACAGAAAAGCGAATCGTACACAAGTTTCGGGGCGAAATTATACGGCACGCTGAACCACTATTTTCAAAGCCGTAACATTACGGGATTAGAAGATGCAATGAAATTGATATGTGAAGATAGAATGAAAGAGTTGCTATCAAGGCATACTCTGGAATTTATTTTGTCACAAGAACAAGCAGCTTCCTGGATGAGTCATGACGTGTTGGCACAAACGATCGACAAATATGAAGCTGCTATGAACATGAAAGTTTCGAGCGACAATACATATATGCCGGAGAGTATCAATCAGATACAATCGTCTCGAGAAAATGAGCACCAGATGTATAGAAATAGTAACAACAAATCAGCTTCACCCAAACAAACCTGTTTCTCTTGCGGGAAGATCGGTCATATTGCGAAGCGCTGTACATGGAAAAGAACCAACAAAGAAACACAAAGACCACAACAAAAACGTCAACAGCAGAGGCAGTCAAAAAAGCAACCGCAACAACATTAGGAACAGACTAATGATGAAATAACAAATTATAAAAGTATTGACAACATCAGCTCCTCAAAATATGATCATAAATCTTCGGGTGAGACTCTACAACCCAGATCGTCCAATACCGAGAATTTTTCGGAGATCCTTAAAACTTCTGCGAAGCCGTCGACATCAAGACAAGTTCCAGTAGAATTTCCGTCAACATACGCGACCTTAGCATCGTCGACAACCAAAGAAAGAAGTCACACAGTTTCAGAAAGCTTGTCAGTGGCGTGTGTAACGTTGGAACACCCATCCCATGAGCTACTGAAGGACAACAACTTCATCTGGCACAAGTACAATTCTTACCGAGCCAAGTGCCTCAAGGATCGTCGGAAGGTTGGGATCGGGCAGTCTACAGAAATGAACACTCTTTTCAGGTTTTGGTCATTTTTTCTTCGTCACCACTTTCACCAAAAAATGTACGAAGAGTTCAGGCAACTTGCCATTGAAGATGCCAATAAAGGGTTCAGGTATGGCTTGGAATGTCTGTTTCGGTTCTATAGTTATGGTTTGGAGAAAAGATATCGACCTGACTTGCTTGAGCACTTCCAAGAGGAGACCATCAAAGATTATCAAAATGGCCAGTTATATGGCCTGGAAAAGTTCTGGGCTTTCCTCAAATATTCAAGGAAACAGATGCTGGTCGATGGCAGGTTGAGGGGATAGCTCAGCAAGTATCAGAGACTGGAGGATTTCAAAGTTGAGCCTCTTCTCGGTTCGGGGCCAAGCTTCCATCTCAACAGTCAAATGCAACCTCATTTTTACTCGAACTGGCCCCCAATGAATTATATGACCAGAGTCAGACAGGACTCAGAAAGATCAGATCCATCAAGGAATAGTAGTGGTGGCCAACATCACAAGCAACATCAGATGCGAAGCTGTGCCAATGCCAGAGTTAAAGAGGCACAAAGATTACTTCAGTTTGGGCTAGTCTAAAATTCCGATCATGGATTTGCTTATCCAAAATCAAGAGTATAATTTTTTTCTTCCTTTCGTTTAAATGGTGTAAAATAATTTCTGAATCGCTTATATTTGTTAATATTCTCTGTAGTAGGTGTTGAAATTGTTTTTTATAGAGTTTATTCTGTTTCTTTGATAATTTAATTATTTGGATATGTGGATAGATATCATGATAGATGGGTAAATGACATAAGGAATTAGTGATAAAATAAATGATAATTCGGAATAATAAAAGAATGAATAATAAAGGAATAAAATTTGAGTTTGATTTTTATTAACCATGTGCGTGATTGTGTACACGAGTATGTATGTTTGTGCCTGTGTCTTTTGTGTGTGCATGTGTGTGAATATTTAAACGAACAAATGCTCTTCTACACGATTTTAGATAAAAATCTTCCTATATGTACTTTTAATTTTGTAAAATATTATTTTTTTTGCGTCAAATTTGAATGAAGAAAGAGTCGTTGTTTTGTTTTGATTAACATTTTGTTAACTTAACTCATAAAAATGTTTATGTTATATGTATTTGGTTTGTTATAACTAATGACATCACGCAACATTCTATGAATGTATTTTTAAGTTTATAAATTTATTTAAATGTACATGCATGGATCGCCAAATAAATGAATGAACTTGAAATCACAATATAGAACGTGTGGAGGGTGCATTATATCCGGTACATCCTAAAAGATGGGCATTATATCTAGTAGATCCGATTGATTGGTCTTGGGAAGTCACTGGATTCATCTGCTGGTTTGCAGTTACAGCGTCATTGAAATGTAATTTGGACCAATTAACCAAATTGTTGATGTTGCTAAATTTTTGTCCTCTGTATCTCATTCCGTCGCAAGTAACTGTCACATACGCTTGACGCTTATATTTGGAAAAAAAGAAAACATAAATTTTTCTGTATATTGTTTGAAAAATGTAAAATAATATAGAAATCTTGAGGAGTTGCGTTTTCGTTCCTCCATAAGATCTTTCTCAATAATTTTATTGTCTAACAATTTTACGGCGAGTTTTTTGAAATATTTGAATCTCATTACTTCTCGTACGAAGCCTGCCATTGGGGTCTCGTGTCTGGCGATAATCCCGTCGAGGTCACCAAAACATTCCGATTCGATCCAAAGTCGTTTTCCGGGACTTACCGCATTGGCTTTATCTTCCTCTTTTACATCAATGTGCTGGAAAACTTTATTTGAGACCTTCCAAGTAAATGTTAGGTGATTGTTGCCTTTGCTGCTTGGCCCGATTATAACATCTCCTTGTTCAAAGTTTTCCATTAGTCTTTCGCAATTATGGTAATCAACGTTGCGATAGGAGGGGTGAGAAATAATTCTGTTAACGAAAGTAGTTTTGGCTTTAATCACGTTTTTTCTTTTTTTTTATTTCTTTTTGGTTGTTGTTGTTGTTGCCCCATTCTTGGGGACCACTAGGGCTCCAATCGAGGCCGGAGCCAAACCGCCACTGCAATTGGTTTTCTCCAGAGATCTATTGGTTGTAGTTTTGTGGTATTTTGTGAACAGCTAAACAGATGCGGTACATCATCTGTATGATTGTTGCAGAAAGGACAGGTGTTGAGGTGCCTACTATCGATTTTGTTTTTGTAGCTGTTTAGAAGAATACTATGGCCAGAACGAAGTTGGGCTAGGGTCCGTCTGATTGCCCTGGGAAGTGATTCTTCTGTAAGATCTATTTTTGGTGTAGGTGGAGGCCATCCGTCAAGCAACAACAACGGCGACTGATACATCTTGTGGCGGCTTTGATGGTGTTATTGTGTAGTGTTCTTAGGGCGGACTTCAGAGAATCGCTATTTATGGTTGTTGGTAGAACCGCATGAGTTGTTGAAGCCCATTTGGAGAAGAGGGTGGTCTTTATGCTGCGATAAGGGTGTTGTCGCGTGATGATATGATGGCACGGGTGGCTAGGTTTATGGCATAGGAGTAGGAATTGTGATGCTATTAGCTCCGAATGCTGCCTTACCGTTAACATCTTACATTCTGAATGAAGGTGCCGTTCTGAAGCAATCGCATGGCAACCTAGACGTAGGGCGGCATTCTGGGAGCGTTAAAGACGTGAGAAACTTAAGTCTGATGTCAATGATGCCCAGGCAGGACAGGCATACTCGATTGTTAAACGACTAATGGTTTTGTAGGTCTGTAAAAAAGTTTCCTTGTCCTGGCCATTCCTTTTCTGCTTCTTGGTCGTAAAACAAATCGTAAGGTAGTCTCCATTTGTGAGCCAGGTCTGTTATATTAGACGATCTGCTGGTAAGTTCTACCTGAAATCTTTCCACAGTGATTTTTGAAATTTTACAATTTATCACTTTAACTCGATCGCTAGGGTCTGAAATGTATTGATCACTAATCGATCTGATTGGTATGAAACCGCTGACACCATTATCAAATTTGGTTTTTACACCAACTGCTTTGCCTGGACAACCGTGTCCAAAATGATTTCAGACCTCGTGTGATGAAGAAAACTTTCTTTTCTTACAAAAGGGGCACTGCCATAAACTATTTTGCCTGTTAACGACCAGTTTGGCAGCGTTTAATTCCTCACCTCGATACCGACAACTCTGCAGCATACTATTTTACTGATATAAAACGTTTGTGGCGTTTCTTTCGTCAACATGTTAAATTTTTCTTGTGCTGTTGCGCTTTTAAAGGGTGTTATCTGATCTTTGTATCTGTCACGTAACTCAGCTTTTATGTCGTACAATTTGGTACCTTTATCTCCATAATCCTGCTTTTTTAGTTCCTCGAAAAATGCATCAAGATCTAAATTTTCTAATTTTTCTGGAGTTTCCAAGATGTCTTTCACGGCGTCTTCATTGTAATCGAGCGCATCTTGTGCCATTTTGCGAGCCCATGGATAAACTTCGGGGTGAATTCTGGATCCATCTAGAAAGTATACGTCTGCATCATTGTTGCAATCTTGGTCCTTGGCTTCTTTTTCTTTTTTGCTCCATAGATATCCGCGTGCTGCAAGACTAGTCATTTTTTGATAGTCTGTAATTTCTTCGCTACCATCAATTATTGCACAATACGATGCTTCATCTTTGTCACTACTTGTTGCAACTCCAAGAATTCGCAAACCCTTGTCAACCCTGTAATCTTTTTCCTTTTGTAGTATTTGATCAACTTGATGAGGTGCCACCCGCAGAAGAGAATGTAAGCTTTGGCAGCATGATTTCATCACGTGGTCCTTGTCTTCCTCTAATAGTTTCGTTCTTATTTGCTTGATGAGCAGGGTATAGAAAATGTCTTTTAACGCCTTCTCAACTGCTGAGATACGAAATTTATTCTACTTTTGCACTGTAGAGCTGTATTCATCCTTCGTGAAGAAGGCTTTTACTTTTTGCATGTAGGAGTCGTGATCCATATAAAAGTGAACCTTCACCAAGCCGTCTTCTTCCGCTTGATTGATTTTCAGGTATTCATCTTCGACCAAATGTCTCACTGGTTTGCCTTTGAGATATTTGAAAATGTAACAAGGATGGTTCTCATCTATTTCAGAAATTTCATTTGTGGTTGGTCTGACATCAATCCATTATCATCAGTTCAATTCAAGACAGCGTTAAATAATAAAAAAAAATTTTTTTAAATCGACACTTTTTAACATTAAAAAATAACGCTGATTTATTATATAAATTTGATACAAGTTTATTTCAGAATATAATTCATATTTTAAACTTAAATAGTGTTTTGCGGCATAAAATAAAAATAATTCATGTTTTCTTAGTATATTTTTTTATTGAAAACTAATATCAACAAATAATAAATCAAAAAATATTATAGTCTTTACTTTAGACTTTTCATAATTTTATGTTTTGTTCGCAGTTCACATTTTATTCCATTTACGATTTGGCGCGTCTTATATTATTTTTTTGTGTTTCATAAAATCTGTTTGTATTTGAATTCGTTTTAAAATTGAAAAAATGTTTTAAAAAAAGTAGTATTTTAAACTTTTTTCAACCGACTCCGGCAAAAAACAGAAGCAGTGCGATGATCTCAATACAGTTGAGGCCGTTAATGGTAATACCTAGATATTTCAATAATTGCATATGAAATAATTTTGTATTTTCAACTAAAAAAAATTAGCAATAAGCTGAATAATATAAAAACATTTTTTGGGTAAGGGTTAATGCGTACCGGTTATTATCCGACTAGACTTGAATTAAGTTTGTAGTATTTAAGTATTCAAGTCTGGTAGGAAAATTAAAAAATTTAATCTCAACGTTTTTTTTCCATTATAGAATCTGATGTTTGATGCCTTTTATTAAATTTAAACGATGATATGACTGATGTTTCAGACAAAACTGGTAATTCATGTAAGAGTTTTTCAAAGAAAACAATACCTTTAGATATTGGACAATATGCAACTGCAGAATTCCCAAGCATTTCGAATATTTTAAGATATGATCTTTTGAAAAATCCATGGAAACCTGACGAGAATTATAAATTTTCATTTGTGTTGGAAGGTAAAAGAAAACGGTTTTTTAAATTCCATTGGTTTCAAGAAATTTCCGGCCGTCTTATTCTGATTTGAAAAAAGGAGCATTCTGTAAGTTTTGTGTACTTTATGCTAATCGACATCCATCATGTGGCTCAGTCGGAGTATTTGTTATATCACCTTTAAATCGTTATAAATCAGCTTTAGATCAATGTCGATGTCATCAAGCGACATTTTTTCATAGAGAGGCTACAGAAAAATCAGAAATGTTTCTGAGTTTGATTAAAAATAAAACTAATGCTTTAGAGTTATCAAACTCCGCTCTTTCCACAAAAATAGAGCAAAACTGAAAATTGCTGCTTAACACTATTATTGAAACTATTAAAGTTTGTGGAAGACATAATTTTGCTTTGCGTGGACACCGGGATGACGGTGCATTAGATCTCAAATCTGATAACAATCAGGGGAATTTTCAGAGCGCTATTAAAATACAGTACTAAATGTACAAGATCCGCCACTGAATGTATATGTATAATACATAATATGGCGGATCTTGGGGTAAGGCCGGAGAGACCATCACCCATTTGTGAGCAGTATATTTATTAAAAGAACTCAGCTTTTGCATAAAAATCACCCGCTAAAACTTGATCAATTGACGGAAACTGCTCTTTAATAAATTGCTGAGCCAGTTGATTAAGATCGGTGTAATCCTGTGATATTTCATGCCGAATGTAATTGTCCTTGATGTTTTCTCCAAATTGTTCTGGTGTTAGGCCGAATTTTTGGGTGATTTCTAACAATCCTGCATCTATACAAATCTCATATGATGATCATTTATTTGGCTTCTTCAAGATGTTTCTATTCCCTTGCCGTTCTTGTTTAAAAGAATTGAAAATCTTAGTTTTTATTAGAATTATGAACAGTTGTTCAAATTTGGAAACCATTAAATTAGATTGGAAATCTTTTAAAGCTATCATTAACCTACCAATTGTTTTGCGCTAGGTTATTTAATTTCTTTTTGTTTATCAGTTCAAACTTGAAATAAAGTTCAAAATAATTTTTTCACTAAATATTTCATTTTTGCCGTTCGCAAATTTAAAAAAAAATTAATTTGCATAAATTGGAATGTTTGCTGCGAAGATTGCTATGTTTGACAAGGACAGCCAGGAAAGTGATTTTTGCGGAGGGAATCGAAATGCGCTGTTACATGTTAAAAAATTAATTTATTATAAAATTTAAATTTGATAATTTCTTTAATTGGTCATTTAAAAATAAAAATAATAAAAACATCATTTTAATTAATATGATTAAGATTTATATAGCGTGATTTGTACAAATCAATTCAACAAAATATCAGTCTGTCTTTTTTTTATTTTTAATTATCATTATTATTTCACTATTATTACCATTATTATTATTACTATTATAATCATTATTATTAACATTATTATATAATAAATGCTAGGCTGCCAGCAGAAGTTAATAAATTTTTTATGATAGATTGCTGACGGATTGCTGCTGATGATCACATTTCGAAAAAAAATCAATTATGTTTTTTCATTATTACAAAAAAAATTGGTAAAAAAAAACATGTGTGTGCGTGTGTGTGCGTGTGTGTAGCATGTGTATTAATTATTTAATTGTATTTTATTATTTGAACATTATAAAAGCTTGTTATATCAATGGATAGGTAATTCTGGATGTATGTTTGTATGTGTATGTTCTCTCTCTATATGTGTGTCTTTTTATGTTTTTGTGTGTGATGCGTGTTTGTGTATATGTGTGTGTGTGTTGTGTGTGTGTATGTGTGTGCGTGTAAGCGTGTTTAACTCAATAAGCTGTTTGTTGAAATCTGTTATATAACCTAACATAGTGTTATATATTGTATTATATACAAATGTGTAATGTTATATATGCAACTGAGGGAGTGTTATTTAAATGTGTGTGTTATGTGAGCATGTATTTGTGTGTTTATGCGTGTGTGTGAGTGTATGTGTGCTTTTATTGTGTAGCTTTGATATTTACATTGAAATTTAAAATTTAAACAAAGCTAATGGCTGAATGGATGAAGGCTTCATTGAAATTTACCATTGAGAAGTTAATTGGTTGTAGAGCCCTGTGCAGTTACAAATATTCAAACCACAATCGTCGAAACGGTAACGAGGCTAACTGCAACCAACCGCAAAACACAACGGAGAAAACCGCTACCGGAGAGAGATTAACCGCAAAAAGACCGCGGTTAAACCGCCCATCCGCAGTTTAACTGCCCGCAGTTTAACTGCACATCCGTGGTCACTTTCCCATCTACACTAAACTAATTAAGTTTTATTAATAATAATAATATACATGGACTAATATACATGTAAATTATTAGTGTAATCACGTTTGAAAAATTAACGTTTAATTGTCTAAACTTTTACAGTTTAATTGTTCAAGTTATTATTGCTTCTAACAAACAACATTTGTTGCACTTTGTCTGGATCCAAACTTGCCCTTCAGTTTTGCAATGTGTAGCCAAGTGATGAGCCAACTCTTTCTGAGGAAATGCTTGAAATTGGTATGGCAAAGATGAAGCAGAGTTCCCTCAGATTCTCGATTGCTCGATTGTTTCTCGATTGCTCATCCAATAATCAATAACTTCTTTATGGGGCGTTTTTTCTTTGATGTACGCACTCAATTGTCTTTGCAAGATTTTTCGTCTTTTAAAAGTAACTGGAAGATTTCATCCTGTCGTAAAAAAATGTTATTATATTGCTTCTGAGTTTCTTAAAATACAAAAGTCAAATTTATTTGAAATTTAATTTAGCCGAGTAAAATATTTTACTTCATTTATTTCCACGCTGAGTTTTTGTTTCTTTCTCGGGGCTGCCGCAGATCTTTCTTCTTTGATGTAACCAACTGAAATAAACAACGTTATACTAATCATAATTTATCAGGTTTGAAATAGCAACCTTTATTTTAAACAAAATTAAATTTTTCACTGTTTTCCATGTGGCCAGTGAATTCTAAAATTAGCTTGTTTATATATTCTTCTAGGCGTTTAAATTCCAAGCTGCTAATATTTTTAAAAATGATTTTCTTGAACTTCTGGTGTAAAAGCATTGCAGCATTATGCAAGTCATCTATTTTTATTTTTTCTCTGATGCCTCTTTTCATATTACACTCGAACTGCTAGATAATTAGCTTATAAATAATTATATATTTATATGTATAAATAGATATGTTATAAATAAATAAATATATATATATATATATGTGTGTGTGTGTGTGTGTCTGTGTGTGCCAAAATAGAAATCTTAACTTTTTTATGGTTACTTTTATAAGATCTTCAAAATTAATATTATTGTCATGATTCATCTCCATTTGATTCTCTGAATATTTTTTTCCAGATCATCCAAATCAGTAAGTACTTTTAATTTCACTGCTGCCTTGAGATGGATGGTTGGGGATTTGTCTTGGGAAAACATTTTAGTGGCCAATTTTACTGGAAGTAATATATCTATTAGGTTGTCCAAAAAAGATGTAGCATTTAATATTATGTTATACTATATACTACGTTTTTAGTGAATAAAATGGCAACAAAATTTTAAACATTACCAACATTATCAAATAATTATGAAAGCTTACACTTTAATATTAATAATTTCACAATATACCAACTTGGATCTTTTGCAGTAACGAACAAGGTTTTTAGCAGTTTTCATGTACAATAAAATTTTGCTTGACTTTTCGTCTTCAGAGTTATTCAATTTTTCTTTTTTAAAAGCGAACTCTACTTTAAATCTTGGGATGCACATCCAACCCTTCTGACACCTTCAAATGCTTTTATCGTGTTTCTGGCATTATCAGTTGTTCATGTTTATGTTGTAAAATTAAGTCCAAACTTCTTCAATTAATAAATTAATGGCAAATAACAAATAAATTCCAAACTATTTAGAATAATGCAATGATAATGAAGTTACTTGAAGAACTGTTTTTGATCTGTCTCTAATGTTTTCAGATGTCTTCCTTTCTCCTAATCTCGCTATATCCATTTACCATTAGTATCATCTACTTCAAAATAGTGTGCAGTTATAATTTGAAAACCAGTATTTGTGATGGCACACTTCCAGTGGACAAAGGTAAATGATTTCAGACCAGGATGCTTATATAAGAAAACGAAATTGATTTATAAAATTTTATTGCATTAAAAAAATCTTCAACATGGAATTAAATTTTATTTTACCTTATTAAATCTCTGTTTTCATTTGTCCTTTATGCTGCCAGAACATTTTTCAACATAAGATGAAATTGTGGTTGCTGCTGGCAGAATGTTGTCCAATGAAATGTGGGCACCATATTTTTGGCCAAAGTTGAGAAACCTTGTAGCAACTTTTTTCAACCTTCATCTTCAACAATATTGAAGGGTCTAAAGTTAAGGCAGTACCACTCAACAATATCATGTTAATTCACTTTTGATATTTAGTGGTAGTTTTATACAATCTTTATTCTTGTTTTCCTTTATTTTATAAAATGAAAGTTAAAAAAATAAAATGAAACGATATCTAAGCCGAAAAGTGATGATTACATAGACATACATATCAACAACCTAACGAAAAACGAGTTAATATGTTTACAAAAACTTATAAAAAGGAAAAAGGTAATAACAGATCTAAATCCAATTTCAAATTAACTGTTTCATAATCAATTTAGATAGCCAAAAAATAGAAATAATGATAAAATATAAGTTAAAAAGCTTAACGAAGTTAATTATTGACTGTTGGCTACAGCCCACGATACACTTGTGACTCTTAATACTGGATGTCCCGGTGTTCCTATCTTGCTTATGGATACATTTTAGTTTGCATTTTTTGCACCAGGCATATGCCGTTGCACTATTTTTATGAAATATGCGATAAAATCGGTTCCAGATCTCGCTCTTAAAATTTTGTTGACTTTGTAGCGTGACATCTGGATTTTTTGTCAGCATTAAATTGAGAATGAATTCTTTGTCAATAACTTTATCTTTTGTTTCATTTGTTGTTTCTGACAATTCATCATCCTCGTCATCATAATCAGCAGGCATCATTTTATCGAATGACATAACTATGGCGATTTAAAACGATTATTGTAAAATAACAACTGAAATAAAAATCTACGCTAACCAACTTCTACATAAGAAAAGAAGAGAAGAAGCGAAATTGATTTTAAAGCATCCAAAAATCGACATTTAAAAAATTAATTTCAAACGAGATAAAAAAAAATGATTTGAAAAATTTGTAACCGCAAATACCGCATTCAACTAAAATTGCAACCGCAAATAACCGCGGTTTTAATGCGGTTACAAATATTAAAACTGCAACTGCCCGCAACCGCAAGATTTGAAACTGCAACCGCCCGTAACCGCGGTTATGGTGCGGTTTTGCAGTTAAAACCGAGGTTGCGGTTAACTGCACAAGGCTCTAATTGGTTGGCCGTTATTTATTATTTGCGCTACACACACGCGCGCGCACACACACACACACGCACACACACATACAAACATACACAAAGAAACACATTCAAACTCTTTCACACACATATGTATATTTATTTATTTACATAGCGCCGGTTATAAAATTCTGATATTCTCCCATTATAGTAAAATATAAACCATCATGTACATACAAACATTTGTGTTTTTCCACCTGCTTTCAAGAGTTATAGAAAGAAAAAGGAGAAAAGAGAGAGAGAGAGAAATAAAGAGAAAGAGATAGAGAATAACTAATAATAGTAGTAATAGTTGTGTAACATTATATTTTTATGTCGGTGAGTCTGGTAACCTATTATGCGATATGAAACGAAACGAAATTTTATTTGCTTCTCAAAATTGAAAATTAAAAGAAAGCAGGATGACCATAATAGAATTTATATAAAATTCATCTAGTATGGCCACCTGACCAAAAATGTTCTAAGTTCAAACAAAATGAATAGATGACAAAATATAAGTATGTTAGTACGATGGTTCATTGTTAATTTAGAATAATGTTTGGTATCTATCCAGAAAAACACTAAATAGACATTGCATAGTTATCTATATATTTAAGCAGTATATAGAACGACATTGTTCTAAAAGCTAAACAGAAATGTTAACTAAACAATGGCAATCAAGGCGCAAATAAAAATTGAAAAATAGTTCTCCATATCTATATTGATTTACGGTTGGTCATTGGTCATTCAACAACAGAAACAGTTTTAATTTCTTTTTAAAGATTGCAAACAAATTTTCATAACAAAAACCATCTTTCAAAATTTGATTCCACACTCTAGGACCCTTACATACAACATGCGAATACAGAATATTTGTCTTTGATTTATTTGATAATAAATACTTAACTTGTCTAGAACTTTTATTGAAGATGAAATAATTATTAAAAATTGATGGGAGCCTATTTGTAAGTTGCTTGAAAATTTGCCACAAAATAAAGATTTAATTTGTCAAAATTTAAATTGTTGGTGGCGACGAATAGTTGATTGGTGTGCGCTTGCTTCCTGGACAGCGTGATGACCCTCATTGCCCTCTTCATCAGCATCTTGACGGGGTTGTGGTCGTTTGATACGCACTATCCCAAACAACATTGCAGTACGTCACGTGAGGTAGACAGATGGCGTTATAGATCATGTTCAAGCATTTTTTCGGAAGGTAAAATTTTATTCTGTTCATTATTCCGATAGATTTCGCTAACTTGTTTGAAACGTAATTGACATGGGGTTTGAAAGTTAGTTTCTGATCTAATAAAATGCCTAAAAATTTTATTGTTTTACTCTCGATTATTTCTTGGTTGTTGATTGTAATTTTATACGGTTCTTTATAATTTAAATATTGCACTGGTCCGAAGACAATCAATTGCGTTTTTGAAATGTTTCTAGTCAGTTTATTGGAGTTGAACCATTTGACAACGTGTTTTATTTCAGCGTTGGTTTGATCGATAACATCATCAATATTATTCCCGCTTCCAAAAATGTTTGTGTCGTCAGCAAAGCAAACGTAATCGAAGTAGTCGGTTGCATCTGGTAGATCGTTGATGAAGATGATGAATAGCAGTGGTCCTAAGATGCTTCCTCCTTGAGGAACTCCGACACCATTGTGTCGTAATGCTGAATTTTCATTTCCCCAACAAACTGATTTCTTCCAGAGAGATAACTCCTGAACCATTTCAATGTCGTACCTCTTATACCGTAGTGCTAAAGCTTGCTTACCAAGATGTCGTGATCGATACAATCAAATGCCTTCGACAGATCGAGGCATGTTCTTACAGTGAAATGTTTTTTCTCCGCTAGATTACCAATTTTTTTTATCAGTTCGATGATGGCCAGTTCTGTTGAATGTTTCTCTCGAAACCCAAACTGGTAATCTGAAATGATGTTATTTTTTTGTAAAAACGAAATTATTCTCCTGTGCATAATTTTTTCAATTACTTTTGAGAATGCTGGTACAAGTGAAATTAGTCGGAAGTTAGAAACGTTATTATTACCAGTAACTATCTGTATTGGTATGATTTTGGATATTTTGAGGCACTTTGGAAAAACACCGGTTGTGAAGGAAAGGTTGATGATGTGTTCAAGGCAGAGCCTCGTCTAAGAAATTTTCACTAGGTGACAAAGTTTTAAAAGTTTTGGAAATGATAATTATAGTATCAATTCTTTTCAAATTACGGGTGCCCAGTGTTGTGACAAATACTCAGTCATGAGGTATTTAAATACTTTCCAATACTTTGCAATTTTTTGAGTATTTAAATACTATATAAATACTAAATACTGGAAAAAAATTTTTTAAATACTAAATACTGAAAATCAGTATTTAAATACTTTTAAATACTGCTCTTAAAAGATGATTTAATTGAGACACAATTTGCCCGTCAATTAAATAATCTTTAAACGTAAGAACGTCAGCTCAATATAAAAAAAAAATTAAGTTCCAGTCCAACCTAATCAACAGAAAGAACTTAATCTTTGTCACTGTAAAGTTAAAATTAACAGTAATTAATAAAAATTAACTTTTGTTAATTTTTAATAATAGTTTTTCAAACAAATTGTCAGAAAGTTTGTTGCTTTTTTTGGTGAGTACCAAAGAACCATAACTAAAAAGGCGTTCAACAGGAGCACTAGATGGCAAACATGTGTTATATCTAAGAAATAATTCCTTTATTTCAGGATGTTTGTTCAGCATAGATAAATCTTTGTCGGCGTCATTCAAATATTGAAGGTACTTTTGATCTTGTTCTGTGTGTTTTGCAGTGAAATTGAAAAAGTCATCAACTGATTCTGACGGTACAGTATCACAAACAAGACTTGAAGTAGCAGCAGCAATAAAATAATAAATTATTGCTAAATTTGATTCAATTTATAAATAATTGAAATAAACTTAAAATTTTTTTTTTGGTAAACGATTTTTAAACATTAGTTATAAGATTATATTGTTCCTAATAAATTTATAATAATTTAATCACACTCACACAGATTACAACTTTTCTCCAGTTGTATTAAATTTTTTTTTCACAAAGCTATGTCACTGGTCCATTATGGAAAATGTTAGCAAAAGTACCAAAGTTACCAATGTGATCGCTTTAGAGTACATTAGTGGAGTTTAATTAAAACACACAATCAAATTCAATTTATTTTATACAAGTCTTATACATTGAAACTCTCACAATACGTTTCAATAAAATTTTAAATAAACCAAAATAAGAATATTCACCCATAATCCTATCAGAATTTTTCTTAATCTCTGTCTCCAGCATCTGAATGCACTGCGCTCTTCTTTCACCATCATCAACCCATGCAAGTTTAAATTTGGGATGAGTAACAGCTGCCATTATGAATTCAGAACTGTCAAAAAGACTACCTATCAGAATTTTTCTTAATCTCTGTCTCCAGCATCTGAATGCACTGCGCTCTTTTTTCACCATCATCAACCCATGCAAGTTTAAATTTGGGATGAGTAACAGCTGCCATTATGAATTCAGAACTGTCAAAAAGACTACCAAAGCGGCGTTCAATTCCTTCAAGCAGGCTATCTCGTAAAGGCTTTGTGCTACGAAGATTGATATTCAAAAGTTTCCTTTTCATAACTGTTAGAGTAGGTAGCACATATCCAAGTGCACAATTCTTTTCCCCTTGAAGAATATCCAAGCCAATTGCTACAGGTGACATAACATCGACATATTCTTTTAAAAATAACACTTCGGCCTGACTAATAACAGGTAATCATACAGCTTTGCAAACATCATTCAGTTTTTCTTCTGCAATGATTATCTTCTTAGTTGCTGCATAGTATGAATTCCACCGTGTCACGCATGGAACAGAGAAACGAAATCCAAGTATACTAAATGCAGCATCAGCAGCTTTGGTGCTTCGACTCGTAATATTCCAAAGAGCAGCTGCCTTAGCCATTGCCTGCCTGTTTAATCGTTTATACGTTTTATCATCTAATGCATGGCCAGCATCTGCTGTCGCAACCAGATTTAAAGGATGAGAACAACATCTTAAGTGTTCTGGAAGACATATGTCATCATCTGATAGATCCGATTCTCTTCTGTATTCGTCAATAGTTTTACCAACATTTAAATCAAAGACTGCTTTATCATCATCCAACTCATTAACAGAATCATCATCAGAATCAGCAGAAGGGCTATGACCTTTGCTTGTCATGCCTATATCCATATCACTGTCAGCTGGCAATGAAATCATGTCATTGTTCACATCTTTGTTACTATCAAGATTATTGTCAAATGGACAAAAGAATACTGAGAATGCTTTTACCATGTTGGATCCATTGTTTGTGCAGGTTTTCACAACTTTCGCTTCTATGTTGAAAGATTCATGCACTGTACTGATTGCTCTAGCTATTTTATCGAATGAGTGAATACCAGTAAATCTTTTGCATGCCAAAGCTGCTGATTGTCGTTCCAGTTGATCATTATTGACATCAAACCAGTTAACAGTCATTCCAAGAAATGATCTATTTGCAGAGGACCATAAATTTGCTGTTGTGCAGACATACTTTGCCTCACTGAGGGAAGACTGCAGATTACTTATCATTACATCATATGCACTGTTTATACGTTCCTGTACAGTTCTTCTACACATAACTGTATTCGATGGAACTAACCCAGTGTCGAGGTTTTTGAATGGCTGTGCCTCCACTGTTTTTAGTGGTCTCATTTCATCCACAATGCAATCCAGTACTAGTTTGTCGACTTTTGACTGAGCCATTGTGACTTTATTAAATGACAGCTTGGGTTGTTTACTGGCACTACACTCAGCAGCATGTGTTTGCCTCTCTCTGTTCTCAGATTTGAGTTCCCGAAGAGATGCCGGATGACAACTCTGTAAAATGAAAGAAAAGAAACATTAACACATCAGTATTGACAGTATAATGCAAAAGGTATCTTTTGCTTTTATATCTATAGCTATTACTAAATATCTTTCTTTGAATCTGCTATCAAGTATCTTTATTTAAAATTGTAGAACTAAGTGTTAGTTAAAATATATATAACATTAAAAATACAAAACAGAACCAAAAAAGAAAATACATAAGAAAATACATAAAATAAAATCTACACAATTATTTTATTTAAACAGTATAAACTGAATTTAATTTTGTTTTAATTCATGTATACTTTTAGCAATAATATTACCAAGTTTGCAAGTGCTGAGAATTCTGATATTGTTGTCATTGTATTATTTAACCCTGGATTTACCAACATTTTTTTATAGCGCTGATTACCAATGTGGGTCCGTTGGACCCACATATCGACATGTCATTAATTTAAACTAAAATTTAATTTTGACTCATTTTTATGTTTACGTTTTACGTTTCTAAATATAGCAATCTCCAAATAAGCAAAATATACAAAAACAAGAAATTTTTCTGAACAGTTAAAAAATAAATGTTTGATAAACAATGTAGTCACTTAAAAATCATAGATTAAATGTTGCAGTTGTTACAAATTACAACGGAATGCTCACAACAAATGTTTTTTTTGCATCTTGCACATAATGATTTAGTTTTTCTGTCTTTTTTATAACTACACAACACACATCGTTTTTTTCTCGCTGGTTCATCTATATTCAAAATTGCTGTAGGTTGCAGTGGCGCCTCTGAAAGCGTTAGTTCTTTGCCCAAATCAATCAAAAACTGCCTTCTTTTGATACTTTTTTCAGATTGCATTGATTTCCATATGATATAAGCGTTTAATCCACTTATATCTATCATGTTATAAAACACAACAAGTGGCCATCGTCTTGTCATCCGTTTAGTGCTATACCCTCTTGTCATCTGATCCATTGTATCAACTCCAGCTTTGGTTTTGTTATAATAAAGAACTATTTCTGGTTTCTTTTTTTCATTATTTTTATCATATTCTGGTTGGTGATGCATTGTACTCAACAATGTAACAGTTTTATTTTTCTTTGCCATATAAGAAACAATAGTGAAATTGTCCTTGAATCCAAACAATGATGAATATAAATCTCTACCTTTTGGAGAAATAAATTTATCTGGCAATTCCGGACGATTTTTTCTAATTGTTAGATTTTTCTTGAATAACTTTTCTGCCAAACCAATGCTCGTAAAAAAATTGTCACACGTAATGTTTCTGCCAGAATTTTCCAATCCCCTTATCAGAGTTAGGACCACTCTTTCAGCTTGATTTTTTTCCCTTGGGTTATCTTTTTCTTTCCCCTTATAAATTTCCAAATTCCAAACATAATTTGAGCTACTATCGCACAATGCCCAAAATTTAATGCCAAATGGCTGTGGCTTGGAAGGAATATATTGACGAAAGGGACATCTCCCTCTAAAGGTGACCAACTGTTCATCAATAGTTACTGTATGACTCAACTTGTAAGGATCTTTTAAAGTAGAATTCCATGATTCAAATAAATCTCTTATTGGCTCTAATTTGTCTGGTGATCTATGTTTTCTGCGTGATGCAGCATCATCAAATCTCAGAACTCTTAAAATTTCATGAAATCTGGTTCTTGATATTATTTTATTGAATAAATGTCTGCCATCACTTCCGCTCCATAACTGACTAACTGGTTCATTCTTAGATTTATATACACCAACTAATATGAGAACTCCAATAAACTTTTTTAGTTCATTGACACATAACTTCTTATAACCATCTTTCAACACCAGTTGTCCTTCTTGATTTGTGAAATGACATATTTGTTCCAACAAACTAGATCTGAAATAAATCTAAAAAGAAGAAGATATTGAATCAACGTTATTTTTTGCATAATTGCTGAATCCTGGACTTTCTTTTACAATATTGAAACTTTTGGCACGACCTTGTGTATTTGTTTCTTGTGTACTATGCCACACAATTTCTTTATTTTTTGATAAATACGTTTCCTCATGCGTAATAGTATTAGCCATCAAATCAGATTTCATGTCATTTTCGCTTTCACTATTACTAACTTCGTTTTCTTCAACACAATCGATTTCATTATCATCATCTGATGCAACATAATCCTCGCAATCATCTTCCTCACTTTCTTCTAAAATCATTTCGCAAGCTTTACTTAGAGAAATCTTTGATTTTGACATTATAAGGAACAAAAACACAATTAATTCAAATAAAAGTATATTTATTAAATGGCTACTACCATGGAAACAACAATAAAAGTGAATCTAAATAATAAATACTTTTTAAAAATGAATGTGGGTCCAACAGACCCTGTCGGTAAGTGGTGCTTGAATTTTTATAGCGTAATTACTAATGCCAAAAAATTTATAAATTTGCATTTTTTTTTTTGACAATAAGTATTTAGAAAAAGTCAGAATTTTTGGAAATTTTTACAAATTTTTTTGTCTATCTACATCACATCAAACATCGAGGATGGGTCCAATGCGTGAAGCTGGTAGTTCTAGGGTTAAGCATCGAAATAAATAATTAGACTATAAGTAATTCTGTAAAAACATCAAAACATTGAAATATTTTTAAATTTTAACATTGTAATTATTTTGTCATCTTTTAAATAATGCTATGATGAATATATAAAACATCGTTCACTTTTACCGTAATATGTTTTAGGAAATTTGATGAAACATTCTTGCGTCCACTAATACTGATATTTATGCATAATCTACACTTCCCGGTTAATTTTGCATCACTATTACTATTTACGACATAAATATCTCTTTCACCGAATTCAAATAATCTGAATACTCCTTTGGTAAACCAATTATTTTCAGTCTCATTATCATTTTCCTCGCTTCTTGCTGCCATAATTACGAATTTTTAAATAAAAAAAAAACGCAAGACAGGAAACAAATTTTTTAGAAATTAGGAAGGTGCGTGAAGATAATCACGAAAATAATTTGCCACAAAAATCGTAAAATATAATCATTCCAAAATTCAATATAATTGCAAACATTATTTAGAAAATGTATTAATATACTATAATGCATAAAAATAATATAAATATATATTTTAAGTCATACGTTGATTACTATACTAATACTATACACTTACGCTTATACATGACAAACAGAAAAAAATTATATAAAAAAAACTAGCGATCGGAACTAGCTGTAACTTATAAAACAACTCGATTAAAAAATTTTTTCAGATTTTCATACGCAGATAAAAAATATTAAGTGACAAGTATTTAGTATTTAAAAAAATTTAAATACTAAATACTCGATTGAATTGGTATTTAAATACTCGATTTTCAAGCGGTATTTAAATACTTTCTTAAATACCGAAGTCGGTATTTAAATACTATTTAAATACTTTGGGTATTTAAATACTGCACAACACTGCGGGTGCCTAATAGATATTGCATCAACTTTCTAATGAAAATGAAGTTTTTTTCATGGAAGAATACAATTCTTCAATCTTGCGGTAAAAACATAGATTACAAGCCTAAGGAATAAGCTAATTTGTACCAGGAATGGGCTAATGACAAAACGTCTAATTTAAATTGTCAATAAAAAATTGTTCATGATTTTGTTTATGTAAATGTTGATGCTTTAAAAATGCACATGCACTAACTCTTTTGTCAATTTGAAATAAATGACATTTTTTTATTAACGGCACAGTATAAAAAAAAAACAATTGATGTTAAATTAGCTAATCACAAGTTATTTTCAGTGTTAAAAAACTTTTTTACAAATTCCCTGTTTCAGTAAAGTTCATCATCTGGTAGAGTCGATCGTCTCGTTTTTGATCCTCGGCCAGTGGTGGCCGAGGATCAAAATTTGCGGTACCTATAGCATTTAAAGCAATGCATAATCGGTCATTCGCAGTATTTCTCGACATTGATGATCGAAGGTCGCTTTTTAATTCTGTATGGCATGAAATTACCCGTTCCGTGATCACGCTGTGAGGGCAAGTTATAAGAAATGTTCGAACCAGCTTGTTTAAAAGAGACGACGGTGTTGTTTTTTGTAGCAATAAGTACAACTTGGCAGTATTGCTTTCATGCGGCTTAAAAGATGAAGCACCAAATGATGAATAGAAACCAACAGCATCATCTACAAATTCTGAAACATAATTATCACCAAAAATATCTGATACAATTTGCCGACCGGCTTTGATCATTGCTTCAGCATTTTCAGCATTGGCAACATCTATCATTGCCTTTACCTCTAAATCCTGATCGACATCCAACCTTCTCTCAAGGAAGTTTTTGCACATGTGATTACCTCAAGACGCACTGCTTCAAAATTTCTATTGCGTGTTGTAACATACAAATTTTTCACATTTCTCTGAAATTGATTATCATTTGCTTTAGTTTGCAGTGACTGTGTAGATGCAAGTCCACTATTATTTTGTAAATTTTCTTCATATCCCCCAGGATATGGACTGTTTACCATCATGGAAAGACGCTGAAGTACGTGGTCGCGTTTTTGCATCAAATCAGCCAAGGTAACAAACGTGCGTTTAGTTTCTTTTTGTAAATCAGTGAACTGTCGCAAGATATTCAAAGCAGCAGCACTCATGTTTAAGTTGAATGAAGTTTGGGAACAATCCTTCAGAAAACCTCTTGCTCTTTGTTTTTCATTATTTTCACCTCGTTGTACAACTGTCTTCCAGTGAGCGCACATCATCTGATGATTAGACAGAACTGCAAGTACAACATAGGCAAGGTGTTTCGCAAAACGAACTTTATGATGCCGTGGAAAATGTTTAGCAGTCTCACCCAAACTTGCAGCAGGTTTTCTTGTCGGTAGCTTGATCCACGAAAATAAGTAGCGACATTTTTTACATCTGTTAACCAATGACAAAACTCCGGAACCACGTTTTCAACGCTTTCAAAAGCCAGGTCAGATCTGTGAGCTATGCACCAAAATGTCAACATGTTGTGCCCTAAATACTCAGACATCTTTACCCACAACCCTCCGTGACGTCCAGTATTTGAATTTTCCCCCATCTGTCGTAAGACCCACCATCTTTGCTTTAATGACATCTTCAATTTCAAGATACTGGAAACGTTTCTGCAAAGCATCGACCATCCCAATTACTCCTCTTAACTCACTGTGGCATTCGCAAAGAAAACTAGCTTTCATCACCAAATTAGTGTTGTCCATGTATCGGGCAGTAACAAACAAACTGTCAGCATTGTATTTATCAACAGATTTGTCAATTTGCAGGGCGACACAGTCTGCGATTTTAAATGCTTGAATAACTCTGCTCAATTCATGCTTGGACACAAATGATAATATCTCTCTGTGCCGGTCAGGATTTCTGTAATGCAATGCTGACTGGGGTGGATTAAACGCCACAAAGTCACAATCAAGACCGTGATCAATGTATTGCTTAACTTGGTTTTTGGCATGCATTTGTGCTAGTGAACGACTTGGCCAAGACCAAGCTGACAGCGTTTTGGTTACTGAATCATTGTGTACATCAACTGTAAGGCGAATAAGAGTTGATATCAGTTCAAATTTAATAAAATATTAACGATAATATTATAATCAATAAACCATATAAATAAAACTAGTTGGAAATTTTTGAGAAAAAAATTTTTTTTCGTAATCAGTTTAGCTAAATTTAAAGTTGAAATCACAATCAAAACAAGTAAATCTAAGCTACTGCAAAGAATTAAAAAAATTTAAAAATATGTAATATAATTTTAATAATTGTGTTATGTTAATTTATTCTTTTATTTTTTGAATTCATTCAATCTATGATTTAAACAAATTCAAATTTTGTGGAATTAAAACAAAACCCAAAAATTTTAAACTTCTACTAATTAGGAATAATTAAATAGTTTAAAATATCAATATCTAAATGGCATTACTATACAGAAATAATATTAAATATTTAAAAAAGTCTATAATCTATTTAAAGATATTTATCACATTTAAAAAACACAAATTTTTTACAGAAATTGATTAACAATAAATTAAATATTATACCCAATAGACTTTCAGTAATCAAGTTAGTTAAATTTTAAATTAAAATATATGTATTTCTGAATACAAGGAACTAACTAAATAAAATAAAATTGAATACATTCAATCCTGGATTTAAACAAATTCAATTATGTGAAACTTAATACAAAACCCAAAAATTCCAAATTTATACTACCTACAAAAACAAATAAATATATACCACAATAATATATAATAAATTATCTGTAATTCCAAGATATTAACCTTTTGAGTTAAATGTGCCTTGAAATTGAATCAAATCAATCCAGCTTAAGCTTAAAAATAAAGTATTTTAAAAACCAAAGTCTAATAAAAACATAATATAATAATAGCATAAATTAGCCATCAATTTGCTTTGCAATTTTTTAAAATATTGAATCAAAGATTCAATAAAAGATTCAATAAGATTTCAAAATTGTTAAATCACTTAAATCCAAAAAAAAACAAATTCTATACCACTACTACCTTATAACTAAACATTTAACCGTATTATCTATATACATTTCAAATTATAAATTCATGTGCCTTTGAATTTTGAACCGTTTATTACGTTTGGTTTCGTTTACGTTACGCGTACGTGTGATTAGTCATTAGTGACGTTACCCGACGAAATTATGAGAAATACTTTCAAATTTGTAAAAAAAATGCTATAAAAATATAATTTATTTAACAAAATATTTATTTAACAAACGAAAAAAAGTCTTCTCTATTCTTCAAATTTGAACCATTGTTGTTGTAATTATTTTAATCAGAAAATTTTATTAATTTTTAAACAGTACTCCGTCGTCTCGTCAAGGAAAGCAACCAAAGATATATATATAAGGATTGAAAAAACATACAACGAATTAATTGACGTTGGTTGATACATCAGATTTCTATGCTTATATATAAATGTATGAGGCCAGCTTTTATAATTTTGAAAATCAATTTTCTCGTAATTAAATTGTAATACAAAATTGTTGTCACCCAGTGGCACGAAATCAACATTACTGGGTAACAAAAAATCAACGCTGCGTAGCATTTTTGTCACCCAGTTACAATGTTACACGAGGCCCTGGTTCAAGGACCTGGGCGGTGGAGTGAATTGTTGATGTTACAATTTTTATTGGAATATCATCCCAACCGCTAGACGACTTTGGTATCAGCAATTTGGTTGTGAAAATTATCTCATCTGCAGATGCATGGAGACAAAAAAATGAATTTGATGTTTTGTTGCGAAGAAAAGTTTTACATTGTTTGTCTGTTTGAAATGAATTGAGCAAATTTGGAGCTCTGTTGACAAAATATTCATTCAAAAAATGTGCAGGGTTTTCAATAATCTGTTCGTTTGAAGTTAACTGAGATTTAGTTTTATGACTGGTAGATATTTTTGAAATTTCCTTTATTATTGACCACGTTTTTTAACTATTACTATTATTTTGCTCGATCTGTTCCATGTAATATTTGCGCTTCAATTTGTTTTTTAACTTCGTACAAAACTGACTTAACGTTTTAAACTTTGATAATTTTTCTGGAGATGGATTTTTCAAATAAGTTTTGAATAGCAATTTTTTTTCATTAGTAATTTTTAATTTCTCCAGTGAACCATGGTTTTGTTTTTGTCAGTTTCTTTTTCTTATTTTGTGAATTTATAACGCAGATATCATAAAAACAAGTTCGAAATCTGTTGATGAATAGCTCGAAGCTCATATCTGTATCGAAACATTCAAATACTTGACACCAGTCTAAAGATTGCAAGCACTCATTCAATCTATGCAGGCGATTTGCTGAAAATGAAAATTTCATTTTTGTTGAACACCATTGCTTTTATCTGCCTCTTCGAATAATGCGAAGATTGGAAAATATCAGGTAGGTCGCACAACAATACGCCACTTAGTTTTAATGGTTTTAGATGATTCACAAAAATGTTGTCTATTACTGATTGCTTGTTAATGCTGGTTCTTGTTGGAATTGTGATGAGTAGGGACATATTGTAACTTGATGCGAGATTTAACAAATTTGTTTTATTACTGTCATCGTTTGCGGAAGATAAGTTGATGTTAAAGTCTCCCAATAAACAGATAAATTTATTTTCTTTACTTGCTGCATGTAACACCTGTTCTAATTGGTCGAGATAATAATTTTGATTTTGAGAAGGAGGGCGATAGAAAACTATCAAAATCGAATTTTTGTTTTTATTAATTATTTCAATTGAAAACATTTCAAAATCTTTGCAACCAATAGCATTTAGATCTTTTCTAATCTTGAACAAACATCCAGTCTCCACATAAAAACCAACACCTCCTCGACGCTTACCGCAGCGATTTCTTCCAACAAATTGGTACTCATCAATGTCAATACTACTCTCGTCATTTAACCACGTTTCCGTCATTGCAACAACATCAAATTTAAAATAAAAGTTTAATAGAAAGTCATGTAGTTCATCGATTTTGTTTATTAGACTTCTTATATTTAAATGCATGACTTTTAACATTGGGCAGACATTTATCTTATCAGAAATAATTGAATGATATGTAGCGTTCACAGATTTCGCATCATAAAACATAGTGGAATTTTGTGACAGATGTTCTTCATTGTTATCAAGTTGATAATCAAAAATTGTGCTAACCATTTTGGGCATTGACATCATCAGGTTTTTTCTGATTGAAGCGCCACTCACGAACAATAATATTTTTTGGCATTACTTCAGGATCCTTCATCACCGCTGCATTTGAACTGTCGATGCTGACTCTAAACATCGTTGATTCTTGCTCATCTTTGTCCAAATTTTTTTCTAAAGACATTTAAAATTTTTTTTATAACTGGATAACACGTTATGACGTTAATTCCGACGGATGTCAAGAATTCAACCACATCTCTCCGATGGCATTTACTAAGGTTGCTTATTGAAAACACAGATTTCTTAATTTAATTTTTGTCTGCTCTCAATTTACAATCTTCAATAACTTTTTTGCCAATAACTTCTGTTGTTTTTAGCTGTCTTGATGTTTGCCGTGTTTTCGTTGTTGTTGTTTGAAGTGGTTTCGCCGTTGTTGTTGACCTCCAATGAGACATTCAAACGTGGACGTTTGTTGTGCCGCTTCGCCAACGTGAACGCTTCGTCCAGAGTGGGTGATGACACGACGTCCAACCACAAAATTCCTGGCGCATTTTGATTAATTGGTGGCAACGTGTTATTTACATTGTTTAAACTTACTGACTCAACGTTTACTTTTCTACTAACATTGTTTGTATTTGCTGCGTTTGCACACTGTTCATTGTTTAAAAAATTCACATGTTGTTGTTTATGTTGGACAGCCAATGAATCCAGTTTAATATTTACCGCTGCAAATTCCGCGCTATGTGTATCTAATGTTGCACGGATTGACATCTGTTGTTTATTTATAATTTCTTTTATTTCTTCTTTAATTGTTTCTAAATTAATTTTCATCCAATTTTCAACTTTTGGAATTTTTGAATTTACTTTCTGGTAAGATAATAGGAGGAATAGTAATAGAGTGTTTAGATGATTTATTAAAACAAAATAATTCAAACTTAGAAGGATTAAGTTTAAGACACATAGAGTCAGAACAAGCGATAATTGAAGAAAGACATAGAGATAGATTATGAAGAACACTATTGAGATTAGATGGAGGAAAAAAAGTATAAATGTAAGAATCATCAACATATAGTTGACTAGAGAAAGAAAAGTTAACAAAGAAACAAGCAACATTTTCTCTATAAAAATTCCTCCTCCTTTATCATCACGCATCACATCGCTCAGTAATAAGCAATTCAAGTCCAGCACCACAGGCTTCTTAAATTTCAATATTAATAATAATAACCATAATAAAGACGCGATGATAAATTTGATAGTGATTCTTTATAGCGCCAGTCTGTACGTGCATCGTTAGTCTTCTCTATTGATAATAATATTTATAACGTAATAAACTCAATTGATTATGGCGACGACGATGATAGTGATGATAATAGTAGTTTTGGTAGGGGTGGTGGTGGTAATAATCATCATAATGATGATGATAATGGAGTGTATCTGGTGAACACAACGTTTAGAATAAGTATGATGACAACGATGACAATTATCCGGAGACTGAGAAGCTGTTGTTGCTAACGATGATGAGGAAGACGATGAAGATGATGATGAAGATGACGGAAACGACGAACAATAATAGCGACGCTTTCACGGTGGTAAATGATAAGTTGATAACAAATTGAAAGCGTAAGATAAAATTGGTCAGAAAAATGAATAAGATGCCTTGTTATTAAAATTTGTTTGAAAAATTGTTCAAAAGCTTGACGACTCATGCCCTCAAAAGTTCAAAGACCATAAACCAGTTAGTTGGATTTGTCGGAGAGGTTAAATCTTTAGTGAATAAAAGCAATGTAAATCGACATTCAGCTCTTGAAACTTTAGTTAGGGCGTGTTCTTTGATTGACAAGACTTTTATCATATAGAAATGAATTCGAAATCAAATACGTTATTAGGAAAATCGTTAATTAAAAATAGGTTTGGTGGCCGAAAAAATGCATCAAAGTCTTGAGATCTTCACACCATTGATTTAAATGATAGATTACACAGAAAAAAAAATAAGTTTTAGATCGATCACAGAAGAGAACACACGTGACGAATTTCTTTCTACTGCCGAATTAGCCATGACTAAATTTTTTTCTGAACGCGCAAATTCAATTTTAATTTCATGTGATAACCTGGTTCCGCCTGCTGAAGAATCAGCGAAAATGCAAAAAATTCAAAATGATTTAAAGTCACTGCTGCGTATACAAAAAAGGCCAAAATGGGATGAGCAAACTAACGTCGAGCAGTTGAATGAAAATGAAAAAAACCTCGTTTTTGGAATGGAGACATGGTCTCTCTATGCTGTCAGAAATGGAAGAGATCTTAATAACTCCATATGAAAAAGTTTTTTTTGAGACAGTTACCGAGAGCCATTGAAAAAAATGACGTAATTTTTTAGATTGTTGATGCTAGAAATCCGTTGTTGTTCAGATGGGAAGATTAAGAAATATATGCGAAAGAAATTGATAATGAAAAAGACTGTGATGAACTTAATTACCGTTGGTTTAATTGGCTACCCAAATGTTGGAAAAAGTTCAACATTTAATGCTTTATTGGCACATAGAACTGTCGAAGATCCTTTTGCTAAAGCAAAACACTTACAGGCTCCTGTGTCAGCAACGCCTGGTAAAATGTGGCTTCAAAAGCAGAGATGGTTACAAATGGCATATTACCAGTCGATCAAATAAAAGATTATCTTTCTCCAACAGCCATTGTTTGGCATAATACTTGATGATCCTAAACAAAACTAAAATACCATATTTTCGCCATAGGCTTAGTGGCATAATATAAAAGTCAATGAACAAGCACCAATTTCTGTCTGTGAAGACATCAGCACGATTAATGATAATGATAAATTTGCTGGAAAATTATAATTGTGATAATAGTATAAATCACAATAATAATATTATTAGTGGTAATAATAATAATAGTGTTGATAGTGTTGATGTTAATTGTAAAGCAGTTTCATTCAACACGTTACTACCAAAATTGTATGGCTCCAACAAATTTACAACTGTTTATTATTTGAATTTTTTCGCAATTAGATAAAACATTGCCAACTATTTTCTATAAATTTGTATTTTCTCGGCTATGAAAAATGCTTGAATTTTGCCATAAATCATTATCAATTTTTATGCACAATCAGCTGACCAACTGGATGGAGGATGACCTGTTGAAAGGGTAGTGGAATCTATCTACGGTATGAGCTGCCACACCAAGAACCTGGAGAGTGTTGAACCAAATCTTGGAGAGTACATGTTCGATAAGAAGTCACTGTATTGATCATTTGAATTGTGTACTGGGTACCTTGCTCTTTGCACTCTGTACTGAACACATGCATGATGCATGACTGTGTTTAATGAAATTTAATTTTAACAATTTTTTAACATTAACCTCAAAACATTCACTACTGTGTTATATGACTGTGTTTTGTAGAGAAATTTTTGCAAGTGCATTAACCTCAAAACATTCACTGCTGTGTTATATAGAGAAATTTTTGCAAATGTTTCCCTTTACTTTTCATTCGAGCTTTATTTTAAATTTTTAGTGATTTTAGTTTCAAAGTCAATATGATTACAGATTGTTCTAAACTTGAAGAAAATGATTTCATACGTTCACTAACCTCAATTATTGAATTTAATCAATTTCATCAAATCCAAACGTTAAAATTAACTGAAGTATTAGGAAAGTCAACAGTTTGATAATTCATAGAGTAGTACTGAAAGTAAAATAGTATTTTACTACATTATGATATTAGGTCCATCGGTGTTAAAATGACCTTTCAATGAAAATGTTCAAGATAATAATTTTGGACTACTCTCATTTTTTTATAGTATTTTCAATATGCTATTCAACCTAAAATTATAAGTTAACCAGTGACAACTATCGAAAAAAAATAATTCTATCACGCAGAACGACTTCTAGTGTGATATACACATTTGATAAATACGAGAGTTTATTCCTATTGTTTGAAATTTTTATCAGCGGAATGATATGATCTCAGTTTATGATCTCAGTTTATGATCTCACTTTATTTAAACTGTTTAAATATTTTATCACCTTCACAAAACACAGATCTAGTTACTTCACCTTGTTGAGTTTCAGGATTTTGAAAATGATGATCAGGTGAAAGACTTAATGATAAATGCCGATAATGAAACGCCAATGTGAAATTAAAGGTAAAAAACGACAATAAATATGAAATAAAAATTATCGCAAAGACCAACCTTACCCATCCACCAATTGTACGCAAAAATATTTCAACTGTGTGTAATACATTTAAAGTATAATTCATTTGTAAACCTTTCTGATTGGAAATAATTTAAACAGTTTAAACTGCTAGAAATGTTTATCGTGAATTTACAGTTTTTAAAACATAAACAATATAGAAATAAAAAACCGCTTGAAGCATTTCTACCATGTTGAACTCGTGTTGTGCACTGAAACTGTCTTTTCTATTTTATAAGATGACCCATGCTTTTGGTTGATGTTTTCAATAGGGTTTTAATGCCAACAAAGATTTTATAAAGTAAAAACTTCATGCTACTTGACACTTTTCAAATTTCATTCATTGAAATATTAAATATGTAATAATATTTTTTTGAAAATATCAGCATTAAGGGTTGTTTTTAAACAATATTTAAAACTTTCATTGCTGAAATCATTTATAAGTTTCACTAGTTTCAATTGGATTGGAAATGTTTCTAACAAAATCATTTTCGTTCTCAAATAAATGGCATTTGGGAAAAGAATTGAAATTTTCATTTAAGTTAAGTGCTGTTTTTTTGGTTTAACGTTTTTCATTGCTGTTATAATAAATAAATTATTCAACACATTCAACTGTTAAATTATTTTTTATAGTTGCTTATGATTGAATATTTTAAATTCTCAATTTTATTTTTCAATGCAATTTTTCTATATTTGTTTTGGATTTAATGATAAATTAAAAAATTGTTTGAACTTCCAGTCAGTTCAGTGCTACAATTGGAAGGGTGCCAAAATTATTTGAACGAACAATCAATCAATCTTCGTTTAGCGTCCAGAGACCCAGTTTCCCCGAGGTAGGACGTTGTTTTCTTTGCCATCAACTCTTTGCGCCAAATTAGACGATCATTTGTATCCATTTCATTTAAATTTGGAGCTTTCATGTCTTACTCAATTGTTTACGACCAGGACTTTTTTGGACGGCCTTTGAGACGTGTGCCAGGTACTTCAACATCTGCAAGAAAAGTTATGGCACTGTTTCCACTACGTTTGACATGACCAAACTACCGCAGACGGTGTTGCCGGCTTTCGCCCTTTCTATCATCTAAACCAGCACGACGCGGGATTTCGATGGAGGAGCGTCAAAGTTGACATTGATGGGATTTGTTTCATTTAACAGAGGGTTGAAGTTTTTTCTCCACTGTAGCTTGATCTCATCTTGTTCAAGAACCATCTCATTTTTGTCGTTTTTGATACATGAGGCACCAACTATGTCTTTTTTCGTACGCTTTGCTTGTTTTGCTATACGATACAGAGATTTCATTTGTTCACCTTTGCTTTTATTGAACCACTCTCTGCACTGATCTGTCCGAGCCAGTGCGACTTGACGTCTTGCATAGTTGTTCTTCTCACGGAAAATTTTATGGTCATCAACAGACTTTGATTTTTGCCATTGCTTGTATGTAGCTTTCTTTTCAGCTATTGCATTTTGTACACTGTCATTCCACCACCAAGTGTCCCGTTCATGCTGACGTTTTGTACCAGTTTTCCCACAAACTGTAGTTGCAGCGTTTATCAAAACGGTTTTGTATGTACTCCAATCTGTACTGGCTTGCGATTGGTGGTCGAACTGTGTTGCGACAATCTGTTGAAATTTTTCTCGATGAATATTGTTTTTCAGCTTCCACATTTTGATTCTCCGAGGGATTTGTTTAGACTTATGTTTTGACAGTTTGAAAACCAGGTCTGCCACAAGAAGTTTATGTTGAGCGACACATGATTCGCCAGGTATAACTTTAACATTTTTGAATAGCCTTCGGTGTTGTTGCTTGACAGCGAAAAAATCAATTTGCGTGGCTGATGGTTCCCTTTTGTATGTTATGAGATGTTCCAACCTCTTTCTAAAATATGTGTCCAATAAAAAAACCCGTGACTTTCAGCAAACTCAAGGATGCGGTTGCCATCTTCATTCCGTTCTCCATAGCCAAAACCGCCATGTACGTTGTCAAAACCATCTGTTTTCTCTCCAACGTGGCCATTGAGATCGCCTCCAATCACGATTGTTTCAGATTTTGGTATTGTTGAAATGGTGTCAACGCAGCCTGTCTGTGATGCGTATGCAGAAAAAATAATCAATGTTTGCTTTTCTAGGCAAAGCTTGATCCACATGAGACGTGAATTAATCTTTTTAATATCCAGTACTTCTTGGGCTAGCGGTTTTGACAAAAATTCCAACACCATATTCGGCCGTCTTTTGACCATTCCAGAATAGTTTATATTTTTCTTTGTCTGAGTTGACATGACAAACACCATTCGATTTCCATCGGGTCTCCTGAAGGCAGCAGATGTCAATTTTTCTACGCTCGATCATTTTTGTGATTTCCATGCCTGCGGCCAGTCAGTGATCCAACATTGAGCGTTCCAAGTCTAAGTATCATTAGAGAGACCATTCCGAATTTTTCTGCAACATCCCTCCGCTATTGCATACTTCCCAGGGATTCTTGGCACCCCTTGACCAATTAAGGCCTTTTCTTTGTGATGGCATAGGAATAATTTTGGGAAAAGTTTTTACATCCGGACACCCATCCTGACGAGAACCACCAGTTATAAGCGGTGGGCCTAGCCTTTGCTCAAAAGCACGCAAGGCAGCGTGGATGCAGTTTTATGTCATGCCCAGGACCAACTTTTTAATAAATTTAACTTACAATTAATTATGGTCAGATTCGTTTGTAAATAAGTTGATTTTAACAGCAATAACCCAGTCGTACAATATCTACTGTGAACGTAATAATCGATAACATTCTTTGATGCTTTTAAACTTTTTCGTGCTTGCGTTAGGCAATGAGTAAAAAGTTTTATTAACAATAACTCCATTTTATTATTGTATAAATTTTAGTGATTATATTTTACTCACTGCATTATTAACTCAAACTAAATTAGTATCGTCGTCTTCATCATCGTCATGTCCATCGTTATCATTATCGTCATCATCATCATCATTGTCATCATAATCGTGAAGACGCAAACCTTGATGACGTCGGCAAACGTTTTATCAGTGACGCAATAGGCAAAGGTTTTGTATGATAGACTCGGTCCTATCGCCGACAACTGTTATTTGAACGAACAGGATGAAAGATGTGTTTATTGTTTGTTTGATTTTCAGATGGCAGTACATCGGCCAGCAGTGTCAGCCTGAGAACTACCTACATCAACGTCACTCCGTTTTGAACGCCAACCAAAAGAAATTCTGCTTCTTCCAATCAACGATGAAAAGTTCATCGACGCCACTGAACGCATTTCAATGGATAACAAAATTAACAGCAGTGACGAACGCAAAGCCAACCATGTTAGCATCGGAAAGACCGAACTTTCTTGCTGAAGAAATGAAAGAAGGAGGAGCAGGATATTACTTCTTCACTTCTTCAATTTTTAAAACATCACAATCTTTGTTGTGTGATGCCAAATTAGAGAAACCTATCTTAACAAATATATTCTTAATGGCGTAAACGATGTAAATCTTAGAAACAGTTCAAAAGTAGCCTTATAATGATATTAGTAACGTCATGAGTCAACCACACAGCCAGTCAAAAAAACTCACCGACAAAAGCCCGGTTGATTGAACAAACATTCTACGAAAATGTCTCGAGCACCAATGAAACAAACAAAACCCCATTAAGAAGTAAGATTGCGATGACACATTTTAATCAAAATTTGATGAGTGGCCGTCCATGTTGGTTTGATAACATTAATTCTATGAATGGCGGACCTGTTGATTATGATAAACATGATGTGGCTGAATGAAGACTTTGGTAAAAGCATAAAAATTAAATGTCACAATTAGAACGAAACCGCAGACCACACAACACTGATCACGAAATTGAAAATCAAATAATGTGTTTGTCGCCAGAACAAGTGTGTTCGTCGTGTCGGGATGCCGACGAGAACGTAAATATCAGTGGTTAGTCTTGTCTTGCTTGTGCTAATATTCAATCAACATGTAGCAAGAGATGGTGTAATGGCTAAGAATGCCTGTTTCTCTGCTGCAGTGGTCGACTTCAAATTTAAAAGCAATCGTACACAAAAAAGATGTATTACATACAATGTAATTGGTGCAAGAGGACTTACTCGGAATCACCACTATGGTAACTTTCCTCAAAGACCTCTCGTTTGTAAACTTTCATACATACAGTTCAAATACATACATGTATGTATGTATGTACATGTATGTGTACATACAACAACGAGTCTCCGTATAGGCTCTCGTAACATTGCTGTTTCTGGACCAACTGTTTGGAACAACCTGCCTGCTGCTCTCAGAAATCCGGACCTAAACCTGCGTGACTTCAAGAAGAAACTGAAAACTCATTTATTTTCATTGTGATGCATTATTGATCGATTCTTTCTGTTTAGTCGACATGTTCTAAATATTATTTCGTATTTTCGTTTTATTGAATCGATTACTTTTCTGTTTATGACCAAATTTTAATCTTATTTATATTATTATGATTTCTCGTTTGTTATTTCAATTATGTTGTTAAGTTCAGTTTTTGTTAGATAGCGCTTTTGAGATTCCTTTAATTAGCGCTTCATAAATGTTTCAATAATAATAATAATAATACACGTACAAACATACGTACAAACACACGTACAATCACACTTTTATATGAATGTGTGTAAGTATATATGTGTTTGAATGCATGTTTCGTTAGTAGGATTAGTAGAAGTATTATTACTACCACAATTTCTATAATTCATTTTATTATTATTATTAATTATTATTATTTATTTATATTATTATGACGTAAACAACCTCAAGAATTATATATAGCTATTTATCGTAGATATATATAGTATTTATATTTATAATAGTATTTATTTATATAGATATATATTATTATTTATATTTATAGTATTTATTGAATGATTTTAAAATACGGTTTTTTTATTTTTGTGTGTGTTTGCATGCGCGCGCGCGTGTGTGTGTGTTTGTTAGAGCATGGGAAATGGAATCGCGGTAGTCCCATGGTTTCCTATGTAACTCTATATAACTCTATATAATCCTATATAAATCTATATAACTCTATACAATTTTATATAACCCTAAGTAACTCTTTATAATTATACACACTATTGCAATGACTGGGTTCGAATACAAAGAGATCCCCGCCTATCATATGCAATTTGTATGATGCGTAGTTTGCACGCGTATTCATATACGCTGTGTGTGTTTGTCGTTGAAACCTCGGAAGCTAACGCAAAAAGAGAGAGAGTAACCTTTAGCCTTTATAACTATATATAACTCTATGTAACTTCATATAACGTTTTATAACTGTATATTTCCCTATATAACTCTGTACAACTTTATATAACATTATATAACTATATAACCCTATATAACTATATATAACTATATACAACTCTACATAACGCTATATAACCTTATACAACCTTATATAACACTCTATCCTTTAAAGAGATAAAGCTAAAGCTTTTAACTGCTGCTCGTCTAGTTGCTCATATTCCTTTCTTTTCTCATATATCTCCATATCTTGTTCTCTTGCACTGGCTACCTATAAAATATAGAATGATGTTTTAAAATTTGCACTTAATGTATAAGTCTCAATCTAAATTCGTTCCTAAGTACATATCAGATAAACCAATTGAACCTAAACGCCCCGGTCTACGATCGTATTTTTGTTCTCACTTTACTCGGGTTAAACACTTTTGCTAAATCTACATTTGCTTTTTATTGGCCTTTTTCTCTGGAACTCTCTACCTTTCTCTCTGACTACTTCTCAATTACTTAAGAAATTCAGAGCGGATCTCAAGACTAGAGGTGAGCATGTAAATGCCAATATCGGAGTAAATCGGCATTTTTTTTAAATTTGTGTTCTAAAATTTCGAAAATGGGAAACGGGAGGGAATGAGTTAAAAAATAGGTAATGGGAATTTTCGGAACGTTGTCATAAATGGGAATTCAAGAATGAGAAAAAATTGAAGGGAATTGGGAACAAATTTCAATTCCCGCTCACCTCTAGTGAGTGTGTGTTTGTGTGTGTGTGTCTGTGTGAGAATAGTAGAGTAGTAATGAGTTTTATCTTTTTTATAATTCTTTTAATTGTGAGTGATTTTGAATATACAAGTGCATTATATATACATAGACATTATATCCATATATAAACATTGCATATATATAGATAAATAAACACTATATATACATACATATATTATATTATACATATATATATATATATATATTAGGAAGAAGACCAAGTTCTATACAGTTGTTCAAAAAATCCACCGACGATTCAGCATTAACAAGTTTTATGGTTGATTTTCTAATATTTTGAACTAGTTCTTTACAATTAAGTCTATTCAAAATGTTGAAATCCATTTGAAATCCAACCAACAATGTCACAAATTTGAATCGCGAAATTAATTAGAATATCGTTTCTATTATTATTATTAATATTATTAATTATTATTATTATTTTTATCATTATTATTATTATTGTTATTATCATTATTATTATTATTATTATTATCATCATCATCATCATTACCATTATTATTATTGTTGTTGTAGTTGTTGTTCTTTTTATTGTTGCTGTTGTTGTTGCTATCGTTGTTTGTATTGTTGTTGTCGTCGTCATCATTGTTATTAAAAGTATTATTATTATTATTATTATTATCGATGACGTTAAAATTATTGGCAACAATGTTGACGTTGTTAATTAATCTATGCGTAGGGAGAGTTGTTTTAATTTGTTGTTGGTTGTTCAATGTAGGTTTTTGCATTTCTATTAGAATGGCTTCAGCGAGTTTAAGATTTTGATATTGTTGGGTACTATAGATGATGGTTGTGTTATCATTTAGTATACCTCTGGTGATTGTTGTGTTGTGTTTGTCAAGGAGATGGGTTTTAATGGCACCTTCTCTCTTATGCATCGTCAATCTCCGTGATAAATCCGTGGTAGTCATGCCGATATATGATGATTTTAGACGCATACAATCGTCAACTGGACAGGAAAATTTATATATGACATGACTACGTTTCAGTTGTGATTCAACACGTGGTGTGCAATTATTTATTAAGATGAGGTTTGATGTTTTAGTGTTTTTATAAAAAATCCTTAGTTTGATTTTATCATTAGGATCTGTAGGAATTATATTATTTTTTATTATATTCTTCATTATCAATTCATCGATTTTATCAGAGGAAGACATGAAATTACGGTAGTACAGTATAATATCCTTCTTTTTGTTGTTATTATTGTCATCATTAGTGTTGTTGTTATGGGTGTCGACATTGTTATTTTCGTTGCTATTATTTTCAGGGTTATTACAGATGCCGTTGATGTTGTTGTATCTATCATTGTTGTTATTGTTGTTGTTATTGTTATTGAATTTATTGTTAACCTGAATAATGACTTTTTCAATCTGATTTAGGTTGTAGTTATTGTTAACAAGTAATTTAGTGACACGTTTGATTTCCGATTGAGCATGTTCAACTGTTGTCGAGTGTGTAAACGCGCGATTGATGAATGATCTAATTGTGCTGATTTTATAATCTTCAGTGCACTCACTTATTCCATTTAAGCAGATGCCTTTATTGGTATTTTTTATGTAAACAGAAGTTGTAAAATTATGGTTGTCATGTTTAACAAGAACATCAAGGAATGGTAGAGATCTATTGGCTTCGTGTTCTATTGTGAAATTAATTTTTGACTGGTTGAAGATCATTAAGAGTTGTTGAACATAGTCTGGATTGCTATATGAGATAAAAATGTCGTCTACGTAACGTATATAGATATGTGGTTTAAGTTCCGAATGTTTTTTGAAAGTTTCGCTTTCTAAATATCCTACATAAAAATTGGCAAATAGGACACCCAGTGGCGATCCCATGGCTATTCCATCGATCTGTTGATACAATTGACCCGTAGGACTGAAGAATGGTGCCTGCATTGTACATATTTTTAACATATTTCTTAATAGATTTTTAGGAATTTTTAATGGAGTCATATGTGAGGAATAAACAGTTTTGATGATAATGTCAATAGTTTCTTTGACTGGCACATTGGTGAACAACGATTCAACATCAAGAGAGGCAATGTAGTCAGATGAATTGTTGTTGTTTAAAATTTGGATGAATTCTTTTGATGATTTGACGTTGTAGTCATCAGGTATGTACGGAGTAAGAATTTTGTTTAAAAATTTGGCGATTGGATAAGTGACGGTAGGTATCTGACTGATTATGGGTCTTAGAGGATTGTTAGGTTTGTGTGTTTTGACGTTTCCATACAAATAACCAGGTTTGTATTCTCCTATAAGTATTGATAGTTTTTCATCATCAGGTAGGTACTTATTTATTTTTCGAATAAATAAAATGGATTTTGTTTTATTTGGCAAAAATAAAAATAATAAAATGGATTTCGATTATAAAATGGATTTCAACATTTTGAATAGACTTAATTGTAAAGAACTAGTTCAAAATATTAGAAAATCAACCATAAAACTTGTTAATGCTGAATCGTCGGTGGATTTTTTGAACAACTGTATATATATATATATATATATATATATATATATATTATATATATATATATATATATTCATATGTAAATGCAAATGCTTTTATTTAGTAGTAGGCCTCTGATTGGCTGATAAACAGATAAACAGTGAATTTATTTTTAGCAATTATAAAATAGATAAGATTTTAAGAAATTCTGAATTGTGTTTTATTATTATTATTGTTTATTATTATTAGTAGTAGTAGTGGTAGTAGTAGTAATAGTATTTGTAGTAGAAGTAGTATTAGTAGTTTTAGTAGTATTAGTAGTAATACTAGTAGTAGCAGTAGTAGTAGTAGCAGTAGTAGTAGTATTTGTGAATTCGCGGGCCAAAAATGTGATTTTTCTTTTTTCATTTTTTTTCGTTTTTTTATTTTTTATTTGCTAAATGTGAGTTCAAACTTGTAAATTGCCTGAAAAAATACACACGCACCACACACGCGCACAAACACACACGCACCACACATACATATATATATATTTATTTACTGTGTATTAATGTCTCAACAACACAAACGACACGATGCATTAAAGTTTTTTTGAAATCTTAAATAACAAATGACGGCTTAGGTTATCGTTAAATGTCTTTTCACGAAGATGCATAACTTCATCCAATCATACATTCATTCATTCATTTATGCATACATACCAGGATTGTTAACGCTATTCATAAAAAGAAGCGCCTTTATCGCTACTGCAAGTAGAATGTAGCGTGGTTACTGCTACAGCTACTAAAATAAAATATTAGCAACAAAATCCAGGAGTTAATGAAGGTGCAAAGCTCGTATTTTTTGAGTGTCTCCGTTTCTAAACTCTTGAGCACACTTGGAAACTGTTCTCCAACAGAAAATTCAGCCAGAGAACATAGTGAGAGCCATGCTTTCATCAAAAATTGCTTAGAATGCGGGTCAGCGGGGGGAACATGGGACCTGCCAGATGTCTAGGAGGTTTTTAGTCGGTATGAGGTCTACTCGAGTCCACATAAATATTTTCCTACTTCAACAAAATAAACATACATACACACTTTCTTCTATACATACATACAGACGTACGTAGTACGTACGTAAAGGCCGTCCCGTAGCTAAGGGGTGGGGGCTGAGCCTCCATGAAATTATTTAACAATCATGTGTTTATTTTAATGTTATCCGTTAAATTGCATGGTAAAACACTTGCGAAAAATGCATGAAAATTTATTTTAATGCTTACTTGTCAAATTACATGTTAAAATACGTGCAAATATAATTGCATGAACGTTTATTTTAATTGCTACGCATATAACCAAGCAGATGCGTGCATGAGAGTTTACTTGAATACCTACAATGTAAAAACTAAAAAAACACCAAAACTATTAGGTTAACCCATTGAATTATATAATTCTATGGGTTAACCCTACAAAATTATTAAATTATTGATGAAAGTTAAAAAGATGTTAGGATTTATTAATTTTTAAAACTTTTTTCAGTATTTTACATATAATTAGAATAATAATATTTTACGTTAAAACTTTATTATCAACATTCTAATAAATAACAGTCTTAATAGCAATTCACTTTTAAACATATTTATGCATTAATCGTCCTCTCGTTTTCGCTTTTAAATTTCGATTGCCTTGAGGTTTCTGAAGTAAAGTTTTGCCATGAAAAGAACAAATAACCAAGAAAACAATTTATTGATTTATTTAACAAAAATACCAAATTGTTGTGATGAATCGAAAACTTTGTTGACACAAGAGTTGGAAGTTGGTACATCTGAGTCTGAGAGTCTTGTGAACATTAACAATGAATTGAAGCTGAAGGGCAATGAGAAAAATGTTTCATCCTTAGCTATCCCAAAAGATAATTTTGATGCAACATGTTCAAAAACAAAAAAAGACATAGCTGATTACGTCGACGTAAAATTAAACAACCATGAAAAAATTGAGGCAAGAGACTTGCTTTGAAAACCAACAAATAATTACAAAAAATTTATTAACGATGATACAGGAAAATTTACAAGACGCTTTCAGTATGATTGGTTACAAAAGATTAAATGGCTTGCTTATTCAAAAAAAAGTACAGGCGTTCATTGTTCAACGTGTGTAATATTTTTTACAGACAAAATGGTTAAAAGCTGATTTGAATGGATTTGTTATTTTTAACTTGATTTTAATTAATTATTTAAAAAAAGTGTTCCGACAGCCCCCCGGAAAAATAATCCTGGCTACAGACTTGCACACCTTTATGCTGTTTTTATTTTTATTTACGTTTTAATTATATAATTGAGTTGTCGAGTACGTAATGTATGTGGGTGTTTTATGATGGGATGTGCTTACGTTGAATGTGTTTTGGATGTGAGGAGTGTGTGTGTTTCTAATAATTTGAATTGATTTATTAATATTGTGCTGATGGTTAGGTATTTATCTGTTGGTTGTTCTGAATTATATGTTATCGTGCATCTTCTGTGCGTAATTGTGTGTGATCGGTGTGGATAAAGTGTGGATGAACGTATCTATGATTTGGTTTAAAATGGTTGATTCGGGCTACATGATTGCTGTTTGGTTCATACATGACTTTGAGTGATTGGTTATGGTCGAGAGTATATGTGTGCATCTATATATGAATTTAAAGGATTTATCTGTTTTGTTTTAGTTCTTTTTACAATGTATACTTATGTTTATTTTCGAAATATATATGTTTTTGTTTGATCACTTAAATGGACAAAAAATTTTCTTTTGGTTATGTTGGATAGCGAATTTGGGTAGTTCTATAAAAGTCGCTATACAAGTTTTCTTATAATAATAATAATAATAATACTTTATTCTATACACACATACATGTGTACACATTTTTGTACACACATGTTTATATGTATGTATGTATGTACAGTAGCTCTGCTTTTACAAGCTGCTGGCTGGCTATTTTAAATGCTTGTCCACTGCTTTTGTGTAAAATGCTGATGACGAAAATGAAGACAATGTCTTTGATGATGATAATGGTATCGTTGAACATGATGATGATGATGAAAATGATTACAATAATGATATTAAATTATGTACATTGGATTGAATTACAAGAATGTTGGAAATATTATCATCATCATCAATAATAATAGTAATAGATTGTTTTTTATATTTTGCCTACTTAAGAATCCAGGCCAAAGTTTAACTCACACTAAGAACATAATAGTTGATAAAATTCTTTTGTTCTACCTGTCAAGTTCACTTCACATTGTTTGGCACCTCTTTTAAAATGAAATTATAGTTTTAATTAATATTATTTTGATTATAATAATAATAATTATTAAATTATATGAACTCTTCCGTTATCAAAATACATAACGAATAAAAACGAATCAATGAAACAACGAAATTGAAAAACCAATTCATCATAAAATGAACTTATAAATTATATAATGTCTAAGCTCTTTAAAATAATTTTTCTATAATAGTGATAATGAAAATAAAAATTTTAGATGAAGCAATTTTCTTTTGATGAGTAGGTTATGTTTTTGCAATAATTTTGCTGTAATTTAGTTTTAATACCTTTCTTTTTCTAATTATAAATAGTTATTTAATTTCTATCTTTCTTTTACTTTCTCTCTTTCACTTTCTTTCTCTTTTTATATATCAAAAATACATGCATTTAAAAATACACGTGCATATTTACAAACGCATATATACAGACACCCGCATGCTCGCTCATACATACAGACAAACACACATATTTTTATACAGACACACACTTATACACACACACACTCATATACAGACACTCATACAGACACACACACACACAAATACAGACACAAACACATACAAATATAGACACGCATACAAACACATACAAATACAGACGCGCATACAGACAAACACAAACAAATACAGACACACACAATTACAGACTCACTCACAAATACAGACAAACAAATATACTGACATGACCCACATACAAATACAGTCACATACATACAGACCCACATACATACATTTTCATATAAATCCTTTGTCGTGCAAAGCTTCTTACTGCTTCATAGCTGATGTCATTCTTTTATTTTTGTCCGCTGAATGTTGGTCTAAATGTTTTTCATGGCAAGAAAGAATTCTTTGTCTTCCTCATTTTAAATTAAGCGGGTTTCTCCCTGTTTGTGTGCGTGTACGCGTCTGTCTATGAGTTAATGCATATGTATGTGCGTGCCTGTGTGTATGTGAATATATATTTTGAGATTTCATTGCGAGAAAAATCATTCAATAAAGCTTGAACTTGCAAGGTGAAAAATGCTTCTTTAACATCAATTTTTGTCAAAAAAATAACGAGAAACAACGGCACAATCACACAGACGGACAGACAAACACACACACATTCACACACAAACATAAACTAACACGTTTAGACTCGGGCAGTACACGTGTACTACATGTAAGTGTTTCACGCTGTACTATGTAGGTCAGCAAGTAGGTCAGCTACTCCAGGCATGAGCTAGATTAAAGAAACCTACAAAGCAGTACCTGTCGGTGGTGATAATGATAGTACTAGTTATGATACTACCATTTATGATACAAATACTATCAGTTATGATACAAATACTATCAGTTATGATAATACAAATGCTATCAGTTATAACAATGATAGTTTTAATGGTGATATAGGTGATGTGAGAGAGAAGAATGATGATGACGGTGAGTGTTTTTAATGGTTACTAGACAAAAAGAACGTGGAAACAAAGAAGTATCTGCGAATGAATATTCACGAGGTTAAACGACAGAGTTAGCTGGTTACAAGGATATATATATATATATATATATATATATATATATATATATATATATATGTTGGTAATAGGTTGGTAATATATATATATATATATATATATATGTGCGTGTGTGTGCGTGCATGCGTGTGTGTGTGTGTGTACGTGTATAAAAGAAGATACAAAGATCTTTTGAAGATTCATTTTATTGAAGTTTCGTTGTGTAGATTTGCCGACGAAGGTAGTTTTACTTTTTCACTTTAATGATTTGTAACAATACATTCAGTATTAAGTATTAAAATTTTATTATAATAGAATTATATTGGGGTTAATTAGAATTAATTACAATAGAAAAAAATTAGTTAACGTTTTATATTATAGGTATTGTAGAATATTAAGTAAAAATAAGTAACTCTTTAGTCTTTCTTTACTCGCCGCCATTCGTTATAATATTATTGAATTAAATAATAACAATAATTTTACTACTAATAATAGTAATTAAGACATAATTAGTTATTTTTAACAGATTATTATTAATTAATTATAATAAATTTGAAGTGGGATAATTATGAGATCAAGAAACTGCAAAGAACACGTAGCCGAAATCGATGATAAAAATACCGGTAATTTTTATTATTGACGATGATAGTATTAATTTACGATAACATTAACATAATTTATGATGACATTAGCATTATTTATGATGACATTAAAATAAATTATTTTTATGATGGCATTAAAAGAATTTATGATATAAAATAATTCATGATGACATTAAAATAAATCATGACGACATTAAAATAACTTATAATAACATTTGTATCATTTATGATAACATTAATATCATTATTAATATAATTTAAGATTAAATTAGCATAATTCATGATGACATTAAAACAATTTATTTTATGATGGCATTAAAATAATTTATGATATAAAATAATTTAAGATGACATTAAAATAACTCGTGATAACATTAGTATCATTTATGATAACTTTAATATCATTGTGATACTGTTACCGATATTTGATAACGTATTTTATGATACTAGCTACGATACAGATAACATGATTTATGATAATCGTAGGTGATGATTGTGATGAAGAAGAAATCTATGACGATGCTGATGATGATGGTGCTGATGATGATGCAAGCAGCATCGATAGCGACGGCTTCGTAGTTATAAATGATTATGACGTCTATAACAACAATAATATTAAAAATAGCAACAATAACGTTAAAAATAATAATGTTAATAATGAAAAGAATAAAGTCGACAACAATGATGAGTTAAATTTCAGTTACGATCATTATGGTAATGATAGTCATACTACTACTACTGCTGCTGCTGCTGCTGCTACTACTAATAATAATGATAATAATAATAATGATGATGATGATGATAATAATGATAATGAGGATGGCAGTCTGAGTAGTGATACTAGCTTTGAGCTTATTGAAGTAAGCGATTGTATCGAAGCTAGTAAAGACAGCAGTACGAATTTCTTCATAAATAGCATTGATTGTGATGGTGATAATGATAATGATGGTGATGATGACGAAACAGATGACAGCAACGCAAAAATTGTTAACGATATGATTAATAATAATAACAACAATAATAATATTAATAATAATGTCACAACTGATGATGGTAATATAAAACGCGATAATAATATCAATCACAAGAATAATAATTGTAGTTGTAATAATAATATTAGCAATGATGGTAAAAATTACAATGGTGATGATGTTAGCAATGATGAGGACGAGGACCGAGACAACAATGACGCTAATGACAACATCAATAACAATAATACTAACAACAATAAAAATGGTCGTGATGACGATGTTAATGGAAATCAAATTAGCTACATTAACTACGTCCAACTTGTCAATGATGATGTTATTAATGGTAATGATGTTGACGACGATAATATCAACAACAATAATAATAATAATAATATAGTGAACTCTATGGTAAGCGAGGTTAACGATGCTAGTGTTGATGATAATAGTAGTGGTAGAAATGATGATGGGGTTTTCGCGGTCATTAGTATTAATTACAAAGATGGACGCTATTGGGATGATAATGATTGCAGCCAGGGTAATTATGTTAAGTATGTCGAACTTAACGACAAGAATAACAACATTAATAATAATAATCGAAATAATAATATTACGAACAACAACAATAATAATAATACTAATATTTATAACGTAATAAACTCAATCGTTTATGGCGACGACGATGATAGTGGAGGTAGTAGTAGTAGTGGTGGTGGTAATCATGATAATGATGATGGTAATGGAGTGTATCTGGTGAACTCAAAGATTAGAAACAGTATGATGACAACGATGACTGCTATCCGGAGACTGAGACTGAGATTGTTGATGATGCTGAGAAGCTGTTGTTGCTGACGATGAAGATGATGATGAAGATGACGGAAACAACGAACAATAATAGCGATGCTTACACGAAGGTAAATGATAAGTTGATGATGAATTGAGAGCGAAGGACAAAATTGGTCCGAAAAATAAATTAAATGCTTTGTTATACAAATTTGTTTGAGAAATTATTCAAAAGCTTGACGACTCATGCCCTAAAAAGATCATAAGCCATTTGTCGGAGAGGCTGAATTTTTAGTGAATAAAAACTATGTAAATCGACATTTAGCTCTTGAAACTTTAGTTAGGGCGTGTTCTTTGATTGACAAGACTTTAATGCAACACTACGTCAAAAAAGATTTCCTAACTCTACTTAAAAGATTGAAGATTAGGTTACTTAATGAAGCACTGTCAAAAGATAACTGGGCTGGATATTGTGAGAGATAAAACGAAGAAACGTAAGAGTGCAAAAGACTACAAAAATAATGATGGCGATAGTATGGTCGTTGTTCATGATGTGATGAGTACATCACTTATTTTTAAATACATATTAGCTTGTCTCATCATGATAAATTAATTTGTTTCTTAAGAATTTAGAATACGTTATTAGGAAAATTGTTAATTAAAAATAGGTTTGGTGACCGAAAAAATGCCTAGCGATCTTCTCACCACTGATTTAAATGGTGGATTAGACTGGAAAAAAATAAATTTTAGATCGATCACAGAAGAGAACACCCTCTACTACTTTTTTCTACTGCCGAGTTACCCACGACAGAGTTTGTTGCTGAACGCGAAAATTCAATTTTAATATGTGATAATCTGGTTTTGCCTGCTGAAGAATCAGCGAAAATGCAAAAAATTCAAAATGATTTGAAGTCACTACTGCGTATACTAAGAAGGCCAAAATGGGTCAAGCAAACTAACGACAAGCAGTTGAATGAAAATGAAAAAACCTCGTTTTTGGAATGGAAACATGGTCTCTTTATGCTCTCAGAAATGGAAGAGATTTTAATAACTCCATATGAAAAAATTTTTGAGGCAGTTACGGAGAGCCATTGAAAAAAATGACGTAATTTTTCAGATTGATGCTAGAAATCCGTTGCTAAAGCAAAACACTTACAGGCAACGCCTGGTAAAATGTGGCTTCAAAAGCAGAGATGGTTACAAATGGCATATTACCAGTCGATCAAATAAAAGATTATCTTTCTCCAACAGCCATTATTTGGCATAATACACGTCATGTGATAATCTGGTTTTGCCTGCTAAAGAATCAGCGAAAATGCAAAAAATTCAAAATGATTTGAAGTCACTGCTGCGTATACCAAGAAGGCCAAAATGGTACAAGCAAACTAACGTCGAGCAGTTGAATGAAAATGAAAAACCCTCGTTTTTGGAATGGAGACATGGTCTCTATGCTGTTAGAAGATTGTTTTGCTAAAGCAAACCACTATCAGGCTCTTGTGCCAGCTACGCTGATGGTAAAGGTTCTACAGAATTTGTTGCAACAGATAATGATTATCATTTAGAAATTCAATTTCTGTGTGTGAAAACAGCAGCACGATTATTGATATTGATAAATTTGATGAAACGATAATACCAAATCTTCGCAATAGGCATGGTGGCAAAATAAAAGGGCCAACGAACAATCACCAATTTCTTTCTGTGAAGACAGCAGCACGATTAATGCTGATATAAAGGTCAACGAACAAGCACCAATTTCTGTCCATTTTAATAAACATTTTTTTGTTTACTCTTATTGATAGTTTTTGTTAAAAATGTACTAAAACTGAACATATTGTATTTGTTACCTATATGTATATATTATTATATTATTATATTTAACATTTTTATAAATATGCAATTTATAATTTATATGGTTTTTATGAGTAGTGCTTTGTTCCAGCGTTTTTATATTATCGTTTTATTCGTATTCTGTTTTTCATATTGTTTTTTTGTTAATTTGTTTATTTCATGCCTTAAGTGTAAATAAAAATAAAATATTAATTAGAAAAATATGCAAATCCTGAAACTTCTTAGTTAACACACATAAGTACATGCTTGCTATAAAAAAAACAGCCACGTTTAAAGAGCTGGTTAGTGAGATTGAATTTTGCGCTTTAACGGGGTTTTAGCACTGGTTGGCTATTTTTATGCCTTTGGTCTTTGTTGTGAATCTTTTGCAGTTCGTTAAAAATTTTTTTCATTTTTAAGTGCATTTGAATTTGAAATAACCGGCCTTATCAATATTTGGTGTAATAGTTTGAAATTTATAAACTTCGCTCATTCAAGTTAAACAAACGAAACAGTTTTTTTTATTTATTATGCTTAATTAACTTAGCAAAATTCAACAGCTTTTATAAGGTAGATTAAATAATAAAACGGTTGTATATGTATGAATTTAAAAAAATAAAATTAACTGCATAGATGAAATACATGAAAATATTGAATACTAACATCTTTTGACGAGTCTCAACTTGACTGGTTCGACCGACTCAGTTACTACTGGCTTGGTAGGGCTAACAACGTTTCTCCTAGCCAGCTCTCCTCGTCTTCGAAACTTGATGAAGACTATCCGGTCGCAACTTTTGAAGACGATTGTTGGTGCCAGAATATAAAAAAGCAAGAGTAACAACATCTTAAAACAGTTGAAAGCGTTAGGTCTCATTTTCTCATCGGCTGTCTATCTTGTTACATAATCTTTTATAGTTGAAATATTGAAGTTCTAATTTTAGCTTTTGAATTGTCTGTAAATATTTTCGAGTATATCGAGTTATATTAGTTTGAAGTATTTGTCAAATATAATTAAAATTTTAAAACAAAATAACGTATTAAAAACTTTATGGCAAAATGGTAAAATGACTATCAGTGTTAAAATAAATTGAAGTTACAAAGTTCGTAGTTTCGATAAGTTTTATTTTTCACGATTATCTTGTTCAATGAATCAATGAGTTCCCATTAAAGTGATGTTTTGAAATATTAATGCTTCTTATCGGTCGTGGCATGGTGTTGAATTAAAAGTAAACCTATTTTGCAAGTCCAAATTGAAGAGCACTTAGCATATTCTAAAATAAATGAAACACTGGTTAATCTTGCCGCATGACGATTCTATATCTAAAATTGAGACTCATAAGAATCGTCATTTTTGCATTTGAAAATAATGCTTGTAACTTTAGGAATGGGAAAAGTTTGCGACGGTTGAGAGATTTGTCACTCAAAGTCAATGTAGTGTTAAAGTTGGTTGCGGTTGCAGGAGCGTGTCGTTCGTGGTCCGTTAGTAAGATCTGCATGGCATCAGCGTTAGGCGTGCTACAAGATCCCTCGAGTCGTCGGATACGGCTGTGTGGCAGTCCAAGCAACCCTGCAACAATCCATATCCATTGGTGAATTATATATTTTAGTGTTGCTGAAAATAACTGATCGATTGTAAATCATCTAAGACGAACAGCCTGACTTTAAAAACTTGCGATTATTTGATCTCGTAGTGGAACTGGAACTGTAGGAACTGCAGATTATAACATGAATACTCAATTTTTTCAAAATATTTTTTAATTTTGTACATTTTTTAACGAGTGCAACTAAATATGGACGTGGAACAATCTGCAAATGAATTTTTAATTTTTGCTATACGTTGAATAAAACGCTAAATAAAGACAACCACGATTGCGCAATAAAACAAATTCAATATTTTTAAACATTTTCAAATGTCGAAATGTAATAACATTTTAATGACTTTCTTCTTCATATCATGTTATTAACGACCAAACATTTAATCTTTTTTGCACTGGCACTTGTTAGAGACGGAATAGATGCTTCTGATGTTACATTTCAATCAAGCAAAGCATCTGCACAACAAAAAATAATTTTTACAAATAAAATTATTACAAGCATATGCCACAACAGTTGGAAAAATACAAAAATGCAGGCAAGATGGTATAGGAATACCGAAAAAAGCTTTTCTGTTCTATCATGCATTTAATTAACGAAAATTTTGGTTTTGAACTAAAGAAACTTGAAAATGATTTACGATCAGCCGTTAAAAAAAATCAAAAAGTTAAATTGGAGGTTAACTAACGCCGAACATGCTGTGATTTTCATCAATAATTGCATTTCTGACAGTATATGCAGGTTCAGGTCGTAGGATTACGATTGAATGAATTTAATGATTGGCTTTTTTACTATTATTGCGGCCATACTGTGATTCCCGTTACTAATAAAATTTTGTATAGTCATACTAAATGTTTTTGAATAAATTTCGTAAAACGAATAATGATAGCGATTTGAACAAACCAAAAAATGTTAACATTCAAATTTTTATTAAATAAAGTTGTTTTTGCTATTATTCATTTGTATACATTTTTGTGTATAATTTTTTATTCAAGCCACATATTCAAATGAAATAATCGAACCAATATTTGCATTTTATTCTCATTTTAATTTCATATTTTCGTCAGGTTTTGTGATTGATTTTTTTTTATATTAAAATGAGAGTTTTAAACAATAATTTGTCTAACATATAATAACAACTAATACTTAAATTTGTTACTTGATTATGAACTAGCCATTTTAATTAATAATCAATATTAATCATTTCTATTATTGCTTTCACATTCTTCTTTGTCCATTATTAAATTTATCAAGGGAAAAAACATTTAATGCCTATACATATTTTTTAATTGACTTTCCACCAAACAATATATAAAATTAATAAGATATTCAAAACGTTATAAAATGTAATAGTAAATGAAAAGTAAACGTGAAGCAAAAACATTGATGAGTTCGTTTTGATTATTTCTTAATTATCCTATTTATTCTATCGTTGGTGTGATAAATATCAAAAGTTGAACATATTTATGCTGAATAATGGTCAAATAATTTTCGCTAAGCTCCATCTTGTCATTAACATAAGCTACGATGCAATTACAATTATTGTTCTGAGTTTTTACTGAACTATAAAAATGTAAAAATTGTAAAATTTGATGAGTTTGATGAATAATTAATTGTTTATGGAAACTAGTGTGAAAACAGACTCTAAATATATGGATTGCACTGGACAGACATGTTAACCACCAGAGACTTGGATGCAACTCCTATTTATTGTTCCGAGTTATTACGGAACGCATTTACATATGCGTTGTATTATCGGCTGCTCAATGTTATATTATATAATGTTTTTTTCTCTATGTGTATATTTTATATATCATATATATGCTACATGAACATGAGGAGGTAGTTACATGATCTTACGTTATAGTTTGTGTGTGTGTGTATGTATGTGCGTGTCTGGTGTGTATGTGCGTGACTGTGTAACAGTATATAGCCACGTTATCAATAAATTGTCAGATACATTCAAATTGTAATAATTTGCAATTCGGTTTTATTTTTAAAATTTGAATAAACTTTTTTGTTAATGTTTATCTCACAAAATTGAATCTCACAAAAATATAATCTAACCTAATTAAACCTAGGTAAGAAGGTATCACGACAGGACTAACCAATAATGCAAACCCAAATTTAAGTTTCACCTACGAGTTCAGCCTAGATATGTACAAGAGTATTGCGGAGGGAAGTCCCGACAACAATCTCATATTCTCCCCTATAAACATCCTCATCTCACTGACCATGGTTTACCTGGGAGCTGATGGTTAGGATTTGTTTTCACATTTAGTTTTGAATAGTTTTGAGAATTTTCTTTTTTTTGTTTAATTGATTATTTGATTAAATTTGATTTATTTTAGGTATTGCTTGCTTGCTTGCATGAATTTCCCTATTTATTTGATTAATTGTTTGTTTTTTATATACGTGCATTATTTATTTATTGCTTGTTCAGTTGATTTTTGATATTTTATTTATTGGTTTATTGCTTGTTCAATTGATTGTTGCATTTTACTCATTATTTGGTTGCTTGGTTTGTATTAACTTGTTTTAATGATTTATTGCTTATTTTTGCTTTTTGTTGGGTTTATTATTTATATTTTGAGTAATTTTTTGATCGGCCGAATACTTGTTGATGTTATTTATTTCATTGATTTGGCACTTGGTTGATTATTTCATTGTTTTTATTAGTTTTTTAAAAGATTGAATTAAATTTTTGATCATAAAATGTATTAAATTAGTATGCAAAATCTTGTTACTCAAAAGCGCTAACACCGCTCTAACTTTCTTCTTTCAGAGGATGTAAATAACACACACGCCACGCAAACACACACTCACACACACACACACACACACACACACACACACACACACACACACATATATATATATATATATATATAATTAGAGTTGAGACTGTCGTAAGAAATATCATCAGCTTTCAATATCCTATAGTATCAACGGGGCTGCTTTAAATAAAATGGTTTAAGTCATACTTATCTCAGCGAACCCAAATCATTACCATGGGGTCAGAAAAAGCTACATCGACACTAGATCGTGGTGTGCTTCAAGATTCAGTCCTTAGACCCCTACTCTACATTTTATATATAAAGTTGACTTAGTGAAGGTTGTCGAATCATCCGGTATCAGCGATGTGCACAGGAATCGATGAGTGAATTAACGGCTACCGTTTCTGACTCAATACAGGCGGTAGAAGAGTAGATGTCAGCAAATAGACTAAAACTCAACAACAATAAAACTAAACAAATGTGGCTTGGTAGTCAGCGCCGATTGCAAGATGTGGATAATTTCAAGGGATCAGTTGTTGATCTAGGCGTCGTTCTCGACACAGGCCTTTCTGTGGAAGATCATGAGAAACGTTTCCGTCAACAAACTTTTTATCAGCTTTATAAATTATTAATAAGAGCGAAGAATCGGACTCTCGGAAGAGTCTACAAGAACTCTATCGACCAGCCATGTTTTTACGCAGGTTGATTACTGCATTTCAGTTTGTATGGTGTGAATGAAAGTCAACTGGCATCCATTCAACCGGTTCTTAAGTTTGCCGCTAGACTACTTGCTTGAGTCTCTAAATTTGACAGCATTTCTAATTACATGAAAAACCAACTTTATTGGCTATCTGTGGAGGGCAGAATACGACTTAAAATATTTTTCATGGTAAAAAAAATTGTCTAACCGGAAAGGCACCGAAAGAGATGTTAAACTTAGTCTTGAATGTTCCTGAGAGAAATAGACTGAGATCTGCAAAAAAAAATAAAGGCGCTCCACAAATCCACAATACAATGTTATTTTCAGTGGTCCGGTTGCTATTATCTTGTTGCTCTCGTTTTAAGATTATTGATTTAATGGGTAATTTTTTATAACAGTTATAACAGTTATTAATTAACAGTTAGGTCACTTTTTCCAATTCTTTATTCTGTCATCCAAATCTGCAGCATTCACTTTTTCCGTTTATGCATTCTCCTTTGGTATGGTATGGAGAATTTATATAGCGCCCCTCTATGTAAAACTCAGAGGCGCTGTTCGAGAAGCTGCCGGTCAAAAAAGTGATGTTTAAGTCGTTTTCGGAACATGTCTCTTTCATCCATACTATCAACGACATCATCGGGCAGTTTATTCCCGAACCTAGGAACAACGAATTTCTTTTTGGCAGAGGATCTGAGTTTTCGCCCCCCGGCAGCCGTAGGGACAGGCACGATCAGCTGTTGAAGGTATCGAGGACCAAGTCCCATCAAACTGTCTCTTGTAAACATTGCTATTCTGAATTCGATTCTATAACAAACTGGCAACCAGTGAAGTTCATTTCGCATATATGATAAAACAGATTCATATTTTGTTAAACCAGCAATTATTCTTGCTGCAGTGTTCAGAATAGACTGTATGCAGTTTTGAAGATACAAGCTTGTACCATAGAGGATTGAACTGCAGTAATCTTGTGGTTGATCGTATCGAAAGCAGCTCCGACATCGAGCAGAGCCAAGAGAGAGATACTACCAGAATCAATAGCCTCATAAACATCATTGAAGACCTTTAGAATTGCTGTCTCAGTTGAGCGTCCAGAGCAAAAACCTGATTGAAGTTTAGGGAAAAGTCGGTTTAATTTCAGGTATGCAATCAATTGTTTGGCCACTAATTTTTCAATGAGCTTGGAAACAAACGTGAGGTTTGAAATCGGCCGATAGCTCCTAACGTCACTCGCATCGGAACCAGCTTTTTTTTAGCTTAGGAAGTATGATAGCCCTTTTTTGACTCTCCGGCAGACATGACGATTGTTGTGATGCATTACATAATGCACATAGATATGGCATCAGAATACCAGAAAATTGTTTGATCAAGAAAGATGGTGCAGGGTCAGTACCACAACTTTTTGCTGGCATCAATGACATTATTTTTGCCACCTCATCTGGTGCGACAATCTCAAACTGGTCAAAATGACAGCTAACTTTTCTGATGACAGGAGATTGTGGTCTACAAAGATCATCGATATGTGCTGGCTCTGTCTTTTTAACAATATATTTCAAATACTCCTCTGCAGAAATCTTGCTAGGCTTGAAAGTTTCATTCCTCCCGAGCAATGCTGATATAATTTTCCACAGCCCCTTAGGGTTCTTGACATTCGATGAAACAACTGACTGCCAATACATCCTTTCTTTTTGCATGAACAGATCATGTTTTTGTTTCAGTACTGTCGTCCAAGCTCTACGAGTCTCATCATCTCGTTTTAATCTAAAGATGTTCTCTAGTTTGCGAACTTCTCGTTTTTTGTTCAGGCATTCATTGTCAAACCAGAGAGGTTTTAGAGCACGTACTGTGATTTTCCTGACTGGGGCAAATCTATCAATCAATGAACGAAATGTTGCTTCATATGTCTGGAACAGCCGATCAACATCAAACTCGGAAAATGAATCCTCACAGCATAAATCACTGTCCAACAACTTCTTCTGGAACATTTGTTTATCAAACTTTTTGAAACTGCGAATCAACTTTGTAAGAACAGGAGTACTTCTATCTACCGCTATAACAAATTCAGCTAGTACCAGCCCATGATCCGACAATGTTGGTGGGAGAACGTCAACAGTTTTATGATTCCATTCTCTTTCGTAATGATAACATCAAGGGTGCCTTCCAAAACATGTGTTGAAGACATGACATGTTGTTTGTACCCAAAAGCATCCATCAATGTCAGTAAACGCATGGCATGCGAATTTGTTTCATCCTCGAAATGAATATTTAGATCACCAGTTATAATGATATGACCATGTTGCATTTCAAGACCTTCAAATATCAACTGAATTTCAGTATAAAAACAGTTTGTGACTTGCTGAGAGCCCGGACGATAAATATTTAAAAGTAAAACTCGTTTAAATTTTGTTGGAAAGCAGGATATACATATATATTCAAAAGTCTTCAAACCATGAACCAGTTCAATTATTGTTGGTTTCATGCTTTCTCTGACAACAACGGCCACACCACCACCAACAGGAGCAATTCCTTTTATCACTTTATCATCATTCACCTTACGTGCAACATCCAGACAACAATAACCCTCAGGAACCATTCTGCGCAAGACAACATCCTCTGAACTTGAATGTCTACTCTCACATACTGCCATGATATCAACTTCGTGATCTGTAATTATGTCCTTCACGAATGTATACTTTTTACCGAGACCATTGATATTTATTTCAGCCTTTGTTGGTTGATTTGGTATTGACCGAAGTTTTGAAATTGCTGTTTATATTTTAAGCTATGCAAAATGAGCTCCCCATTGGGCGTCCTGTTTGCCAACTTTTAGATGGGACATATTGAAAAAAAATATAGTTACCAAAACCCACAAGTCAAACCACAATTTTACGGTCGATACGTAGAATCGTAGATGATATTTTTGTCACTTACGATAATAATTAAACTATCGATCAATTTCAATAGTTTTAAATTTACAATTGAAAGTTCAATTGAAAACGAATTACTTTTTTGGTATGTTTTCGTTCAAAATATATAGTAATGATAAATTCATATATAGGATTTTGATTTTGAATTAAAATAGAAAAATATTATTTTACTCAAAAACAATTTTGAACAATTTCAGACCTTAAACAATATTCATTTTTTAATCAACAAAAAATGAATAAAACCAAAAATTTGATGATTTTTTAAGGTTTGCGCAATTTAAAAATATTCGTTCATCAACAAACGGGAAAAATATATGTTATTTAAAATTTATTTAATAGGAGTCACTGAAAAGGAGATGAAGGAGGGTTTTAAACTGAACGGAACGTCAGATGTTGATTTCCACAAAAGTATCCATGAATTGAGGAAACATTACGACGAAAAATTAAAGGATTTAGTCAATCTCAAAGTAATTAATTTCATGTTTTGTGACAAGCAGGTTACTTTGTTGGAAAATTATCTAAATCAGTCGAAACTCTATGACTACTTCCAAGAACCAAACTACTGCAATTTTCTGTTAGTTTTTGTTGGCTTTAAACGTTTTCATTTGCGAAACAAAATATTCAAAACGCTTTAATGAAAGTAGTGGTTTAATTTTGGTCCAAAAAAATAACAACGATACTTAAAAAGCAATAGGCAGCGGTTAAAGCCAAGCTTAAATGCAAATATTAGTCTGAATGAATTTTTACGTTGAAGACCATACATGATTGTTGTCAGCTAGCTTTGATGTGAAATGTTAAATGTTCCTAAAATAGTTTTATCAATATTTCATTAGATTGAGTGTTTGTGAATTTTGTTTAATTTTATCGTAAGGCACAATCCAAACAACTGCTTGGAGGAAATCAACAAAAAATTTGAAAACGCAACTGACCACATGATAAAAAATTTCATTCCACCTGGTGGAGTGAAACAGGAAACCAAGTTAGTTTTTGCCAACGCAGTCTCTTTTAATACCAAATGGAGTGAACCATTTAACCCTGACATGACAAAAGAAAATATATTTCATATCAACAATGAAAAATCCGTTACAACAAAATTCATGACCTTCAGTAGAGACCTTCTTTATCAATTCAGTCCAGAATTAAATAGTGAAGTTACTATGTTACAGTACGGTACCATTTCCTTATTATTCTTCCAAAATCTTTGACTGATCCTTTAGATATAGTCGAGAAAAAACTAACAAAAAATGTTTCATTGGGACTGGAAAGAAGCAATTGGGATTTTTACAACTGCACTCTTCATTTACCACTTTTCGAATTTGATTCAAATGTTGAAGTTGTTGGAACTTTGAATAAAATGAACATGAGCAGTCTTTTCACTGAGCAGGGCCATCTATCTAAATTATTCAGCAAAACATCCTCAGTAACAAATATTTTCCACAAAACTCACATCTCTGTTGATAAAAAGGGCACTAGAGCGTCTGCTGCTGCGGTCGTCGGTACAGGCGAGTATAAATCGACTAAGACAGGCAGTAAAGACAGTTCTGTTGAAATCAACGCTAACCATCCATTTATTTTTCTTATTCGAGATGATTGGACTGACACTATTCTCTTCATTGGCAGGTTCGTGAAACCTTGATCAACAGGGTATCGCGGATAGCTGGGAATGTCAAAGGTGAGGATTTGGAATGAACTTCATAAAACATTATATTGTTATTAATTTATTTTTGGGTCTCTTTTTTCAATTATTTTCAACCATTTATTTTTAATGTTTTCGAATTTAATGTTTATTTTTAAAAATGACGTCACAAATTGAAATGTCATAAAATCTCAATTTGTCGCCACATATTATGTTGGTTTTGGGTTTTTCCATGTTTTTCAGAGGTAATAAGGTTGATTAGCAAAATTTCATAGTTTTTTCTTGATAACAAAAAGGACCAAAGTGTAAGCATCTACAAGCAGAGAAAATATTGAAAAATTAAACACGTTGCGAGTGTTGGATTTTTGAAACTTTCAACAAACCATGAATGGAATTGACATAAAATTTATCAGTCTATAACAGGGTGTAAACTAATAAGTTAAATGCGATATTCTTAACTGCAGTGTTCGAGTTTTGACGTTAAATTATTCCAGTTGTTAGGTCCTGTGCAAATGACTGCTAAAAAGATTATCAACACAAAAGTTGAAAGAGCGCTAAAAAACGAAAAATTGTAATTACTTTTAAAAACACCTCTAACTACACCTAAACCCTGAGTAACAAAGTTGGTTTTTTTACGCAATATTTTGAAAAGAACTTTATCGTAAAATAATAATAAAATCTTTTTATTATTTTACTACAAACAATTTATCAATTAAAGTTTCAGAAAAGTTCAGTTTTAAATAATCAAATTGTTGAATTCCCCTACATCGATTCATTCATATAAATATCATATTTTTCTTCTAAAACTGGTTGATCTTCTGGATGGAGAACTAGTCTGAACAGACTGAAAAAATTTGAATTTGAGAAAAAAAAGAAACATACAACGAAACAAATAATTCACCACCTTTTAATTTTGTAATGTTGAAATTATTCGTGCTTATATTGAATGAGTTGAAAAATGAATAGTTTCTCTCGGAAAATGCAATTATTCTAAAAGTCTCATCTATTGCTTGGTACGTTGTCAGCATTATCAACATTAGGTTAAAATTAGAATACCAAATTTTAAAATTCTCAAAAAAATAGAATAGAATACCAAATTTTAAAATTCTCAAAAAATGCAGCTGAAATGTTAAGTAAACCAACGATATATGAGTTAAAAAAATTGTCGTTTCATCGGATGAATAATAATAAATAAAAATTAACTCATGAAGCCATATAAATAATTGAATTATTTGATAAAAATATTTAAAAATTTGTAACGAGAATTAGATAAATTACGATTATGGGTTATTCGCTCATAATCGCCTTTTATTGTAACATCTAAAACCTTTTAACTGAAAGTTTATGAACGAGTGACTGATATTCATCTAATCTAATTTCAAACGTAAACAAATTTTTCTTCCAATTTTTTTCAATTTTGCGGCCGGAATATATGTCGTCGTTGAACGTTGAGAATCATGGAATTTTTAATAAAATGTTATGAGCGTTGTAAACTATATTTAGAAATTTAATCATAAATTTAATGTGCAAGTTTAATCAGCTCATGCTAATTTATACTTCAACTTCATCCATTCCATCATCATCATCGCTATTATTATCTTCATCTGTCCTCTCCCCCTTCTGCACTGTGATTGTCTCGTTTCCACCAAAGCAAAATGCATCATCAGACAGGTTATTTAATTTTTTACTTTTTTTTTATGAAAAAATGAACAAAAATAAAATGATAAAAAAATAAAAAAACATAACAAGGTTTTCTTCTATTTGATAATAATTAAAATTAAATTTAAAAAAAAAAAAACTAAAAATTTTTAATAAATTTGTGGCTGATAAATTGATTTTCCATGAGCTGCTGTGTTTTTTGTTTGCTAATACAAACATTCCTGCCATGATGATAAAAGATACATTCAAAATGATGTAGATGATGATGATGATTTAGAGAGTTTGGGGCATGCATGAGGTATGATTCAGTTGGTTAGAAATTCAGATTTTGGTTAGAAAATTTTTAAAATTAAACTTCATTTCGTTAAGTAAAACTAACTAAATGTAGCCCTATTACGATAATAATTATTGTTCCCTATTATTAACCCTAACTGGCCTAACAACCTTAACTAAAGGTATGCTAGCAAGGAAGTTTTAAACTAAATGCTTATATAGCAGAACATGCTGTGATTTTTATCAATCAAATATATATATATATATATTATATATATATATATATTATTGATGAAAATCATGGCATGTTCGCCGTTAGTTAACTTCTAATTTAACTTTTCAATTTTTCTAATGTTTGATCGTAAATCATTTTAAAGTTTCTTTAGTTCAAAACCAAAGTTTTCATTTGTTTTATGCACGATAAAGCAGTAAAGCTTTTTTTGGTATTCCTATACCATCTTCGGTGTTCAAATTGATATGTTGTGGTTGTGCCCAGATGATCAGATATTTTTAACTAAAGAAACTTGAAAATGATTTACGATCAAACGTTAGAAAAATTGAAAAGTTTAATTGGAAGTTAACTAATGCCGAAAATTCTATGATTTTCCTCAATAATTCCAATATATATATATATATATATATATATATATATATATATATATATGCATATATCATTAAATTTATATGCCCATTCTGCATTTAGTAGTTTTTTATCCAAAATGGGCATATAAATTTAACGATATATGCATCCAAGAAAGCCTCGTTCCAAACTATATATATATATATATATATATATATATATATATATAATATATGAAATATATGAAGAAAAAAGTAAAAAAGCAAGAGGTAATCTAAAAATTAAAATAAAAAATTTAAACATTTGTCTATACTAAATGCTTTTTATAGGCAATTCAAAAGTTTAAATGAAAAGGTATTTTTTGTCTTCACATTATTTAATTTTTTTACTAGTACAATAAGTAATTTCATTAATTATTTCATTAATAGCCGTGAATTAACATCAATATTTATTTTTGAAAAAGTTGTTGAGGCAGAAGTAGAGAGAACAAACCTGTTAACAATCTGTAAGCTGGTTATCAAGAAGATACTTAGTTCCTCATTGAATCCATCCATTCCATTTGATAATGATCATCCCCTACTCAAACAGTTCCTTATCATCATGGAGCACATATTTTACAACAGGCTAAGAGGTATTTTTTTCTACTGAATTTTTACACATTCTACTTTGTGAGTCGGTACAAAACTGTTATCGACGAAAGCTATTTTGTGGTGCAAGTTGTTTGGGATTGAGGTTCTTCATGTTGTCTTGTGTCTGCCTGCCTAGTGTATTACATTTTTTTCTGAATTTCATGACTGGCATTTGAAAATTATCAACTACCATGACTTTATAATCACTGAACAAGAAGTGAAAGTTTTCTTGAGGGAGAAGAAGAGTGCTTGGTCAGCCATTGAACAACTAGCAGGAGAGTCAACTGACCTCAATGAAGTCGTCATCAGTATTAAAGAAATGAATGATATCAGGTTCGGTCTGTTTTTATTATTTAATTACCATCTTTAATATTTTCACTTACTTCTTGTCACTGTTTATTGTTTATCTCTAAAATCACATCAGACAGACAACAGCACATCACTATAAACCTTTCTTTCAACACCACTAAACAGTGGGTCATTCTATTCCACGTCTTCATACTATTTGCTTGTGGTTTTCTTTCATTTGTTCGACTCATCTATTCATAACAGTAGCTACATATTAACGATTTTAATAACAACAGTACCAACTTGAAATAATAATTAAGATGATGATAATGAAGATGATGATGAAGATGATGATGATCAATCAATCAATCAATCAATCAATTAGCTTATAAAGCGCTATTTCCGCGATGTTCAACAGCGCTCCTCAATGAATTTTGAAAACAGATGGGTCTTGAGATCCGCTCTGAACTTCGCAAGTGATGGAGAAGTAGTCAGAGAAGTAGGTAGAGAGTTCCATAGAAAAGGACCAAAAAAAGCAAAAGCAGATTTGGCAAAAGAGTGTTTAACACGAGTTAAGAAAAAGCGAGAAGAAGAAGACGATCGTTAACCGGGGAGTTTAGGTTCAATTAATATATCTGATAAATACTTAGGAAATAATTTAGATTGAGACTTATACATGAACGTGCAAATTTTAAAAATTATTCTATATTTTATAGGTAGCCAGTGCAAGAGAACAAGATATGGAGATATATAAGAAAAGAAAGGGGCACGAGCAACTAGACGAGCAGCAGAGTTAAAAGCTTTACTTAAAGGATAGAGTATAGAGTCAGGAAGACCATAGTAGAGCGAGTTACAATAATCAATCCTAGATAAGACTAACGAAGTAACAAGAAGGAGAAGAGTAGGATCATCAAGAAATGGCAAAAGTTTTTTTTATTCTACGTAGATGAAAGTAAGAGCTTCTAGCAACACTATTAATCTGTAAGAGAGAGACATAGTAGAATCAAAGATAAAACCTAGACTACGAAACTTATGAGAGACATCAAGAGTTTTAGAATCAGGTAAAATAATAGAAGGAATAGTAATAGAGTGTTTAGATTTATTAAAACAAATTAATTCAAACTTAGAAGGATTAAGTTTAAGACACATAGAGTCAGACCAAGCAATAATTGAAGAAAGACATAGAGATAAATTATGAAGAACACTATTGAGATTAGATGGAGGAAAAGAAGTATAAATGTATAAATCATCAGCATATAGTTGACTAGAGAAAGAAAAGTTATTAATAATACGAGGTAGTTCAGAAGTATAGAGTATAAATAGAAGAGGGCCAAGGATAGAACCCTGAGGTACCCCGAAAGTAAGAGTAGAGGAGTTAGAAGTAGAATTATTGAGAACAACAGAAGAAAAACGATTACAGAGATAAGAAGAAAACCAAGATAGACAAGAATCAGTAATATTAAAAGAATGATGCAGCAGTCTCAAGAGAATAGTATGGTCAACAGTATCAAAAGCCGAGGAAAAGTCAAGAGCAAGAAGAAGAGTAAGATTACTATTGTCACTAGAGAGAAGGATATCATTGTGTATTTTGAGTAAAGAAGTTTCAGTACTGTGAGCAGGTCTGAAACCAGATTGAGATACAGGTAGCAAGGAGTTAAAGTTTAAATAGGATGACAGTTGATTAAAAACTACTTTTTCTATTATTTTAGAGATGAAAGTAATATTAGTTACAGGTCTATAATTAGATAAAGGTGATGATGATGATGATATGATTGACAGGAGTCCACTTGGTCGACTTCGAGGCTGGTTACGACTGGCCTTGATGCAAAAGAAACTGTCCGAGTACTTTGTGCTCCTACTTCAACACAAGGATGATCTTTTGAGGTTCTCTGCAGTCACTGCATGCTTGCCTTTCTCTTCATTCCCATGTTCATTCTTTGTTTCTTTATTTTGTTTGTTCATTTGTTTGTTCTTTTATTTGTTCTTTTGTTTGTTCATTTGTTTGCTGTTTTTGATTAACTTACTTTCAAATCATATTTCTTATCTGTGTCATCCGGCTAGTGCATGAATGTAATGAATATTCAACGTGATAACGCAAAAGGACCCATGTTTCAATCTTTCGTTATAAGCTGTTTGCACATGTTCGGTGTAAAATTGATTAAAACTCATATTGAATGACACACAAAGAGACATTTATGATGAGGATTCTTTGATGATGTGTGAAGATGCCCTGCAGTTGAGTGGCTTGTTGGTGGGCCTCAACTGCCTCGATTGCACATTTGTCGTCAAACAGTGCAATCTTGATGACGAGGTTGGCTCTGTTTTTCATTTATCTAGTTATAATATATATATATATATATATATATATATATATATATATATATATATATTACAATATTCTATAATTTCTACCGAATGTTTGGCGTTAATATGTTTGTAGTTCGTTTTT
>NW_008704435.1:759864-818293 GCF_000326865.2 Helobdella robusta | reverse complement strand
CAACACACACACACACACACACACACACACACACACACACACACACACACACACACACACACACACACACACACACACACACACACACACACATATACATACATCATATCAAATATCATATCATAAATATCACTTCTTTTTCGGCATTTTTCTCTAAGTTCATTATTGAGATTAAGGTTAACGTCACTTTCATCAGTGCCGAAAACGCAGAGATATATATATATATATATGTATATATATATATATATATATATATATATATATATATATATATATATATATATATATATATATATATATGTTTTTGGCACTGATGAGTCGGATATTTTTGTCGGAGTGGAAGTCGGAATTTTTCAAGGGGCGGTGTCCGGAAAATGTTATTTATTTAGAAAAAAATTTTTTTTTGAAAATTTTTTTTATGATTGTGTTTTTTAAAAGATAAATATTTGTAGTGATAAGCAATTATCTTTAATACTAAAAATAAATGCTAATAATATGAATAAAATCACATAATTTTCTTCAGTATATTGAAGAACATACAAATAAAGTAATTTTATTAACAAAATTAATTACATTGACTGATTTTTACTTAGTAGTGCTAATAAGGTGAAATTATGGGGCAAAAATTGAAAAATTTTTCTTGAACTCGGAAATTTTTCGTCCGACTCCGACACATTGCTTACAATTATCCCCTTATCAATGAAATTGGGCTGTCTGCAATGGTACTGGCTCATTATTTTATAAATTTCCTTTTATTCAATGAGAACTTCACAACAAGTTACTTATTTGCTATGCTGTCCATCAAACTTTTGTTCTAAGCCAGAGTTCTGTGCCTACTTATGAAAAATTGTATTGCATTATTCATTCAGTCTGATATGGGAAGTGAATGTCCGTGTGTGAGTGTTTGTGCATGGTTGGTCTAGTTAGATAATTCTTGTTGGTTCATTCAAGAGTTTTAACAAAGTCAACAGAAAGATTGCATTACATTTCATTTATTATTTAATTGTTTCTTTAAAAATCTTGTCTTGTTGCAGATTGGGGTAATTGATTATGGAAGCTACCTGATGCAGCTGTCCAACAGTCCTCTGGGTCTGCATGGTGGTGATGAGGATGATGATAGCAAGTTTGTACGTTGCATGATGCTGATGAGGATGATGATGATAACAAATATCTATCGTGTAACACTAGCGAAGATAAAATAATTTCGAAATAACCTGTTGTTGCATGTTGCATGTATCAAAGCTCCGCAAAAGTTTGCAAAGGGTGATCAGCATGTTTTGGCACCTGAATGAGGTCACTTAGCTCTAAGATAACGACGTAGAATGTGGTCTTTCATCACTGATCTATCACGCCTACTATATAATGGATTACATTAGAGTGTTAAAACCATTAATGGGAAAATTACATTCATCTGACAGAGATCGCGATGCTAATGATGCCGACAAGCAGATTGTGGCCAGCCTACTCAGTCAGAAACAATACATGGAGGAAGTGAATAGAAACCAGAGGTTACTGCAATCTTTTGCCCTGCTTTTTTTCAAGGGTGATGTGTCATTTTGTTAAATAAGTGAGCGTGAACCGTAAACGGAGATAACTATGAACAAATGAAATTTGATGGAAAATGTTATTTCATTGTTGTGAATATATTTTGCTGGATGATATCCATTAAAATTATGCAAACCCGTGGTTGATCACCTTTTTTTCTAGATCATCTTTTACCGTCATATTTTTTCATATAATTGCCTTTTGGCTGATTAAAATCATACCTATTTTATTTTATTTAGTATTTTCAATAGATCTTACTTGAATAACAATAATTCAGTTTTTTTATAATTTAAATTTTTTCTAAATTATATAACAAATTTAAATAGCAATGACCCACGCTCAAACACATACACACACAACAACTACATACAAACACATTACCATCTTATTAACACAACCACCAAGCGCAAACATACAGACAGACATCTACACACACGCACACACACTTATGCCCGCATATACACATACACATTCATTGCAGATCGACAATTGACAATTTGAACCAGAAGTTGGAGGTGCTTTCGTCATCTAATATCCTGTTGAATGAAGAGATGAATGATGCGAAATGCAATATCATCAAGTTGCAGGAAGAAAATACGAGACTCAAGCATCAAGTCGTCCTCGACCTGGAGAACCATTCTAATCAGATGAAGGTATTGCAATACCCTGTCATCAACCACATCCTCATCAACCACACCATCATCATTCACACCATTATTAACCACACCACGTTTTTCAAGGTTTTCCCTGTTTCAACCCACTTAACGAGCTATTTAACTGGTTATCATCGTAAACTAATTATAATATTGTAATGCACAATTTTGTCTTCAAATAAAATCTAATAAATTTAAAACGATAAGTAAGCAATATGTATGCGTGCGTATGTGTATGTGAATGTATGTATGTGTGTTTATGTATGTATGTACATTAAAAGTTTAAACAAAATCTTGATGAATGACACCGAAACAGAAATTTGGACCATACTTTCAAACAAATATCAAAGAAAAGTGATGGAAAATAAAAATAAAATAAATTGGTAGCTTTTATCGGCAAAAAAAGAGAAAAAATCTTAATTAATAAACTGTAATAGAAATTCTAATATATTTAACCACATATAAATACATATTTGCTTTTTTATTTTTATTATTAGAATCAGTTATCTAAATTTTATTTTTTGGTCATGTTTTTATTGTGTGTTGGTTATATTGAAAGGCAGGATGGCGTGCTTGCTTGTCGGTCGTTGAATGTCAGACAATTCCCACTTGTCGCGTGGATTGTCTGACAATCATGTTTTAAGTTATTCAGTTTTAGTGATTTTTTATTGTTTGTATTGGTTGAGACTGTCTGACCTGTTAATGAACTGTTTAACTTTATATTCCGTACATGTTATGTCTACCTCTGAGGAATATTTTAAGAGTGAATAAGATTGATAATAATAATTGAACACACACAGACATACTTTCATAGCTAATTGAAATAAACCGTAGAAAGCAAAATTATAATATTGCTCCTTGCATCATTATCAACAAAATCCTCATAACAATTTTCAGAAACCACGGGCGAGCTAACTCTTTCCAGTTATAAAACATTAGACATAAAAGTTCATTAATAAAAATTTTGTCTGCCATCTTGACAACTAACAATAACCAATGTACTCTGTGCTCAGTATTATTGGGCGAAACATAGAAAGATAACTTAAAGCCCCATCTATTATACAAAAAAAAATTAAATTTTTGAAGTAGAATAGAATAATTTCATTTGGGATAAACCAAGTTATTTTCCACCTCCCCACATCTTTTCTCACCTTTTCTATAAAAAGCCATCATTTTCGTACCTCCTCCATTTTCTTGGCTTCTCCAATCAAATTTTTCAACTCTTTTTGTTCTATGGTGAGATCATGGCTCAATCTGACACTGGCCAAATCTTTATCCAACAACTTCAGTTTCTGAACATTTTTTAAAACAAGTGCCTTTGCTTTCAACACTGTCAAACTTGATTAAAATCAGTCTCACCACGTTATCAGACATTTTTCCTAACGTGAATAACCTCAGTATATTGCTTTTGTCAACCCTCCCATCAGTCAGTTGATTAATAATTTTACAAACTAGCTTCTTCGCCAGGGCCTTTTTTTAATCGAAACATAATTAAGTTGGATTCTCGCTTCTTGGATTCCACAACATTCAGCAAGGTTTTTTGAACGTCCTTTAGGTGGGGTCAGACATTTAGGTGGGGTACGTTGAGACGAAAAAATGGAGAATTTTTTTTCATTTCAAAATATATCCTACATACAGGTCAAGGTAGGAACTAATGTTTTTTTAAGAATTCACAAAATACTTAAAAACCAAATTAAATATAAGAGTTTTGCAAAACTTATTTTTTTGTCTCAACCAGCCCCATAGTGGTCCACATTGAGACACCGTATGGGGTTGGTTGAGACAAACATCTATAATATCATTTAAATTATCATCATAATCAATACAAGTAAAAGACTTTGGTGCTTTTTCCTCTAGACCTTGGCAGGCATTATGATACCACCTCAAACATGTGACCTGTTCACACTGTATCCAATTTATTCTATTTGTATCATCAGAATACTTGATCCCACATGTTGAACAAGGAGTCTGGTATTTCTTCTATTTTTATTTTTGTTAACTTTCTTAGGATCTGTTATAGTAAAGTCCTTCAATAAACATATTTTTTGTGGCTTTGTCCTTCAATGTAGGTATTAGCTATGAGACTTCTTCCTTTTTTCTACCTTTGTTGTTTGTTTTTCTATTTCTTGCATTTAGATATCCCTTAAACTGCTCCGGCGTTAAAATGTAACAGGTGCTAGCTGTTCAGTACAGCTAGACGTTGAACTAAATTTACTATGAAAAGGATCCAGATGATCTGAAACGGATGGACATGGCCCACTAAGAGCAGGATCCAGATAATCAGAAACAGATGGACAAGGTTTATCAAGAGCAGGATCCAAATGATCAGATGTACAAGGTCCATTAAGAGCAGGATCCGGACGATCTGAAACAGCACTCTGAAAAGATATTACTGTCAAAAGGATAAATTCCAGTTGACGAATCTAGAAATTATGTTTGACGGAGTTACAGATTTCCGGTGTGCATACCCCACAAACTTTGCACCTTCATAAATACCAGCTGATTCACCAAGATTTCTCACTAACCATGAGTTTATAGCATTATAAAATTTAGAGAATGGATAGTACACAGAAACATCCAATGGACACTACATGCTTCAGGGTTTCTAATACTAAGAGATGGATGCCGCTTCATGAACAACCTAAATCACTCCAAACCTGCGCATTCTTCAGTTTTCTATGTTGTTGAAAATCTAATTCCATTAATTTTGGCTATCTCGTATGCAATTTTTTTACACTCTTTTGTTGAAATTCCATACATCATTTTGAACTTGGCAAGATATATTTTTCCAAACTTTTTTCCTGTTCTGTTGTAAATATTTTCCGAGTTGCATAGTTTGATTTGAATTTGACAATTTTTCCAGGATGCACAGCTGATGCTTTTGTGACATAGTGGGCCAATGTTTGGAATAACAAGCCATGAACATGAGCTACCTTTTGTAAAGAACCACCATCCATTACTTCGCCTACAGCACGACACATGATTTCTTCGGAAAACATGCCATTGTTGGATTTTATTTTCCTATTTCTCATTTTTGTCTGCAAATAAATTATTATACTAATTATATAATTATTTAATAATTATTTTATTAATTAACAAATCATGTTTAACATCAGTTTTGTTATTGTCTCAAGGTATACGTCTCACTGTGTCCCATCATTGTTGTCTCGCTGTACCCCAAACAGTCGTTGACATTATTATTCGACGTAGTGCCAAAACCAAAATTTGGCTTCTATATGAACTAATTCCTTATTGAAACGTCAAACTTTCATGTGAGAGTGACCTCAGTATCATTACAAATAATTGAACAATTACATTCCAAACCAAATATTAACATGTCTAGAAATCTGTCAAAAAATCAAAAATCAGAATTAAAAAACGCAACCCACGGTTTTCGTCGCAGAAAATTATATTGTAAACTACCGGTCCTATTAAAGTACAGATTAGGTTAACTCTATAGAAAAAATTATGTACGACTTAACAATTATTTGATTTGTCTCACTGTACCCCATGTCTCAACGTACCCCACCCTCCCCTACATCCTTGTTTATTGATTCGACACTTTTTTTTATTTCACCACTAACAACATTTGCAAAAGATCTTTTTAAACTAATAATCTCATCAGAGAGTTTAGTGCCAGAGACATCAAGTTTCAACATTTTGTTTTCATTTGTGTCGATGATCGTTTTAATGGCCTCAACTTCACTTTTAATTCCTTCATTCGCTTGATTTTATTTTTTAATTCATTAGTTAATTGTGAGTTGTTATCTTCAAGTTTTTTCAAGATTTGTTTATCTAAAGTTAGCTTGATCAAGCAGCCATCACAAAAATATTTTATGTAATTCACAATTTTTATCAAATCAAACTTATCTTCCGACAAACCAGACGGGAAAGGAAAATTTGCTACACACTTACTACATTGTATCCTTAAATTATCTTTAATTTTAATAACATTTCTTTTAGGTTTGTCTCCCATTATTAACAAAGCTACACAATTTGAATCCCCAACGATGTAAACAGCGTAACTTAAAATTAACTTTTTGTAGAACGAAAAGTAAAAATTAATTTTCAATTTCAAAACAACACTGGGTTTAATTACGCAGAGCAAAAAAAACTGTTCCGTAACTTGCTAAATTCGATAAAACTTTCAACTTTAATAATCTTGAAATATTCAGCTGTTTTTTAAACGAGTTTATTTCATGAAACGCATAAAAAACGAAACATGAAAAAGGGCCCTAAAAATGATAAAATCTCAAATATATAAGAACCCTACAATTTTATATAAAAATGTCTAAATCAATACAAAAAATCAAATTATTGGCAAACAACCCCTCGTCACTCCCGAAAACCGTGAAACAAAAATGAACAAATAAAATCAAAAAAATGTACTTTGAAAAAGCAATATATGATATATATATATATATATATATATATATATATATATATATATATATATATATATACAAATACATATACACATATGTTCTCTGGTTAAAATCATTATGCGATACATTGTTCGAATAGAATTGAAATCAAATTAATTAAAATTAATGTTAAATTAAAATTAAGGAAAACAATAATAAATTCTGCATTCAAACGATTTGCTGATTAGAAACTTTAAAGTTTCAGCTGAAGAATTAGTTGTTACAATTGCAATTTTTGTCAAAATGTTATCAACATCACTTGAAAATTTTTGCTTCAAAGATTTCGCTGTGCAGACAATTTCTTCAGTTGTTACATCTTCAAAAAAAAAACTGTTGAACGAAGAATTTTTAACAAATCTAATTGCGTCTGATTTAACAGGGAATGTTTTTGATAACTGAATCCCAATGCTTTTTAAATACTCGTTGAAACTTTCTTCCGGTTGATCGAGTGGTTGATTTTTGGCCGTCACGAAGATGTCGTTGTTGCATTTATTGCTGACTTTGTTAATGAGATTATTAACTAATCTCCATGTTTGTTTACTATCGGATTTGTTTGCTTCGAATGGCGATGAAAGTGGTCCAGTGGCGTTCCTAGGGCCTTTGAGGCCTGGGGCGGAAATATTTGTGATGCCTTTCATAAATAAATAATATGTATTACATATACATAGATATTATATGGTGGATGTAATGATTATCTGCTTGGTCGTTGAAGTCAGTTTCATCGAGTTCGAAAGCATACCATGCTGTTCATCCCAAAGACCATCATATGGTCGCTTATTTGATGCAATGGCAAAAAGAAATGGTAACATATGTCTACACCTCTGCCAAGAAATTCATTGACAAAAACTAACCACAGTCCATATTTTGTGGAAATTGATGGTCGCCGATGTACAGAAAAGGATAAGGCACTTATTCTTTTTTTCATTTTTTAATGGCTGATGATGCAGAAAATAAATGAAAAATGTTTTTATATTTTATGTTTTACAAAAATGCAATATACATAGATACAAAACATTTACACATGTCAGCACACATATGCCACAAAATTTTGATTCAGCTAATCGAAAAAATATATTAAAACTGTTTTTTACGAGATTTTGCATCAGAAAATATTTGTATTGTTTCATCAAAGTTAATATTTCTCGCCACTGTGTTTTCAGTTGATAGGATTGCTAAGCCATTAAGTCTTGCTTGACTCATTGTCGAACGAAGATAACTTTTAATCAGCTTCAATTTTGAAAAGCTTCTTTCGCAAGAAGAAATTGAAGCGCACACTGTCAAAAAAATCTTTAAAGCTAAACATAAGTTTGGAACTGACTCGTGTAAATCAGTTTCTATTATATAGGTTAACATTTTCAATGAAGACCATTTTTTAACATCATCTTTCTCAATTTTTCCTGCTTGAAGATGACGTCTTAATCGTTTAATTTCGGGTATCATTTCATTTTCTTCTAGTTCATCAAACGTTTCTGTCAGATTTGGTATCTATCAGCTTTGAAAGTTCTTCTATCTCCATTCCAATAAGATGTGATGATTGAATGGCTGCAAATTTTACAAATACATTTTGCATTGATTCTATCCTTTTTCTAAGATCTTGATAAAAATTATCAAGTGACTGAAACATTGATCGTCTCAATTCCTGTTTCAACGTTAAAGCTTTATCTTTACTTTCTTCTCCAGGCATAAGCTTTCTTTGACTTTTTCGACCCAATTTTTCTGTAGCTATTCCCATTTCTTCACAAATTTTTGTAGAAAATATCAATGCATTTTCAACCAATTCATCGCGACTCTCATGCAGAAAAAGTTTTAAGGTATCTAATTTTTCAATGGTTTTATCTAAACCAATTCCTTCTGTTTGCAAGTATTTTTGAGTATGATTGACTTCCTCAAGAGTACTGCTCCAGAAATGAAGATAAGCAAGAAATTTGAAATCTTGAATATTTTTCATTAAAATTTGAGCTGAACCTCTCGTATCTACATTTTCTGATGGATCACATAATTTTTCTAAAGCCTGTACCAACTTGCTGAAATGATTCATTACAGGTTTCACCGCATGATATTGCTCACTCCACCTGGTTCCTGCTAGCCTTTTTGCAGTGATCCCGACTATTTCTGACAATATATCCCATCTATGAGTTGATGAAAGAAAGAAGTTGTAAATGCTTTCAATTGTTCCAAAAAACGTTACACATGTTGGATTGCTTCCATATGCGTGAACCCCGCTCAAGTTAAGTGAATGATTAGAACAAGGTACAAATAAAATTTTCTGATTTATTTGATGGATCCTGGCTTGTACCCCAGAATGAACACCTGACATTACCGAAGCATTGTCATAACCTTGGCTTTGACATAGGTTTATGTTCAAACCTTCTTCATCAATAATATTTACAATTCTTTGTGTGATATCAATAGCCTTCTTTCTGACAAGAGGAAAAAATCCTAAAAATGATTCTCTTACCTCTACATTTTTGTTTTTTATATGAACATATCTAATAATCTCACTTAATTGGTCTTGGTGAGATATATCAGGTGTTGAATCTAACATTATCCCGTAATACTTTGCTTGCTTTACATCATCAATAATTTTCTGTTTCACAGTATCTCCCAATATAGAAATAAATTCATTCTGAATTTTAGGGGAAAGATATGAAATCGTGTTTCCTGCCTTGCTATGTTGGACCCTCACTAAATGTTCTTTTAAGACAGAGTCGTAGTGTGAAATTAATTCAACTAACTCTAAGAAATTGCCTTTGTTGTTAGAAAAGTCATCTTCTCTGTGGCCTCGAAAAGGTATATTTTGTTTTGCTAGAAACATGGTGACATCCAATAAGCGGTGTAAAATGTCATTCCATTTTTTAGTTTCCAGTTCTCGATTTTCTTGATGAACGGCATCAATGGTTTTATTAAGATTCAAACTTAGTTCTAATGTTTTCCATTTTTCATGATTGTTTAAGTGAATTTCAGAATTTTCGTGATGTGAAATCTTAGGGTTTAGTTTCCACTAATTATTAAACCCTGTAACAAATTTTGAAAAATTATTACTTTCTTTATCACAAGCAGCAAAAAGTCGACAACAAAAGCAAAATAAACATTTTTTGGAAAGAGAATAAACCATCCACTTTCTGAGAACTTTTTCACCATTTGGAAGATGCTTGTAGAACCAATGCTTTGTCAACTGTCGAGTTTGACGCTTTGTTTGCTTCCCTACTCTTTGAACCACTCTAAATGGACCATTTTTGTTCTGGAAATATTCACTCTTTAGTTTTACTATACTGATTCTGATGTTATCTGATAACGGAATTGTCCAATTTCCCACATCACAATTTAAAAAAATATCATTTTCACTAGAAAAATTGATTTCACCCATTGGTTTGACGTTTCAGTTTCGGTGGTTGTTTTTCCTTGGTCAGATTCTTCGGTTGTATCTAAATCAGTCTGCTGACTTGATGAACTAGCAATAATGGATTCTGGTTTGGCAACTTGGTTAACAAATTTAAGCATTGATCCAGACAGAGCTTCGGTTTCTTCCCTTCTACTTTTCAAAATTTTTCGTTTTTGTGCTCCACTTGGATGATGTCTCTTCATTATCACGTATCTATCTAAAAGTTGATAGTATTTTAATTCTAATAATTTATTTTAACTTCAGGGCTTAAAATATAATTTAAAAAATTAAAAGTGAAAAAAAATGGTGTAACATCAGTCACGTAAACCGAGGAGAACAGATATCCGTCTTTACCTATCAACACTTTTTGTACCTTAGATTTAAACTAGTGAGTCAGTACCGGTGGGTGAAAGTATATTTTCTGTTTTTCTTACCTGAAAGATAGTAGTTATATTTAAACTTATTAAAGTAGAGATTGATAAATATATAAATAAAATTTAAAACTCACTCTAATAAACCAAACGGAACAGACAACAAAAAAAGTTTGAAAAAGCCGACTCGTCCAAAAACTATATCAACCAATCACATTCAAGTATAATGATGTCAATGTCCGACTAAATATAGACGTGGATTACCAATTCGGTCAGGATTTTAAAAAAGCGTTTATTCTAACTAAGTATATGCATTACTACAGATTATTTATAAATAAATATATTAAAAAATCAAGACACAAAATCACGTCTATACACTTACTAAATAAATAAATAATTTAAAAATTTTCGTAATTGGCTTTTGGAGGCCTCCTCCAAATCGGAGGCCCGGGGCGATCCGCCCCCCTCGCCCCCCTCCTCGGTACGCCAGTGAAGTGGTCACGTTTCAATTTATTTTTTAAGTAGGTTCAAGCTTGTAGGCGAATGGAGAAAATTTTAATACAAAGTGTTTTTCATCCTGGTAATTTTTTGAATTCGGTGGTAACCCAAGGATTTTGTTTTCGCATTTTTCGTATTTTTTTCTGTTGGTGATCTTGCAGCATTTTCGAAAGCAAGTTGAGAAGTGTTCAATGAAATGTTCGAATATCGAGTGTACATCATCCTAATCATAGGGTGCTTCTCAGTTAATTGAATTCAAATCATTGCACAAGTTTAATTTTTTAGAGGTTGAACACGAAAATTTGCTGATTGGTTGCTCAGAATTCAATGCTTATTTGTATCTCGTTTTTTTGGTCTGTGCAGGATTCATTCAATATCAAGAAAATTGGTAAGCGATCAGATAAATTTTAACTTTCAATATGGCTTCTTCAAGGTTTGTTAAGTATTTATTTAAATCATGGGGTTCTGTGATTTAAACCATCAATAATTTATTGCGACTCGGTGAATTATTAACAATTTCTAAAACAGTGATTTCAATGTCAGTGGGTAACTTATTGTTAATGGCCTCTCTAATTTTGAAAATTAAATTATTTTTTAAAGTAAAAACCAATACATCCGCCTAATTTATTGCTTCGATGTTTACTCTTGAATCCTTACCCAGTCATGTCGACTAAAGATTTGTTGACATCACGAAGCCACGTTTCCGTAATGGCAATAACATCAAACTGAACATTTATTTCTTGAAGGAAGTCACTTAGCTCATCTGATTTGTTCAACAAACTTCTGACATTTAAATGGAGTAAAGCGAACGTATTTTCCTTGTTACAATTTTTTCTTTTTTTATGTTAGAACATAAACCTGCGTTGAAGTTAAAGTTGGCCGGTAAACAATGAATTAGTAACCGCTGAAACAACCGACTGGTGTTAATTAAGTGTATCCATTATATACGCTTGCTGGTGATTTAAGAAATTATTAATTTCTTTATTAATTCATTCAAAAATTAAAGTTTACCAAGTTGGTAATTGAAGAAATTTTAGCCATATTTGCGCCTACAAATAACGTAATTTTATTCAAAAGGTTACTGATTTTGAGCTGATTTAAGAGAAAAGTACATTCCAATATTTTATCCTTCTGTGTATTTTCTTTAGAAGTGTATTTTTCTAGTTTCTAGCATTTTATGTTGACTTGCATCAGTTTTCAACAATTTCTAAACAACATTAACATCTTCGAAATGATAGAATTCCGAAATATCTATAGTGAAACTATCGTCAACAAAAAAACTGAAATTATTGGATCAAAAATTCATTCACAATAACTGTTCTATTCGGCATTTTCCCCTCCAATCAATATGTCACTCATTCTCTGTAGTCGTATTTTCATGTTTGTTATCATCATCCCTTTTACCTTGTTAGTTGCAAAATGTTTCGCCATTTACATGAATAACACAATGGTCATGTCTTAACAACATCATTGCCATCATCTTTATCATCATCGTCGTCATCATCCTCATTTCGCCGTCACCATGACTTCATAATTATCATCTTAATCATTGATGTCATGAGAATGTAGAGAATGACATGGAGATAGAGAGGAAGACCTACTTGCAGTCACAGATGGGTCTCGATCAACTCTACTTGGATGCTCAGAAGAATTTCAATGAAGAAGTTCATTTGAGATTGGTTGGTTGGTTTGTTGGCTGACTGGTTGGTTGGTTGGCTGGCTGGCTGGTTAGTTGGTTGGCTGGCTGGTTAGTTGGATTTTGGTTGGTGATTGACTGACTGATTGTTTGATTTGATTTGTTGCGATTCGCACCACCCTCTCATGACCGTGCACACCACACAAACTCAACTTCAGGAGATTGAAAAGGAATTGAGCCACCAGATAAGTTTGAAGCAGGAGATGGAGGTGGGCATGAAGTTGTTGGAGACCGATGTGCACAAGAAACAGGACCTCATCGTCTCACTGAGGAAACAACTTGAGGACATCAAATCAATCAATGTCAAACTTTCTGACGATAATAAGGTCCGCTTTTCTTCACCTTGCAATTTCGATTTTATTGATCAGTTAATTTATCAGTTTCAACGGATAATTATTGTTTATGTTTCAAATAGAATTAAATTAATGACCAGCTCAGATGCGCAATGTGTAGCGATTGACCACTGTTTATTTCAATTGTTGGTAGTTGATTAACATTGAGCAATGAGTAGGGCGTCGTCGGAGTTTTGCAGGAGTCGGATTTTTTGGAGTGACTAGATTCAGATATATATATATATTGGAAGTGTTGAAGAGATGTAACAGTGTTTCTCACTTTGGTGTTGCTGTGAAATTTGCATCAGTACGATATCTTTGAACTGTCACAAACAATAAATAATACAGTGATGTAAAAGATTATATAATTCTCTTTTATTTTTTTAAAACGTAAATTTAGTTGAAATAATTTTCTAAAACAAAGAATAACATCAAGTGATTTCAAGTGTTTCTTAAACAATCTTTTATTTTGTTATGTAGTGGTAGTAAATTGAGCAGTCGGAGTTGGAAATAATTGTCCTCCTACTCCGACGCTTTGGTAATAGCATCGTACTTAGTAGAACGTGGAACTGATGCATTATTGATGCATTTATAGATGATGGATGAGTATGTACGGTCAATTATATAGTTTCAATCAATCGTTGTCCATTTAAGAGTAATCTCTAAGCGTTTCTATAGAATAACTTTTAAATGTTTGTGTAGTATATTTTAAAACATTCAATTCAGTGCAAAAGCAAAAAATTTTGAACGAACAACATAGGAACTTGAAAGCATGCATACACACAAAGTTGACATGCTAACGAAACTTGAGTTCAAGTGCTCACAAATGTGCTCCGCCATAAAAGACCTTGAAAACGAGTTCGTGATGCCACTTTTGTTATTTATTTAAGCAGTTATAATATTTTATTACACATTTTTCATCTGCTCATTTGAAAATTTAGAATGGAGGCTCAGAAATCGAACAAAGTGCACAGCGTAGAAACCATGAAGCAATATGAACAACAGATTTATGAACATGAAAATTTAAAGTAGGCATCATACCTTCTACACACGTTTCAATAATAATAATTTATTCAGGTTACTGGATCCTTGCACTCCAGATATTTTAACCTCGAGGTCATCTCTCATTGACTGCCCATCTCTCTCTTTCTTTTTTTTTTAACACGAAAGCCTAATCGACGCGGAACCTGTCTATGTATCGTCTATTACTCTATTAAACTTGCATTCTAAATTTTCAATCTGTTAATCATCGGCTCTTGTTGTCGTGATTATTGAACAATGATTGAAATCGAAAGATGAACTATTGAATGGCTGGCTAGATAGTTGGTTGGTTGATCTTGGTTGACTGACCTTGATTGATTGATTGATTGATTGATTGATTGATTGATTGATTGATTGATTGATTGATTGATTGATTGATTGATTGATTGATTGATCGATTCATCGATTCATCGATTGATTGATCGATCGATCGATCGATCGATTGATTGATCGATCGATTGATTGATTGATTGATTGATTGATTGATTGATTGATTGATTGATTGATTGATTGATTGATATATTGTTGTATTGATTGTTGATTGCAGATTGTCATTAGAAACTAGTTTAAAAAATGAGAAAGATCATAATGCGATGCTGGTGAGAACTTTGGAGGAGGAGAGAAAAAAAATGGTGGAGGTGCAGATGCAACTTCAGTTCATGAACAAGATCAAGCAGGTATTTTTTTATTTGTTTATTTGTTTGTTTGTTTGTTTGTTTGTTTGTTTGTTTGTTTGTTTGTTTGTTTGTTTGTTTGTTTGTTTGTTTGTTTGTTTGTTTGTTTGTTTTTGTCTCATTGCGTCCTTCCGTGATTTATGTTGAATATAGATTTATAGTTTGACGTTCAATAAAGAAATTGTGTGTATAAGCATTGTAAATTTTTGGATTGTTTTGACGATTTTAATTTTAAGGAAAACGAATCGTTGAAGATAAAGTTGAAAGAACTTGAGGTGCGGTGTATGGAGCAAGAAGATGCTCTGACCGAACTGGGATCCCATCTTATTCAGTTTGTTTCGTCATTTGTGTTCGTTTGAAATTAGTATGGATGCCCTGAATTAACATAACGTAATGTATGAGTGAATGCGTTATGGTAAGGTGGGATCATCGAAATGCAATTGCTTGGAATTTTTGCCGCTGGAGTTACTGCTGTCAATCGCAGTTGTTTTTTATTAAATGTCGTATTTAACTGTACGAAGAAGGAGCTGATATTTTTGGTGAACTTCTATAAAACTTCTGTGAACATCTGTACGAACCAGCACGAAGTTGAAGGTGGAGAACATGAAGGAGGAACAGCTGGTGACGAAGGATGCGCAGTGGGCCGACGACAAGGAGATCACCAACTGCACTCAGTGCCAGAAACAGTTCTCTGTCTCCAGAAGGAAGGTTCCACTGACTTCCTCTTTATTGTATTTTCTGTATATTTTATAATCTTATCATAGCATTTTACTCTTTGAGGATTTTTATAACTGTAAATAATAATATTTTATCCTCTGAATTTATGGTCGCAGATCTTTATTGATCCTCAAGCTTAATGCTCACCGACGTAATTCCAATTAAATTTTTACGGCGTGCCGCTTCTAAAGTACTTGCCCGTTCATCGCATTCCCATGTCAATCCGTAACATTGACATATTAAAGCTTCAAAAATAATTATTTTGTGGTTCAAAGTGTTTATGATGAACATCCTGCCAATATTTTGAGAAATATTGATCACTCCTCAAATACTTAATGCCAACCTTACAAAATTGCTATGCCATTTTAGTTTGCAATGCCATTTGAGTTTTCAATTTAAGCATTTTCCTATGGTGTTTTTATTTGATATATAATGTGTAAAGTTTTTATATTGTGATCAATCATTGGCGATATGATAACTGATGATGCATGAACATGAAGCACCACTGCAGGAACTGTGGCGAGATCTTCTGCAACGACTGCTCCAACACCAAAATGCCCCTGCCATCCTACGCCAAACCTGTCCGCGTCTGTGATGCCTGTTGTACTAAACTGCTTAAAAAATCATGCACTTCCTGATTTTTATTTGAACTTTTTAAATATTTCAAATGTTGTTACTAAATTGTGATTATATAAATTTCTGTCGATATTGTACAATTTCATTTCTTGGTGATTATTGAAGCATATGAACGTTAAAGTTAAACGATGCAAAACTATTTTTGAATCACACAGATTAAAACAGTTGAATGTTTGATTGGCTTTATTTATTTTTTTTTAAACTATAAGAATATTGGTTTAATAAAAAATGAAAATGACAAACGTTTGGATGATGTTCAAACCAATGAATTTGAAGGCTTAATTTTAAATGTTAGCCCGGAAACTATACTGCCATTACGCTCCGGTTTTAGTTTTCGAAGGTTTGCTATCCTTATCCACTATTCGTACGCTCTCTCCCGAACGTTCACTGCTGATGTTGTCTGTGGATTGCATGAAAGAGTACTATAATTTCATCACTCGAACAGTTTCAATTGTGGCGTGTCTGTCACGTTTCGCGCGCCCGGCTGGGTCGCACAATACAAAACAAGCTGTAAATTCCCAATGCTCACTCTATTTGATGCGATTTTAATCTATGGACGACCTTTCAACCGACTGCAGCGTTGTGACACAAAACCTCTTATACTAGCACGTGAACAGAAGATGTGAACAGACGCACACGTTTTTCAGCCGTTCTCCACTTCTCAAGGTTGTATAAGAAGTAAGATTATTAAACCTGAAGTTTGAAATCGTGTCTCAAATAAATCATTAAGTAAAGTTGCGAACATTATTAAGTTTAAAATTAATATATCTGTTGTTTTATTAGCAGTGTATAAGCCATGTAATGTTTCCATATCAGCTGTATTTTACTGAACTTTTGATGTTTTAAAAAAGATAACTCGTGTGTTCCAAGGTTATTGCTGCTGGTGATTTTAATGTTCATTTGCATAAGCGTAATGATCCACATATTCTTCCTGCTTGGCATTTTCTATTTATTTCACTTGGTTGATAAGGTTAATGAGCGAACTTAGGTGCTATTTTAGATGCTAGTTTTTATATCTGATAATTTTTCTGATTATGTGACATTTTCTTATGGCGCTCTTCTGCTCTCTCTTTGGTTAGAGTTTGTTTGTCAATTAAGCGTCCATGTCATGCTTATTCTTCGAAAATTGTTCATTCTTGGAAGCTATGAATGTCGATAAATTTATCTTATTAGTTCGTGAATCTCCTATTAGTAAACCACGCCATGATGATAACGTTGATGAAGTTTAACAATTGTTTGGTAATGAATTATTATAAAGGATGGGTTGCTTCTCTTCATCAAGTGCATAGTAGATGCTATTCATTAGCTCCATGGCATGAGTTTGAGCATAGACGATATAAGGCGTCTCGCAGAATTGATTAATTAGCCAAAGTTGTGTTGATGAGCAGGGTCGTTGGTGCAATAGAAGAGGTGTGGCACATCGTGCGGGTGAGGATTGCAAAAAGGAAGAATGATGTTTTTTAATTTTGATTTAAAGCTAATGAGGAGGATGTATGTGTGAATGATAAAATGCATGTATTGTATGAATGGATCTATGTGTAATTTCTTTTGACTTTAATATTCTATCTGTTATTTGAATTCACTAGATTTAAATAATGTTATTGATTTATATGTACTTATAGAATTTTTGTTATCTTTATTGGTTATCTGTGTTTAATAGTTATATAGAGGTAATTATGTTTTAATTATCTTACATTAAATAATAATAAAATAAATAAAAATAAATAAAATAAAAAATAAAATAAATAAATAAATAAAAATAAGCTACAGTGGAGAGAATACTTCAACCGTCTGTTAAATGAAACAAATCTCATTAATGTCAACTTTGACGCTCCACCCATCAAAGGTCCGATTTCAGACATCACTTGTAGGAGCTTACAGAAGCTCTGAAAGCTATGAAGGATGGAAAGACAGCAAGGCCCTCTGGACTCACAAATGACATCTGGTACTGCAGGTATCCAAACGTTACTACAACTTTGCCGTGAAATCTGGAGAAATTGCTCAATGCCGACTGAATGGAACTTTAGCATGACAGTCCCGCTATACAAAGGCAAAGGTGATCCATTGAACTGTTCATCATATCGGGGTATACGTCTGTTAGAACACTCCTTGAAAATTGACGAGAAAATTATTGAGAGAAGATTAACGTCGCGCATCACAATCGGCAGAAATGGGCAAATTACACATTATATTGTAATTTCGATACAAATTACAAATTACAAATTACTCTAAATATTGTAATTTCGATACCAATTACAAATTACATTTAATAAAAGAGCCAAATTACTAATTACAAATTAATAATTTCAAATTACATGAAATTAAATTACATCAAACCAGTTTTGAATAAATAAAGAAAAAAATTTTCTTTGAAGTTATTTAAACATTGATTTTTTCTTTGCGTTGATATTTTTTTTTGAACAGTTTTATTTACAAAAGTAAAAAGGTTCATCCTAGCAATAAAATACTAATTTATGAATGGCCTCATGAACAGAATAAATCTCAATTTTTATATTCGTTTATTAAGTTACTTTCTTTCTATAAACAATTTGTTCAATCATTTAACGAATGACTGAAGAAAGAAAGACACTATTCACCACTACTTTTGATTTTGCATATTCTTTGATGTCATTTTCATATTCTTTTATTAATTTACTTTCCTTTCGATCAACAATTTGTTCAATCGTTTAATGAACGACTGAAGAAAGAAGGAAAGAAAGAAGGAAGGAAAGAAAGAAAAAAAAAAAGAAGCGTCAAACACCAAAGAAGTATACTTCTATAATGTAGCAATATGACCAAAAAACTTTAAGTAGCAAATGAAATTTTTAATCAAATAAATTTTCAGAATTTAAAAAAAAATTTAGAATATCAAGAAAAAAAATTTTCAATAATAATAATAATAATTTGTGTAAGTATATCTGTTCACTCAAATATAAGTTACATTTTTTAGTCAAAATGTAATTTGAAATTACTTTGAAATTACCAAATTGCATGAAAGATGAAATTACAAATTACCAATTACTTAAAAAGTAATTTCGATACAAATTACAATTGTAATTTGAATTACGTAATTTCATTACTTGAATTACATAACTGCCCATCTCAGACAATCGGAAATTATCAAGCAGCCTGGAATAAATGGCATCTCCTTGCCTCTATATTGATGCGTCGTGACATCCCACTAACACTACGGTCAAGACTTTATAAATCTGTGATACGTCTGGTGTTGTTATATGGTGCAGAAACATGGCCAATGACAACCAAACTGGAACAACAACTTCAACGAACCGACATGAAAATGCTCCGATGGATCATGGATGCAACGAATTAGTCTGAAGGACCACATCAAATCAACCGAAATCATGCGTCGTGATATAAAGGACGAATGCCGGCAACACCGTCTGCGGTGGTTTGGTCATGTCAAACGAAGTGGAAACAGTGGAAAATTTAAAGGGATTATCACAGATTAACCTTTTCCGATAAGAGAAAACGCTACTTGAATTTCTATAATTTAACCCAAGCCATCTCGTCTTCATACAAAAGTTGCGTTTTTTAAGACAATACTTTATAAAGTTAATATTAATTTGCAGTTAACTTAAAACGAAATCAGAAGAGGACATCTTAGATCTCTTCAAAAAGGCGTTGCTCAAGGTTCGGTACATACAACTGCGCCTTCACGACCTCACTAGTATTTGTAGCAATTTAGGCCCATTTTTGCACAAATTTTCCTCTCAATATCTACATTCTGACACTTTTTATGTGTATATAACTTATTTCACAAACGTACTTCCACCGCGAAGTTACACCGCGACTGACGCCACATGATTTGAAGTGAGACGAAACGAAAACGACCCGATCTTGAGTTTTCTTTTTTTTCAATTTTTATTGACACACATGACAAACGGAAATTAAGGTTGAATATATTTAAATTATGACGTCATTTAAACATGAATGAATGAGAAATTAATTGATAACTAGCTTGCAACGTAGCTATTAACAGTGAGTGCTGTACAATTCCTAGCAAGTTTAAAGGTATTTAACATGAAATCTAATAAATGAAAAACGAATAATTGAAAAATGATAATTGCGACGAGCGTTAGACTGTATAACTGCACCTTGCTACGGAGCCTGTTTTCAACGAGTTGTCCTTGTGAACCTGCCAGGGGTTATTATCAAAAAATACTATTGGGGTTACCAATCGGTATTATTCCTATCACTATTTAAAGATCAATTTTACTGAAAGCATTTAAAACTAAAATTTCGACATCTGTTTAAATCATCTCAGCAAATAGTTCATGGCAGGCATGAAACTGTAGTTTTTGAAAATGTGGTTATAAAGAAGATTCTCTCCGACCATAGATGATCCACTCGGACCATAGATGATTAACTTGGACCATAGATGATTAACTTTGACCACAGTTTCAGTTCTAATAAAGACCCGCTTTTAAGTAACAAAATTTTTGAAATGAATACTGATAATTCATAAAACTTGGGTAGCAAGATCAACTCCCAGAAACCTTTTTTATGGTTAAACTCAACTTAATTTGACAATCTTAAAATAATACCCAGTTCGACAGAAACAGCTGTTATCAATTAATTATACAAGTTTTTACAAATTTGGTCATCAAATATAAAGTAACCACATGCCTGATATTCCAGAGTGACTTCAGCGGATATGTTCAATCGAATTTTCAACATTTTTCTGCAAGATAGAACAAGTTTTTATTTAAAATAGAAATTTTAAAAAATACATTGTAGTTGGTTAAAATAAACATGGCATATACGCATGTCACAGTGGCCAAGCAAGATAATAATAACTGACCCTATTCTGATTATTGCATCCTTCTTTGAAGCATCTCTCGTCCACAAGCCCAACTTGTCACCCTTAGGCCGAATGTTGACGACTGCACCACATATCTCATCGCTCAATTCATCAAAGGCTTCTCCAATCAAGCAGAGCAGCTGCAGTTATTATCCATTAGAAAACATCAAATCGCATAACATCAAGTTATCAAAACACTAGCAAATATAATATACGCTGCTTAATAACAACAATCTTCGTTTACATAACTTCAAGAAAAAAACAACCTGAAATGAACTGATTTGAAATTCATAATAAATAATTCATAATTGATTCATAATAAATGTCAACCAACTAGATTGGACAATTAATAACTGAACTTTTTAGCTGACTAAAAATGGTGCCAAATAACTTTACTGAACCAAGTGGAATAATAAATAACAAGGCAATATGATATAGGAAGAGGATAAAAATGGATTAACTGTTTCCAGCCAGAATTTGTCAAGTTCAGTAGCTCTCTTGCGCTTGTCCAGATTAATAAGCCACCTACCCCCATCCCTGTTGTTCTCATCCTCCCACATTGGCTGGATACCCTCCTGGTTGGTTGGTTGGTTGGTTGCCACCACATCACATTCCATAATACCACAACATATGACTCATATTACGTAAACATCACACACAACATCACGACATTATATCACTGCCTCCATTGGTAAATTATCTATGACATTGAATGCATTTAATCGCATCATAACAACAAAGTAACTCTCCTCAAGCAGAGTTAACCTTTTGTTTTCAACACCTCCATTAATCATCAAACAACTAATTCCCACAGAAGATGTCAAGCAAGCAAAATGCATGAACGCTGTGATGGCAAGAGGTAAATGAACGATGATAACCTTGAAAAGTGAGTAATCACAGCCAGGAGCTATTTTGCTGGCTGACTGTATGTAGTTGTACACTCTGTAAATTTAAATTAACCTTTTTATGCAGAGTAATAAAATTTAATCATTGAGGCAAAATATTTTTAGTCTTGATCAGGTATTTTTCCATATAGTTAAAAACTAACATTATCGTAATTAGTATTTTTTATGATTCATATATTTTTATAATTTATGGCATATTTCATGATATTTTTCATTTATATTTAGTTTAAATTTAGCTTATAAGAGAATATTATGGGAGAGGTCATTCGTCTCATCCAAAGAATGCAGACTTATAATTAATGGATTGATATTTTAAAGAACAATAAATCAATCATCCATCAGTACTTCAAATTTATCAGCATTTCAAAAACTTGAGAAATTATCAAGATTTGAGACACTTACGCCCAAAAATCCTCTACAGTAGAGAAGGTAGCAATGACCTTCTGGTTGGCAGACCAATCATTTCTCTTGTCATTTTTGAAGTACCAGAGAGCCCAGACATTGTGCAGTGGATGTTTGATGTAGTTGTCAACATTCTGTCCGTCCACGCTCTCTTCCTCCTCTACCTCATCAAAATTTTTCTCCAAAACCTTATTTAACATTTTTAGAAATTTATAAAAAAAATAATTATCAAAAACCTTGAATTGAATGTGTAACACAAGTACGAAATGAAAACTCAATTAATGCAAGCAGATCAGCATATATTCAACATCCAACCTGAGGCACTTCTAATTTGATTTCATATGATTCCATAATTATTTTTAAATTCAAAGTCAATCTTATTTATTTTTCTGAATAAAGACAAAAATAGATATATATGTCATAATCCACCAATCTTTGTTGGTTAAGTAATAAAGTAGCATGATCATTTTAAACCAAATGCATTTGATTCCAAAAGAAACATCATATCTGAAACTTGTTGGCTTAGTACCTTCTTGATTGCTCAAAATCAGGCAAACTCGATGGATGACACTGAAATGAACGGCATGTAAGCAATAGGTCAGCTTTGATCATTTCCCACAGTCGAAACATAAAAAAAAACTGGATCCTTCCAAACTGTAACTTTAACTGATTCAGATATAGCATTATAAGTCAATGAGATATTTAGCTCCTGTCTATAAACTTTCACTCGGATTGTATGATATAGAAGTATACTGTATAAATGTATGAGAGACAGGAAAACTAAAATGTTCACATGAAGTCAAAGTCCGTGAAAATGAATACCAATTAAAAAATTTTTGTTTTTATGGTATGTAAAAATGGAATTCTTCCTTTGAATACATTAAATCTTACTTTACTTTTAGACCATTCAAACAAACGCTAAAAACTTTTTACATTGTCTATTATAGAATATTATTATAATTTCCCTAAATATTTGGCTATGTTTCAATCCTCAGAATTTGAAGGATGGAGATTTGCGGTGGTTATGGCAGAAGTTTGGAGCTCACTTCCTGTGCAACTGAAGAGTAGTTTTGATATTGATTTAATTAAAGTGGCAATGTGGACCTTGGGTGTGTTTCTGGAGTATTCTTGTAGAATCAGTGTATGAAGTCAGATACAAACATAGATACTTTTTGATGATTCATTTTTTAAAGTGATTTTAATTTTTATATGACATCTATTTTATCAACTTCATCATCAAGCAATCTCGACCAACAAAGACATTTATAAATGTTGTTTTGCTTTTACATAGTGAATATATTTATGTTTCAGTAGGAGGGAGTCAATTGTATCTTTAAAATGGTAACAAAATTTAAATTAATATATGGAAAATGTAGTAACAAGTATAATGAACTGTCAGAAAAAATATACAAACTGTATAGTATATATACACATATATACAATAATATACAATAATACACATACAATACATACAGCCTTTATTATAAACAACACATACATACAAAAATTACTCACTATCTATTACAATGTTCAATGATAAAATGTACTTGTTAACAATTTAATAAACAAAAAGCTGGTGTAATCTGTAATCAATGTAAAAAAGCCAAGGTAAAAGAAAAAGCAATATGATCAAATTCAAATAAATTAAAAAATTTAAATAAAATCACGGAAAATGCAAGATAATGATATGAAGCGTCACTTATCTATCCCAACTCTAATCTGATCTGCTGCACGCTAAACTAACTAAAGCCTAATGCCCTAGCCTAATTAATAAAAATTTCTAGAATAAATGGAAAAATTTACCTCGACGCAATCCATTTAATTTTTTAATTCAACTTCGGAATAAATCTAACCGGACTCGTAAACATGAAATAGCAAAAAGAAATTAACGAAGGAAACATGTGCTGATTCAATTGTTTTAGTTTCATGTTCGCTTTTAGCTCCTTTTTTTGAAACGTATTTGAAATACTTTCATATTTGTTATTATTTAAATCATAATGAAATTGTAAAAATACATTTTTAAAAAATAAAAAACTAATATTTAACGTTATTAATATATTTAAATTATTACAAATAATTTGTAATAATTACTTGTTAATTGGTTAAAGTATAAAGCGAACAGTCAATACAGAACTAAAGTCGTTTAAAGAACAACCTTCCTACAATGAATCAAATTCTTTAGTCTGAGAGATTGATTGAATATATTTAGTTGTATTTACTTTTCTCTCTCTCTCACTCTCTCTCTCTCTCACACACACATACAAACACCACGCATATATATATATATATATATATATATATATATATATTTAAAATGAATTTTTACAATATTCTATAAATTCTACCGAATGTTTGGCGTTAATATGTTTGTAGTTCGTTTTTTCGATTTTTCTCACTAAAGTTTTTTGGTGAACGTTTAGTTTATTAAAATTCAAAATAAACTTATTTTTCGAATTCATGCTGCAAATAAGGCCATATTTCAATTCCGAATGAATCATCGTCAGTGCTCCTTGCTGTATATATAGGGAAATATTGACTTTGTCAAGATTAACTTTGACGTTGTAAAAATTAACTTTGGTGTTGTAAAATTGAACTTTGATGCGAATTAGGTGTCAGGTTTCTTAATTGGCTGGTCATCTTCCCCTTTGACGGCTGTGCACGTCAACATGACTCATATATCGGGATTACTACTACCTCACTGACTAGAAGGCTTACGATGCACCCCCTTTGACGGCTGAGCACGTCAACATGACTCATATATCGGGATTACTACTACCTCACTGACTGGAAGGCTTACGATGCATAAACAGAGTGGTGCTATCAAATCTCATTTGGACTCAACACACTCAATCACAATTAGCCATAAAATCCTCGACAGCAACACCAAAGTAATATACCAGAACAGCAACTACACGTATCTTAAAATTGCAGAAGCAGTCCTAATCGACATCAATAAACCAAAAATAAATATACAACAAAAAATGACAACCTCACTTCCAACCCGGCGCTTAACCAACAACGAAAACAAAGAAGTAATAAAAACTAGCATCGTAAATAGTGACAAAGAAGAATATGATGCTATCGATGAAGAAAAGGAGACCAAAGAAGATATTTATAAAATATATATAGAATATTATGGTCTATTACCAACATATATATATATATTATATATATATATATATATATAATATATGTTGGTAATAGACCATAATTTTTACAATATTCTATAATTGAAAATTGAAAAAAAATTGAAAAAACGAACTATAAACATATTAACGCCAAACATTCGCTAGAATTATGGTCTATTACTAACATATATTATATATATATATATATAATATATATATATATATAATATATGTTGGTAATAGACCATAATTTTTACAATATTCTGTAAATTCTACCGAATGTTTGGCATTAATATGTTTGTAGTTCGTTTTTTCAATTTTTCTCACTAAAGTTTTTTGGTGAACGTTTAGTTTATTAAAATTCAAAATAAACTTATTTTCCGAATTCATGCTACATATATGCATTCATAAATTCTTTCCGGCATAGTTCATTCTTGACATTGCAATCAATATCACAGTGATCCCATTGATTCAACAAATCAGTTAGTAAATTGGACAAGTCTTGAACTACATTCCTTTTAACTTTTAATTCTCGAGAGATATGGAGCAGTCGCTGCTCGCGATCTTGTTCGATTGTTAGATTACGTCGGTTGGTCGCAAAATTTCGAGTAAATGTTTAAAAACTTTAGTGAGAAAAATCGAAAAAACGAACTACAGACATATTAACGCCAAACATTTGTTAAAATTTATAGAATATTGTAAATATATATATATATATATATATATATATATATATATATATATATGATCATTTATATAGCGCTTATTAAAAACATTCTCATAGGCAATATATATATATATATATATACACCGCCCCATAGTCCTTTGCTATTGTATTGTATTATCGTTTTATTTTGATTTTATACTAGTATATTTGGTAACATAATCGTGGTTATAAGATAACATATATAATACACCCATATATATATATATATATATACATATATATATATATATATATATATATATATATATTCACTTAAATTAAGTCGTCCATTAATTTTTCAATTTCAATATCTTTTTGAAGATTCTTAGGTTTCCTCATGTAATGACAATTGAGTCCAAGGTTAAGAAATTGTTTTTCAGTGATTGTCGGTTGATATTTTCTTAGATACAATATTTACATAAATATATATATTTACAATATATTAATGTAAATATATAATATAAATATTTTATATATATCCATAAACATAATCTTATATTAATATATATATAAGCAATATTAATTTTTTATTAAGCTATTAATAATATTTTATTTCATACTATAATAGCAATTATTTCGAATATGCGAAGAATGAGTGACTATAACTCAATCATTGTAAGCCAACCTATGGCTTCAGCAAGCAACAAAAATTGTTTTTAAAACGAGAATAATCATTTTAAATTACATAATTCAATTTAATCACAATGTTTTAAAAATATTTAGTTAAGTAAATATTTTGCACTAGTTGTTTTTTAAAACCCAAGCAATTTCGTATTAAGTCAATAAGCCAAAGTAAAATAGCTCGCTATTGTCAGAGCCCATCTCTTTCCAAAAGTAAACTTTACTGTCATCAACAAATTTTCCGACCACGAGCGATCGCAGATGGTTGTCATGTCGTGAGATTTGAAAAGAACTTGTTCGTCAAACCTCAACCAGAATGTCATCTTCTGCACCGCTTGACGTCCAGAAAAAAATTTTGTGCAAGTAAGTAAAATAACTTTTTTTTCAATTTCAATTCAGATTTTATAATAAAATATAAAATAAAATAAATGGGACTGAAGTGAACTGAACACTGAACCTAGCCACAACAACACACAACTTGTATGAGGTCTCGCATTATCTTGGCGGAAACTTTTCTGTTGAACTGCATCATTCAGTTTGTCCAGCTGAGTACAGTAGACTTCCGAATTAATTGTTGTGTTATCCGGTAAAAGCTCAAAAATAGTGATTCCTTCAAAAATTTTTAAGGAGTCACTTTTTTTGAATCAAAATCCCATCAGACAGCATCACCTTTTTTGAAATGCGTTGAGCCAGCTCATCTTTTCTGTTCCATGATCTCCTGTGTTTAACATTGTTATATACAGCCCATTTTTTGCTGACAGTATTGATGCATTTTAAAAATGAATCATTTTCGTGACGTTTGAGAAGTGAAGCACAGACGTCAACGCGATGACACAAATTTCTCTTTGTGAGGACATGGGTAACCCATATATCAAGCTTCGAGATTAAACCCAGGTCATTAGGGTAGTCATAAACAGTTGAATTCAATAAATTTAACCTCTCACTGATCTCAAGTGTTGTTAGAGCGCCGGTTTGCATCAGTTAATGCCTTTATCGCATTTTTATCGGCTTCAAATGGCCTTCCAGAACGTGATGCATTTTCGCCATCAAAATTGCCAGATCGAAATTTCGCAAACCAGTTCAGGCACTGGCATATTGTCTAACATTTTACCTTTTCTATAGGCTTGCAAATTAATATCAACAAAACAAAGTGCACGATTATCAGTAAAAGCAAAGCTGTCCCAATCTGCTCCATAACCATTAGTGGTAAACAAGTAAAACAAGTCACAGCTTCAATTATCTGATAATCTCAGGTTGTAAATGTGATATGGATATCAAAAGAAGGATAGCTATGACGAAAGATGCATATTTTACAATGAAAAAAATCCTCACCAATAGTAAAATCACAATATCAACAAAATTAAAACTTAGGGTAATACATTTTTTCTGTGCTAACTTATGGCTATAAGTCCGGGACAATTTAAAAAAAAAATGGAAATAAAGGTTAACGCTGCTGAGATACAGTTTTTGAGAAGAATTATGAAAATTAGTTGGACCTCCCATACTTCAAATAAGGATGTATTAAAACGGTCCGGAAATTAACTACAGATTATCCGCTGGGGGCAGTTAAAGTTTTTTGGTCACATCTTGCAGAAGGAAAAAATGAAAAATCTAACAACCACTGAAAGGATTGCAGAGAAAAGAGATCGCGGTCAACAACAAATAACATTCATCAAGTCCTTCTTGACTTTTTCTTTTTTTTTATTATTCTTTAAAAATCAGGATCTGACAGACGCAGAAACTGTAACAGCATGCAAGACAGTGAAACAAAATTAAACAAATAAGTGAGAAAATAAAGACAAAAAGTGAGGAAGAAAAATGATAAAACATGAAAAATAAAATATGTTAGAATAAAATAAATAATAATAATAAGAAAAATAAAAGAAAAGTAATTGACGATGGAATATAAAATGAATTAACGGCAAATTGATAGACTAGAAGATGATGACTTAGTGAGTTAGTGAGGTGATCGATAAATAAAGGCTAGGCCTGTGTGTGAAAAAGTTTAATGAGTATTAATATATTTGATGACTTATTAATAGACTAAATGATGACTTAGTGAGTTAGTGAGGTGATCGATAAAAGTGAGGTGATCAATAAGTAAAAACTAGTTCAGTAATGATGAAGTTTTCTTAATTGCTAATATGTTTGAGGTGTCTTGTGATGAAGGTCTTTTCCTGGTATGTAGATTGGGCGACGACTTGATAGTTATGTTTGCGCTGACGAGGAAGAAAGGAGTGAATGAGAGACTTGTTAAAGCTGTGATGCAGCTGTATGAAGGGGCAAAGACAAAGGTGAGGGTTGGAAGGGGGATGTCGGACGCTTTTATTGTTAAGGTAGGAGTGCATCAAGGATCAGTGTTATCACCGTTTCTGTTTGCAATTGTGATGGATGTTGTGTGTGGAAACATAATGGAGGGGTTGTTATTTGAGATTTTGTATGCAGATGATTTAGTCTTGATGACTGATAGCATGGAAGAATTGCAGTTAAAATTTGACAGATGGAAAAGTGTTATTGAAAAGAAAGGGTTAAAAGTTAATATTGGTAAGACGAAGGTAATGGTGAGTGGGGAAGGTGGGGAGCGAGTGATAAGTAAAATAGACCCCTGTGGGGTATGTGACAGGAGAGTGAAGGCTAACTCGGTATTGTGTATAGGATGTCAGAAATGGGTGCATAAGAGATGTAATGGTGTGAGGGGGGCACTGAAAAAGGTGGAAGGCACGTTCAAATGTAAGAAATGTGTTCATGGTGTGATTAATAGGACGGACGCAAGGACGGGGTTGAGTGGTGGTATTGAAAGAGTGGAAAGCTTTGTTTACTTAGGGGATAAGCTGAACGCGGATGGAGGATGTTTGAGCGCAGTTACGGCTAGAGTTCGTGTAGGATGGATGAAATTTAGGGAACTGGGTGGGGTATTGTGTGGAAAGAAATGGTCAGTGAAGATGAAAGGGAGGGTATATAAAGCATGTGTGAGAGCAGCGATGGTATATGGTGGTGAAACTTGGGTGTTGAGGAGAGAGGAAGAAAGTGTACTGCAGAGGGCTGAAAGAGCTATGGTGAGGATGATGTGTGGGGTTAAAGTGAAGGATAGGAGGAGTAGTACAGAGCTGATGTCGATGATGGGACTGAATGAGGACATTGTTACATTGATAAGGAGATCGAGATTGCGGTGGTATGGACATGTGTTGAGAAGGGATGAAAGGGTCGGGATTAGGCGAGCGTTGGAGTTCGAGGTTGAAGGAGTAGCAGGAAGGGGTCGTCCGCGATTGGGATGGAGAGAGCAGGTGGAGAAGGACAGGGTGAAAGCGGGGTTGCGTGATACTGAGGCGAGTGACAGATGTGGATGGCGTCGAGGGGTATTTCGGTTTCATCATAGGTAGCCAAACGGCAACCCCTGATCTCGGGAAAAATTTCGTCTAAACGTGTGTTGTTGTTGTTATTGTATATTTGTATATATATATATGTATTGTCGAAAATTTTATGAAAACAACTGGTGGTGTGAGGTAATCTCCTTCTCTATCTTTCTCAGGAAATTTTTTTATGGTCCGACAATAATTTTTGTGTATATTTTTATCGTGAGTTCGACCAGTCCTGTGTGGCACTGGGCTTTTTCGAATTATATGATTTTACTGAGTAACACAGGAACGCGTAAAAATATTCGATAACAATTTTATTAATCGACGGAAGTAAATGAAAAGGAATTGAACTAAATGAACTCTATAATAATGTAAAATGTCAATGAACAAACTGGAATACAGGAATTAGAACTTCTTCTTGTTGGGTCTTCGACTTGGGATATGTTTCTTGCCGTTTAATCGTACAACCTCGACGTGTGTAACCGATAGTGATGTCGATACAACTCCAAGAAATAAATGAAATGAATGTGGAAAAATTACAAAAATCGGAGCCTATGGAAATTCCAAGCTGCGTGTGAAACTATACCAATGAGTATAGAATCCAGCAAAGAACCCTAGGTCCACAAATAGCACAAGAAACAAAAGAAGGAGGCGGATTCGTTTTCACAGAATCCAAGGCCTGTTTTCACTGGGCCTGTCAGTCAGTCGGTCGGCTTTCGCACAACCCTGGTCTGCTTTCGCACAACCAACACAAAACAACAAGAGTCAGAACAACACTGGAAACAAATTGTGTGACTTTAGTACGCGTGCGAAACTATGCCAATGAGCATAGAGTCTCGTACCAAATCCACTTTTGAGAACTTAAGACGTTTCTGAAACTATACCAATGAGCATAGAATCACGAATTAAGTCTCTTAGATACCAGAATAGGCACCGGTTATTCGAGGCTGCCTAACTGGTGAACCCAAGGCGGACTCTTTTTGAGAACTTAAGACGTTTCTGAAACTATGCCAATGAGCATAGAATCACGAATTAAGTCTCTTAGGGACCAGAATAGGCACCGATTATTCGAAGCTGCCTAACTAGTCAACCCAGTGCGGACTTTCTTCCACACTCTTCCTCCACTCAAAGATAAGATAAAGGAACTCTATATCAAAGCAAAATTAGATTTTGTTTCGATTGTTTTTAAACATAAAAATTTCCAAGGTATGTCCAATTAATCAAAAAAACTACTAATTAAATTTTAAAATAATTTGTAATAATTTATGGCGTCATCTAAATTGCAAAACAAAAAAAAATCGTCGTCACCTATCGAGTAAATTAATTTGCACCATGCCCCCTATCGAGTGAATAAATTTTGCGTTGAAAACTGAAGTATTTTTAGTCAGTATTATTTCATAATTCTGACTATATATATATATATATATATATATATATATATATATATATATATATATATATATGCATAATTCGTGTTGAGACTGTTGTAAATGCAATTATTAGGAAATACTAGAAAGATTATTTTTCCTATGAATAAGATCCTGTGATTGTCACTGTTTAACATTATTTGTCTGATTTTGTGTATCCAGTCAAAAATTAGAGATGACAATGGTACTGTAAAAGCACCCACCTCCTTTTGATATTATTTATAATCATTTTTCAGCTATAAATTTTTAGCACTAATTTATAACTTGTTTACCTTCGTATGATTTATAAACTTCCATATTGAGGTTACACTGGAGCGCACTCGGCGGTGTTTAGGAAGGCAAAAACGGCACGATGCACTAAAACTTTTGCCTCCTTTTCTCTTCAGTTGTGCGTCATGGTAGCACATTTGAATTAGCACATTTGTTCATTTCTGTTGTAATTGTAATTTATTGTTAACAAAATCATAACATTTCTGTAAATTTAGCCACAATCATACATTAACTAATATAAATAACACGTTTTCCTGCAATCAAAAAATGTAGGCAATAAATTAATCATTTAATCCATGTTTGTACCGAACGCAAATCGAGTAAATTTCCAGCATGGTATTCTAATTCATAACTGGCGATCCGTCCGTGCACCTGCTTGTAAAAAATCATCAGAAAAATCCCTTACCTGAGTCTAAAAGTTCGTGTTATATAAACTTCAGGGCTTACGATTTAATAATATTATATAAACAATATCAAAAGGAGGTGAATGCTTTTATAGTACCATTGCCATTTAGTAATAATAAAAACATTAAAAAAGCTGACCTTATTTTAATGAGATGAAAAAGTTAGTGTTAGCTAGTTGTTGTATATTAAGAGAATGAAAAAAATTTGTTTCTTTCATTTAAAAACTCCTTTTGTAATCGAAAGCTAAATTAAAATGCTTTTATGCAGATCTAGAAGCGTCTGGAAAATATCTAACTTTTTACATAATTGTCTTTCTAAGCAATATATTTAAAAATAATTGCCAGATACTTCATGAATGGTGCCTGTGCAAAGAACGATTCGTGCACTTTCTCGCACGACAGAGCAGATCCACTGTCTACAATTTGCACATTCTACAAAAATAAAAGTTGTTCCTATGGTTCGTCCTGCAGGTATGCAAAATTGATTTCATACCTCGTTATAAATTGTTATTCTGATTGATTGGTGAAACAAACTGAATTGAAGAGAAAAGTAACTTTTTATTTCTGTCAGATATGATCATGTGAAGGTTGACGATCCCAAAACGATATCAAAAACTAAGACCAAAGTTAAATTTAAAGCGTTGGTAAGCTCAAATCAGGAATTACTATTACCGTCTTCCTCATCAACATCAGTTGGTAGCAACTGGGCAGATGCTCCTGAGTTTGTTCCTGGTCAACAGTGGCTTCCTCCTGGTTCGTTTCGTTGATTTGTAGTGTTAACATTTCATTCATTCGTTGTCTTGCTGCGCATGCATTTCATTCAATGTCCTGAAAAGTCTACTTTTTATTTAATTACGTGCAAAACATCCGTTTTGCACGTAATTAAATAAAATTTTGCACTTAACTCCGCTTATTGTTAATTGCGTGATCGTGTTAGAATTTCGTGAAACATATTTGTAATGTTCTATAATATTTGGTTTTGAATATCTCCAATGACGTTTTTTAGTTATTTAGGATTGAAAATACAAATTAAATAATGTAATAACCTGTACCGCACAGAACCGTCGTTATATTCCAGCATTGTTCAAAGTGGTCTGATTGTCGGGCCGGATGTTTTTGATGAGTTTGTGTGTGCGTACTGCATGGAGACTTTCGATCCCAACGACGATTTGCACATGCAGGTTGCTTTTCGGTGTTTCATCATTTATTTCTTTTATTTCATTTTCAAAATTATCTTACATCAGAATATCTAATAAAGAATTAAAAACATATTTCAATGGGACTGATGTTTTGCAAGTTTAAATATACAAAGATTTTGAAATTTTCATTTTTCTAATTTACAAAGCATCCGTGCTAACTGCTTTATATATATGTGTGTGTATATAACAGATTTTTGTTATTTCCAAGCAAGTTTCCCATCAAAATTAGTTTATTCCAGATCATTTTTCTCAATTGCCATATTTTGTTCTATCTGTCTGTACGTTCCTCTAGTTGGACATCTTCTGGATATCTGATTTCTTAACTAAAATACAGATTTTGTTTTAATTTTCAATGACTTCTGCAGTTATTAAAACTTCCACCTGTACATTTAATTCATTTTCAACTACAAATAAATAAAAAATTGAGGCTTTTGTTTGTCGTTGATCAAGTTAATGTTTATGGATGATGGCAACAATAATAATAATAACGGGGTTGATTTCAATGATGTTTAAATTAAAATGTAGAAATTGAAATATAGAAATAAACCTTGCAGACCTGCACATCATACCACGAGGAAGCGATGAATGAATCGTTCAGACAACAAGTCAGTTCAAGTCAGGTGTGTGGCATCTGCCTGGAAGTCGTCTGGCACAAGAAGCCGACATCGAGGTTATTTCTTGTCATTAACTTTTCAAGTTCAAAAGTTTTATTTTGTTATTCGGACCATTAATTTATCAAAAAAAGTGTTTTATAGTTATTACCGGCAGATGTACGCTTGAAGAATCAGTAATTATTGCAAGGTGTAAGGTGTTAGTTCTTCTCTGGGTCTATCTTCTTTCTCCTTTCATCAAAATAATTACTAGCGTTGTTCGTTCATACTTTGCTAACATTTGCCGCATCAAGTTTTTTACTCGTAAATTTTTTCGTGTTATTGTATTTTTTGTATCCTTGTTTTGTTTACGCAGACAAAGGTTCGGCGTGCTGTCCGGCTGTGATCACGTGTTCTGCTTGGAATGCATTCGCAAATGGAGGACCCAGCAAGGAGTTCATGATGACGTCAGGTTGTTGTGTGTATATATGCTACGGTGTGTGTCTCGAAGTTGTTTCGGCGTGTCTTTCTCTGCAGAGTGCATCAATGAGATGTTCCGTGTTTTTGTTTCTATGGTGGATGAGGCCTGATGTTCTTTTCTAAATTCTTGGTTGTTGAATTAAATAGTTTGACATGGGTTGCCTGCCTGGTTTTTTGTTGTGGTATGTTCTGAGTCATGCTCAAGTGACATATTGTAAGATGGCATTTTAATGTTGGCTAGCTGACTTGACCGTTAATAATCTCTCGAAAATTTTTGATGTTAAAACTTTTATAGTTCTAGTGCTTATTCTCATCTTACATTTCTTTTTGTTTTAGGTTATGTCCTCAATGTCGAGTCAGAACTGATTTTGTCATTCCAAGTCATTATTGGTACGAAAATAAAGAGGACAAACAGGATCTTATCAACGCATACAAGACATCACTGAGGTTTCTCGATCAATAAGTTTATTCCATATATACAAAAATATTTTCATTAAATTCACTTTCAAAGATCAATTTTTGACAAAATGTCAGACGAAATTTATGTAATGTAAAAGGAACATAATTTTTAGTAAAAAAAATTTTTTTTTTTTCCAAAGTAAAAAGCCCTGCAGATATTTCGTGCGTGATGGGTTCTGTCCATTCACGAAGAATTGTTTCTACTCACACGTCGGTGAAGATGGACGAGCAGGTGAGTGCCTCACAAGGTTCAAACAAGCAGCGGACGGATCTTCAATGCTCATCAAAACAAACAAACTTTCGGATTTTTTTGACGATGAAGAAATGAACAGAACTAATAATTGATGTTATTCCAGCATCTGCCGCTTTGAAATTTTTAAAAAAATTACTCTCTATTTATTATTTCATGTTAATTTATTAGTTTATTGCCGGTTTCTTCATTTTTAGGATTAATTTTGTTGTCTCCGATACAAAAAATGTCCAGCTGCATTGTTGGATTGTCTAAATTTTGGTTGATGAAATCTTGAAATTTGTATGTTTAAAATATGTTTGTGCGTGTTTGGCAATGAAAAAACTGCATGATAGTCTAAATTTGCAGTATTTAAATATGTCAAATTTTCTGCTAAATAAATTGTTAAGAAATTTTTATGAATGATAACCATCTGCTCAATTTTCAATAAAATTTTATCTTTAGCACATTTCGATTAACGCCGAAACCTGACGAAAACGTGATAATATTAAGAAATTTGGCATTCTTGATTACATGGGATAGGTTGAGTTTTGAATTTTCAATGAGTTTCGAATGTAAAGTGAGTGAATGTAATTTGTAAATGAATGTAAATGCTCTCTAAAAAGCTTGAAAATTATGGACTAGCATATCAACGTGTTAAGATGTGCGTCTTTCGGTACGAAGGCAAGATGACCGTATCTTAGCTGTCTATCCGGAGACAGTTCATGGTGGTTAGACTGAGTCCTCTTTGTTCCAAGACATTTTCTCGTAGTCTGTCAAATGCACTAGCTTTAACCACCGAGTTGATTATTAATGCATCTATGTGCTGAAATAAGTAAAATCCTCTACTTTTTTGAGGCTCTGTCTTTTTATGATGATACTTGGCTGATCGTAGGTCTTCATAAGAGCACCCTGGTACATGGCTGGTCTTGCTGATGTTGATTGTGAGATCTAGTTTGACTCAGGTCTGTGAGACGCAATTTATTAAACTCTGCATGTGCTGTTCTGAGAACGCAATTAATCTGCAAATAACTGATTTTGTGTTATTGAGTTTGGTACTTTTGTGAACTGGTAAGCGTATGAGATTGAATTTCTACAGATAAATTAGCAAATAACAAAAAAAAGGGCGCTACGGTGCGTACCTTATCTGATGAATTGACAAAATGAGATTGATTTGAAATAAGCTAATCGTCTGAATAATCAAATTTTTTGACGCTGGTATCGAGCTGTTTACTAATTTAACTTTGAAGAATCGAATAATGGCAGCTGGTAAAACAAGGATGAAAGAGGTGAAGGTGATTGCTTATGAGACCGTTTCAAATAAGTTGAATTTGCTGTCACTGTGTCAGTGTATCAATCAATCAATTAGTTGGTAAAGCGCTATTTGAGATCCGCTCCGAATTTCGTAAGTGGTGGAGAAGTAGTCAGAGAAGGAGGAGGAGAGTTCCAGAGAAAAGGGCCAATAAAAACAAATGCAGATTTAGCAAAAGAGTGTTTAACACGATTTAAGAAGAAGTGAGACAAGAAGACGATCGTAAACTGGGGCGTTTAGGTTCAATTAATATATCTGATGAGTACTTAGAAAATAATTTAAATTGAGACTCATACATTAATGTGCAAATTAAATAAATTATTTTATATTTTATAGGTAGCCATTGCAAGAGAACAAGATATGGAGATATATGAGAAAAGAAAGGGGCACGAGCAACTAGCCGAGCAGCAGAGTTAAAAGCTTTGCCTAAAGGATGGTGTATAGAATCAGGAAGCCATAGTAGAGCGAGTTAAAATAATCCTAAATAAAACTAAAGAAGTAACAAGAAGGAAAAGAGTAAGATCGTCAAAAAAAGGCAAAAGTTTTTTTTTCTACATAGGTGAAAATAAGAGCTTCTAGCAACACTATTAACCTGTTATAGAAAGAGAAGAAAGAGACATGCTAAAATTAAAGATAAAGCCTGGACTATGAAATAAATTTATGAAAAACATCGAAAGTTTTAGAATCAGGTAAGATAATAGAAGAAATAATAATAGAGTGTTTAGATTTATCAAAACAAATTGATTCAAACTTAGAAGGATTAACTTTAAGATACATAGAATTCGACCAAGCGATAGTTGAAGAAAGACATTAAGATAGATTATAAAAACATTATTGAGATTAGTTAGAGGAAAAGAAGTATAAATATAAAAATCATCAGCATATAGTTGACTAGTGAAATAAAAATTATTAAAAATACGAGGTGGTTCTGTAGTATAGAGTATAAATAGAAGAGGGCCAAGGATAAAACCCTGAGGTACCCCAAAAGTTAGAGTAGAGGAATTAAAAGTAGAATTATTAAGATCAAGAGAAGAAAGACGATTAGAGAGATAAGAAAAAAGCCAAGATAGACAAGAATCAGTATATTAAAAAAATGATCTAGCAGTCTCAAGAAAATAGTATGGTCAACAGTATCAAAAATAGAGGAAAAGTCAAGAACAAGAAGTAACATTACCATTATCACTAGAGAGAAGGGTATCATTATGTATTTTGAGTAAAGAAGTTTCAGTATTGAGAGCAGTGTAGGCGTAAAAGTTGGTAAATAATATTCGAAATGAATCTATAAGTATTAATTATGTAACCAGATAAAAAAATAAGTTTTTTTCAGGTAATTCATGGACTGTCTTCGAAAATAAGTAAGTTTACAAAATAATTTTCAGCTTAATCGGGTTATTGAAAAATCGATTATAAGATTTTTACTACAAAAACAAACACGAAGTTGATACATGCAAAGTAAAAGTGAGTATGGATCAGGACTGTTCAACAGTTTTTTTAAATTTTTACCCAATTTATCCATCAAGGAATTTATCGCCGTTCAGCAAAATGAAATGAAAAACGGATCGAACGATGCAAGCCTCTTTCTAACTAGTTCTTTTCAAATTTTCAATTAATTTTTGGTTCAACTTTCACTGCATCTGCACTATTTTTTATCTGGTGTTTTAAATTTAGCAAAACGCGTTCTGGTCAATTTATCGGAACATTTCCCAGCACGTACAGCCTAGGTACGGTAAGATAAAATATTGATGTTATAATTGATACAAAGTTGGTGAAAAAATCGCACGCAAAAAGTTAATTTGATTAAGAAATTTTGAATGAAAAGTCGGGGGACCATTGTTTGAGAAGTTGATTGCAACTATTAAACAATCGATAAACTCTAACTCGAAGGCAAATAATTGGACGTTTTGAGCCTTTTAATCGCATCAGTCATGTGCAAATCGTATGGCGTGTTGATGAATTGCCTTCAATAAATTGTACTCTCCGCTCGAATTCACGCACGCATACGCTCCTAATCATAACCTTCACGTTTTTAGTTACGATATTTTTGAGTACAAAATTAATCTCTTGTGAGTGGCTAGGAAGGATTTATAATTAAAGTACACTTCATCGTATAGTAGATTTTAAAATTATTGGTATTTCCTATTATGCGCGAGTTTGTTAAGCAAATGTGTAATTGTGTTTGTTGAATGTGCAATCTTTTGTTTAGAGAAGCAGATTATTTTTGAAACTGCATGCATCGACATTGCAATTATCTCAGTCAAAATTTGAATTAACATTGATTATATCTCGCCAGCCACAGCACCAGGATCATTGATTATGAAATTAAGCCTGCCTCCTTCTTACATGAATCGTGTCGACAACGGCAGCTTAGGCGCGTGTGTATGTATGTGTGTGTGTGTGTGTGTGTGTGTGTGTGTGTGTGTGTGTGTGTGTGTGTGTGTGTGTGTACGCAAATAATGCACATTTGCGTAATTGACAGTTCGACGAATTATAACTCGGCATGTTGTGACCTTTTAACATTGAACAGAACTACAAGTACTCATTTGCTGCTGCGCGGCCAACTGATAGTTATTCATATTCATTGTAATCATTCTCGTCACATTCTTGCTTTATCGAACGAACTCACCTCATCATCTTCCTCATAACGTGCTTCCATTTTGTTTCCATGCATTCATTCACGACTTTTCATTTGGCTCATCGTTACAAATACGTGAAAAATATTTAAAACGTTGCTACGAATCAACAGAGAACGGTCGACCATTCATTCGCTTTCGCACATCCAGTCACAATGTTACATTTTTCAAGTGTTTGAATGAAGTCTGCAGTTGAAAATGTTCATTCGCAAGTATTCCGGCAGACCACAATTTTTACTACAAAATATTTTATACCGCAAACTTTCACAAAAATTATTTGAAAAATTTACTTGTATATAAGCATCAAAGAACTTTCTCGAACCTTCTGATGCAAATTAATCTTTTTCAGAAGAATTAGCAGACAGCACACACAAACATACATATACACACATTCCATAAAAGATTTAAATAGAATGTTTGTGTATAAATGTGTAATAATTTTTATTACATAAATTATTATAAATTATCATATATTTACATACTTATAATTTAACACATCTTCAGTCATAATGTAAGGGGACTTCATACATCAGGCCGAGATACTTAAAACGAACGGAAATAATTCAATGTACCGGTGGAATGATGTTTGTCATCCGGATGACGAAGGAGGGGCTATGAACGTGATTGGCTGGTTGATATTTCAATGGGCGTGTCTATTCAGTGACTGACAATCAAAAATGTACGTATTTAAACGTCAACAATCGACGCATGTGCTACGTCATAATTTCTGGCAATTGAAACTGGCTCTCGCAGATTTCAAATTAACCAATGATTGGATTTGTTTGAATAATAATTTTGTGGGTATCATCTTTAGACAGGTAAAACTATGTTTGATTTATTACAATATTTAAATATACTGCTCCATAAAAAAATGTATATTTAGTATTCTGCTATGATCTTATTGAAAAATATCATTAATATTGTAATATAAACACACACACCACACACGCACACACACACAAACAAACACACAACACACACACATATCACACACACATTAATATATATATATATATATATATATATATATTTTATATATATATACACGTACACTCATATATATATATATATATATATATATATATATATATATATATATATATATATGAGTGTACGTGTGTGTGTAACCTATTTTATGTGTGATTGTCCGTGTGTGTGTGTGTGTGTGTGTGTGTGCAATAACACAAGCGAGAAGTAGCCAGGCAGCCTAATTCGTAGTTATCAGTATCAGGAAGTTATACACCGTTGACAGACCTCCTGTTAATAACAAAAAAACAACAGCACCGCAATTATAAACCAGTAAAAAAAATTTGTAAGCAGTCCGTGATGGTAGTTGTTGTAGTTGAAGTGATTGTAGCAGCAGCAGTAGAAGCAGCAGAAGTGGTTGAGGTAGCGAAAGAAGAAGTAGCAGCAATGAGCAAAAGAAGAACGGTGCAAAGTGGTGCGTGTTAATCCATGCGTAGATCTCATCAGAACGCGTTGATGTGGTTAGCAGGAGGGAGGCGCACAAGCGAGGAAGCAAGCCACAACCTCCACCCCCTCATCCTCCACAATGATTGACCAACAAATTTATTTGCTGGGATGATTAGATGCACAATTTAATTACGCAAACTGATATTTTTAGGGCCACGACAAATATTGCCGGCATTTGTTTAGACGGATATAATGCACGTCGTCTGTATTGAATTAATATAATGGCTAAAAATCTGTGCATACATTTTATTTGATTTATTCCAACAACTGCATTAGAATTTCAATAGTGATTGAAAGGTCTTGCTGATGATGCCTGTAACTGTTTGGCACGTGACCAGCCACTCACCTTTATGTTGTTTCTAAAATTTATTCTTAGCAGAAATTTACGATTGTTTCAGACTAGTTGTTGACGGTTGGTTGTAACGATGCGTTCGAAAAGACTTACTGCCAGTTTCTATCGATACAGGAGTTTACCCGAAGAATATTTTCGTTTATATTTTAGGAGAAATTTTCTATTCAACAACTTCGATAAACGTGTAACGACTTTTGAAACATGCGGCGGTTGAATAGCGAAAGCAGATGGCTCAGCAAACATGAAGCACACACAAACAGACAAACGCACAAATGAATGTGCGTGTGAATTATGCAGGCTCACGTTGCACGGGCATGTAAGCTGACGTGGACGCATGTTTACAAAATGCTGCAAGTGATCGTCCTGGGACAAGCATGTAATTGCACGTAACCACTGTAGTTAATGCGGTCGACACGTCGCATCGTGTAAACAATTATTAAAAACGCTGCTTGGTCAGTCGGGAGGACATCAGATCTTCCATCATGCGAATATTTGTTTTCTTCCACGCTCACTCTCTCTCACAACTCTGTCCTCTGTGTGTAAACATTATGTCGCATGTTTCTCTCTCTCTCTCTCTCTCTCTCTCTCTCTCTTTCTCTGCTTGTCTGCATTTAAATTACTAGCTCACTCTATAATTTGTCTAAAAAACTGAACTAAGCATTACATTATTTAGCCTAATTTACAAACGCATGTGTCAGTGTTCCTTTCGAAATCAAAATATGCTGCCTTAAGACTTAATTACTTATGGATGGTCAAGTTTAACCAGTTAATAAATGACTTACTAAAAAATTTCAAAACTGTACTTTTAAAAGCAGGAAAATCTAATTTTTCGTTAGCTCGGCCTTCAACAAAAGTAATAACTTTAATGAAGACAACAAAAGCAGTAAATATTTTCCACGTGGTGGTAGCGCTAAGCGGCATCAAACAGCATAAGAATTGATTTGATGGGGCTGATTTGTTTATTAGATCTACTGAATAATTTGTATGAAAATAACGTCTTGCATTGATGAACTATTGACCAACCGCAGATTACTCTGAAGCTTCGATGGAGCCAATTGATTTGACTCAGCTGGAGAAATGCGAGAACGTTGAGAAGCCACCCTCCATCAATTCGACCGCGAACAACGCAAAATCGTATTGCTGGTCGGTGGAGAACATCTTGAAAATGAACAAAGATGAATCCGAGTCACCCACGTACGCCCACAACTCCTGCGACCTCAGCGACCACGAGCAGCAAGAGAGATCGAAACTTCAAGCGCAATCGAACGAGATCAGCAGCGTGCTACTGAGAGGCGAGGCGATCGTCAGTCTGGTCATCGACGGCAAGGAGAGGTTGTGCTTGGCGCAGATCAGCAACACATTGCTGAAGAACTTTAGCTACAACGAGATCCACAACAGGAGGGTGGCGCTGGGCATCACCTGCGTTCAGTGCACGCCCGTCCAACTCGAAATACTTCGCAGGTAACCATTGTGTTTGCTGTTTCAAGAATTTAGAAATCATTATATTATATGTATAACAGTTTAGAAATTAATTCAACAAAGAGCATATGCCATTAAATGTGATTTTGCTTTTACTTCTGGTAACAAGTAAATGTTAATGGGATGCCAGTTTCAAAATATTTCTAATCTCATTGGAGGGGTGAAACTGAAAAATGGCGAAAAAATGTTCAGGGGAAAAGTTTGCAAATTTGCTGTTAATTAAATAGTGTTTTCGTACATTTTGCAATAGATCAGCGCTGCTGCTGTGAAGATTTTGGGTTGGATGAAATTGTTTTAAATTTTTTAATTAGTGTATGATAATAATTAATTTTGAAAGGTTGTAAATAATTCATAATAAAACTTTCTTTAATAAAAAAAATTTAAAGCACTTAAAATTTCAGCATAACACGGGGAGGTTTAGACGAATTTAATTATTTTTCAAAATTGAATTAAAACTTTCGCGTCTAGCCTTACTTACTGACATATTTTAACAAGTATGTCTTAACGATTAGGAAGAACTTTTTGGTTAAACAAAAAATGGCAATTCTAAAATCATTACATTTTCCAGATATCATGTAGTTACGTGTATGTCAAGTTGATTGTTGATTGAAACATAATAGTATCAATTTTTTCATCTCAGTCTGTTATTCTAAAGAGCAAGGTATGATACGTTCGTTTCCGTTGTCAGGGCCAGCTGGTCATTTAATACGTATGTATATTCACACACACCTGAAAACATTCAGTTATGAAAAATACGAAGCAGGAATTCAGGTCGAAGCTTGCACACAAGACACTTATCAATTGCCATGATTGAAATGAAAGTAATTTAAAGAGCAGCCATCTTAAATAAATCTTATTTGTCGATTAAATTTTCTTAAAAAATTCTTATACATGATTTACCATTATTTCTACCATGTTTTTTAGTACAATTACATCTCATGTACAATTAGTTTGAGTAATTTTATTTTAAATACTTTAAAGTTAGGTTTAAATACTATCCGTATAAACAAAATCATACCATACACATTTTTTTAAAATGAACTCAAGTCACTCCCAGTCGCACGAGTACATTGTGGCTACGATTTTTTAATCTGACGATCAGTGTCATGTCAATTAGGAAGCATTGGATGAATGTTCATTTAATAGCGGCATTAGCAACTGGCAATTAGTTAAATACTTGACCATTTTGAGACTCCATTGCTTCCCATTCAACATTTTGCTGCCAAAATTTTTGGTCGTGGCAAAAGTAATAAAAAGCCAACGCTGGAACAGAAATTAAAAAAAAATTTTGCATCATATAATTCAGAATTGTAAATTATAATTTAATGTTATAGTGCTCGTTAAATAATAATCAAAGATCTTGCACGTACAAGTACAAGCTCAAGGTGAAATAACAAGTAAGTCTCAAGTACTTGAAAATTATAACCTGTACTCCAGTACAAGTAACAAACCACTGATGGGTATGATAATTAAATTCCAGTTTTGTGACAAGACACATCTTGCAAGTGATTTGATGAGCGACTTGTTAGCGAGACATTGGGCGGGGAATGTTCATGTTCATGCTACAAAGTTACCATCAGCTACATCTCTAATGTTATTATTATCCAGCACGTAATATGACTCCAACATTGGTGTTGAAATTGAAATCAACGTGAACGCTGAAGTCTTTGAATGCATGATGATGGTGATAGAAGTATTTTTTATTATTATTCTTTAAAAAAAAATTAGAATCTGACGAACGCAGAATCAGTTACGACATGCAAACATGGCGGCAGGGAGCGAATTAGTGAACAACGAATTAAAAATAAACTTCTATAAAACATTGAGTCAGTCAAGTGAAAGCAACCGATGAAAAATTAGTTTTGTAAAAATTTAATGTAAATCAAACAAATGTAATTCATCTACGAAGATTTTTAATTTACTAAAGCCGAGATAAAATTGCTGTCAGCGGTTGTGCTATGGAACATTTACGAAGCGTTTCGAGATTGAAGCACGTTTCTCAACGACGGTTAAATTAAAATAAAATGATGTCTTCTTTATAAAATATAAATACCGGCACAATTGGTCCGTCGGTGTGGGTGGACACAAGTGGGCGTCGCATTGAATTGACTCACTGCCACACTAGTGTCAATAAATTAGAAACGAGTGAAAAGTCTATTTTTTTATTATAATAAATATCACTGTAATAATTATCGTCATCATCGTTTTTAGGCATTTAAGAAACTTATTGATTAACGGATTGATTGATTGAGTGATTGATTGATTGAGTGAGTGAGTGAGTGAGTGAGTGAGTGAGTGAGTGATTGATTGAGTGATTGATTGAGTGATTGATTGATTGAGTGATTGATTGATTAATTGATTGATTACAAAATTTATTTTGTAGCCCCATGTGCGCTCCTCAACAAATTAGATGAATAGGCATTTGTGTGACTTGTCTTTAAACTTGTAACTGCAAATGATAGAAAGAAAAAACAGTTGGAAAGAAAAGGATAATGACCAAAGACCCTAAAAGCAGTCTTAGCAAATAGTTGCTTGTAGCAAAATGTGTGGTCTTACGTTGAAATGGTCTGATTCGTGTGCGATGATGTAAGACGCATCGTTGTGTGTCCGTTTACCGTTAAATAGCGCTATTCCAATTACAAAAACCGATTGATTGAAAAAACATAAAAAAAATGTTATCGTGCGTTTTAGATAAGATATATTGCCCATCAAATACTAAACAGCCAGAATTTAACTTGAACATAAAAGTGCATAATTTAAACATAATTCTATATTTAAGGTAACCAAGGCAAAGGGATAAGATGAGAGGAAGAGAGAGAGACATGCATCAGAGATGTAGGCCTTAGTACGGGATGCCACCAACAATTTTTGTTTGGTTGTGCAAAATAATATTTTCAAAGTTGACGAATTTTTTATGTTATTTTTGCTTATTCCACTTTTTCACAGTTTTCTTATTTAAAAAACTGTTTACATCACAAACGTCCGCAATAACATGTGAGGCACTAAAACAGTTCATACTTCAGCTCCACCCCAAAGACTCTCATAGGCCACGTGTCTTATGTTTTGGTTTTATTATAAAATTATAACAATTATTTTTTAAACTGAAGTTTGAAATTTTTGAGGAAGCAAATACACCTTCCATGGTGGCGCTTGTGCCATAATGAGTGGAGTGGAACAATTTAGAAAAAGCAAAACGCAGAGGAAGTGAGGCTGATGAAATTATAAAATTTTTGATTAAAAAGTTAGGAATTATAAAAATTTAATTATAAAATTAGATTGACGATCCAACATCAAACAAGAAAGATGAGTGCAAATTAGTAGAGAGAATTTTGATTTGGTATGAGAAAAGGTTGATAGGAGGAATTATGGGATGCTTGTCGGATTTGTTAAATCTGTTATTTAAACTGGCTTTGATTTAAAAATTGAAATAATTTTCATAAATTAAAATGTACTGAAATGACAACCTTAAAATGAACATATGCCTAATTAGGAAAATGTTTTGTTTACAGACATGGAGCAATGCCGATATCATCACGTCGATGTGGAATGATAACAAAACGCGAAGCAGAACGATTGATAACTTCTTTCCTGGAAGAACACAGCCCTCCGAGATTACCAGAAACATTTGCGTTCCAAGTTTATCACACGTGTGGCTGGGGATGCAAAGGTTGTTTCATGCCATCTAGATACAACAGTTCAAGAGCTAAATGTATTAAATGCTCGTATTGCAACTTGATACTTTCACCTAACAAATTCATTTTTCATTTTCATCGAATGCCGAATTCCAAATATCACCATCCCGACGCGGCAAACTTCAACTCGTGGAGACGTCATCTGTTTCTTGATTACGAGTCTCCGAACGAAGATTTAAGTCACGCATGGGAAGACGTCAAAGCCATGTTTAACGGAGGCAGTCGAAAAAAACCTTCTAACGAGTCCAGTTGTTTCAGATCATCGCCAATTAAAAATGATGACACTTATTCCAAATGTGAACATCTGAGGAACATCTCGAAATCTTCATGCAACGGAGATTACGCCTCCGTCGATAATTTTTCTAATACTCAACTAGTTCCACCTTCCGTTTCATTACTTTACAACGCAACTGTCAACAGAAACTACTCGTTTAATTTTTTCAACCAACCCAAATATTTGCAAGCTGGATTTAATTTTCCAAACTTTGTTAAACATCCTAACATGCCGTTGAGATTGTTGGCCGAAAGTGGCCCACGTTTACATTGCGATTTGGAAAACGAGAATAGAGCAAATTTTTTTATACCATCGAGTCAGCACCAACTCCCGGTAGATATCATGCTGCAGAAATATGGAAACAAATATCAAAATTATTTTCAACAAAGAAGTTTAGCCACAAATTCACTTTTCCCAGTCGATCCACTGCCATTTTTGTATTCGCAGTTTCCAACAAATGATAAAAACAAAATTAATTTTGGAAGTTTGATGAATGTACAGAATCTAAACAACATGAACAGACCAGAAATCAACAAACATTGTAACGCACTGTCATCCGAACACGCATCTTCTGAACAAGAACAAAATTAAATTTATCTAAAAAATTAAAAAATGCGAATAACCTTCAAAAATTTAATTTTTTTCAAAAACTCATTTGTACATACAGACACCACACACACACACACACACACACACACACACACACACACACACACACGCACACACACACACAAAACATTCAAAAACACTCAAATGCATATATATATATATATATATATATATATATATATATATATATAATATATACACACACACACATATATATATATATATATGTGTGTATATTATATATATATATATATATATATATATATATATATGTGTGTGTGTGTTATATATATGAGATTATATATATATATGTAATAATCTCATAGATGTATATATGTATGTATATATATATATATATATATATATATATACATACAAATAACGTTATTTGTTTATAATTGATTTTTTTAATTTTTGTTTTATTTATTGTTATAATTATAATAATAAGAACCGTAAAAATTACATACAGAATTTGTATGTATAAAAGTATGCGCATATATATATATATATATATATATATATATATATATATATATATATATATATATATGCAGTTGTTTAAAAATATCATAGCATTGCATGCATTGTTCAATTTGCAATTGTGTTTTTCAATTTTTCGTGCGACGAATTTCGGTTCATTATCAAGTTTGTTCAAACGATGCGATGGTACTTTATAGAGAAGGTAACTTGTTGTTTTTTTTCTTCTCTATGGAGAAACAACAAGCTTCCAAATGGAGGTAGAAAACAACACGCTGCTATTCCTCGATGTTTTGGTACAAGGGAATGATACCGAATTTAAGACGTCGGTTTATACAAAAGCCTCAAACAAATGTCTATGCCTAAACCGAAAAAGTGAATGCTGCGAGAAATAGCTGGAGAGCACAATGGCTTCGTTTGAAACAAAGAAATACAAAAAATCTACAACCTTCTAATCAATAATGGCTATAAAAAATCATTAAGAGAAAAAATGATGCAAAAAAGGAAAAAATAACACCAAAAATAGCAACGAAAACAAAAACATCGTAATATACTACAAGAACCACATGTCGACCGCGTTTAAACGGGATGTGGAAATTATGAAAATAATTTTTAGAAACAATGTCAAACCAATTAATGAACAAGATACCCTTAGCTTAAAATCTATTACACCAACCATAAAACTTCATTTCTAATTATGGAAAACAACTGCACAAGCAAACAAGAAACTATTAATATAATAAACCGAAGTCATCTAGTGTACTCATTGAAATGCAAAATTGGTGAGTGTGGCTACCAAAACCTCTGAATGCATAGGGATGACTACAACCAAACTATCAAAAAGGCTTACCATGCATGTTTAGTCAGGAGCAATAAAGAATCACCTGAAAGAGAACACGAAAATCACCAGAGAGATACTTTATAATAACATAGAAATAATTCACTACAACAACAATCCACACAGTCTAAGGATTGCAGAATCTTTGCTCATCAAACAAATACGGCCAGCATTAAATATTCAACCACACGCTACCAGAGTCCTACCGACTAACAAAGTCAGAATTCGATCAAATTCACTTAGTGAGACACTCAGTAACAAAGTCACTCAAAGCCTATATAAAAAGATACAATAAAAAAAAACAAGAACACTGATGATGACTGATTGTCGAAAAAAGTTTTTGACGTTGGAATGTACATAAATATTTAACCTAAAATTTAAAAAAATGCATAAAAATTCTGTTTATGAACTGAACAAACTTGATAATGAACGGAAAATCGAAAATTGAAAAACTCAGTTGAAAATCGAATAACGCATGAACTGTGATATTTATAAGCAACTGCATGTCAGATAGGCTAGTCTCAACCATATATACATATATACCTATTATGTATATATATATATATATATTTTGTGTGTGTTTAGACTATCATAAATACAATTATTAATAATAATAATGCAGTGATCTTTATAAATAATTGTGTATATATATATAATTCACGTGTTCCACTTCTACGCAACTATTCAATTTTTTGCAGCGTTCGCATCACTAACATATCCTACCTAACGAAACAAGAATTAAATCGCAAACAGACGCCTTGACGATACCCATTTGTTAACTAATTAAACCCAAATAAATCTTATCAAGTTTCATTTTTATTATACACAAGAAATGAATGTTTGTTTCACAATACGATATACCTGATTTAATATCTATGCTGTGTGATTGGCAAGTTTTTATGATTAATTTAAGTGGGTAAATCATTTGAAAACCTAATTTTAATTTACATGGAATTAAACTGATCCGGACGATAAAATAAATAAAATAAACAAACAATTAAATAAATAAGTAAAAACTTTCCAATTTTTTCAATAAAAGTTTTTGTTAGCAGCGAAATAATTTAATTTCAATATTCTATCAATATTTCGCAAAGGTTATGGAGGCAATAACATTTTTAATGTATAATTCTCAAAAATATTAAGTACAATATCACTTGCTGTTAGCGGATTTTAACTTTAAAAGCTATTCAGGCTTGCGGCAAAGTAAGATCAATTGGGACGTAGTAACAAATCTTTAAGAAACGTGACTAGAATAATTACTGAGCATTGGATGAGAAGATGCGGCATAATTATATCGCAATGAATGAACGAACGAAGCGATAACAACATTGAGATCACAATATCTATTCTCAAAACATCAAACTATTTTCAACTGCGCGTGCTTAGGTATTTTCGAACAAATGTTATGTTGAATTGAAAGTTAGAAATTAGTGAATTGGGAAATAACTGCAAGTTACAATAGTGTGAGGTCAGAAACGACATTGGCCTCAGGAGACTTCATTAACATATTCGAAGATCGTTTTATATCGCTCCGTCGAGCACATCCAGCAGATTCGCCTCGAAGAAACATTCATCTCTGAACATTTAATAATATTAAGAGTTTTGTCATTTGTTGGTCTGTTGAAAAACGCTGAAAAAAACATTTCAAATTACTCACTTTGTTTTTCAAATCCTCATTGCAATCACAATGTTTTTGATATGGATTTTATGAATAAATAAGATGAATATTCTTAATCTATGCCCTACCGCTTGGGATTTTAACGTATTCAGAGACCTTTTGATTGAATAAACCACGTTAAGAAGCTGTTAAGATGGTTAAGTCCGATTAATAAATGTTAATATGAATAATTATTACTGAAGGGATATACTGTATTTAAAAATTCGAAAAAATCACCCAATAGAAAAGTTATTTCCGCCGATATTGAAGAATTTTTAACTTTTTTTTATAATTTCTTGCCTATTTCATCCACTTATTATTACAAAACGAGACGTCTGCAAGCTTTCAACTATCAGCTCCATGTAATTACGAAGCGTTCCGTTTTATTTTCTTCACTCAATTTTCGTTTTATTTGTCTATTTTTAACATCACCTTTTCTCATTTCCCGCCAATGAACTTATGGATAAATAAAAATATTAAGATTTAGATGCATCAGCAATTTGTGCTATATGAAAAGTTGTTAACCTGATGTAATGTTAGTATATGATAGTAGGTTACCCTGACATTGCGCATTGAGAAAGTTGAATGGTGGGGTGCAGTCGAGACCACACAAATACAGAAACGTGAAAAAGACCAGCCCAATGTTTCATCTAAGCGTATCTCCTCTTCATTAGCCTGATACTTTCAAGTTTTAATAACGGTACAGTACAAGACAGAGTACAGAACTGAAATGGAAAACTATCACAGTGTGCGGATGATCTAATTCAGTGCTCAACAGTGGTGTTGAACAGGACGGTGCTGGTCCGCAGACACACAGCCGCAAGCACGCGCAAGCTGCTTAAATGTTATGTTGAAAATTAATGAGCTAAACTCTAGCTTTGATTTGACCAGAAACGCAACAAAAATAGTCAAATACTACTAATGAGAGAAATCGGCTGCGTGAATTGTTGGATCATGTGAGGTGATGGAAGTAAGGAAGTGAGCAAGCGAAAGAAAGCACGACTTATAAATCAACCAGATTCCATGATGGTGAGACAAGTATAATGCGTAAACGTGGTTAGCTGCTTGAAAAACACGTGATTTAGGCGAGTATAGAAATGTGCGCGCGAACGCCGACCTATCCAACATTAAATGCTCATGTTGAGATGAGCCTGTTATATCCATGGCCTGATCAGCTGTTTAAAGACGGTTACAATAAATAAGAACGGAATGAAAGTACAACATAGAGACGTTCGTCAAAAAAGCATTTTTGTTTTAATCTGGTTTGGACAGACTAAATTATTACGCAATTTATTAAAATTTATTGAAACATAAAATCTTTAAAATAATAGTTAGGTAAGTTTTTTTTTGTAATTTCATGTTATTTTGATTGTATTGAAACCGTTTGTTTGCCTAAAAATTATAGTAAACTTTTTGCCTGCTGAAATGAAATTACTTTACTGGAATTAAAGATAATTTGACAGTTAGATTATGAAATAATCATTTGGAGCTTGCCGTTGGCTAAAATGACCAATGGCTGAAAATGCAATTTAAAAACGTGCCGCTTTATAGATCAGCATTAAGGCAGAATGACAAGAGCTCACAGATTGAGCAATAAAACATTCCTCTTCCACCTCCTCTCACCTATTTTATGTTAATTCGGATTCTCATGCATGATCGTGACGAAGACCAAATACAGAAACTGTTCGGACGTTTGTTGGTGCTACGTAAGGCACTCTCTTATTTCAATATTGTGTATGTGTGGTGCCTGCACGCAACGCTCTGCGGTATTCGTCTGGTGGAAATTTGCGTCACGCCTATTAAATTCAATACCGGTTCCAGGAACCAATAAGTTTGCGGAGCACTGGTGGTGTTGATTATGGATGAACATATTGAGCAGCTTTTGGGCAAAGACGTAAACATCAAGTCGCCGGATAATTAAGAAGCAGTTGCGTGGTGACCTTGTTCGAATGCAGAGAATTCCGACTAACGTTCTCTCATCGTAAAACTTGTTATTACACACGTTTTTTACGAATGCGATACAAAATAACGTTTATTTTTCAAAATTGATAAAAATGAACACAAATTATCTCATATCAAACATTGTAATATACACCAAAGCTCTTACTTCATTTAAATAATTAGTGATGAAAAATTTCCTCTCACTGGTTCACGGATACATGATTAGTATTGCAAGTGAAAACAGAAAAAAATGATTCCTGAAACCTCAGCATCAAATATTTGTGCTCATCACGATTCAAGATCATGCGTGCCTTCTCAAATTAAAACATCAAATATTTAAAATAAATTGTCATTAAGCTAAACTCAGAATTTTTGTAAGATATACATAAAATGTACAATTTATAAATTCTCTTGCAAATGTAAAAGTTCTTTCGAAGTAGCTATTAGGTCAGTGATTATTTTTTTGATAAAAGACATATGACGTATGGCTGTAAAAATGTTAGTTAGTTAGTTACATTACAAAAATATTTGTTGCAAGATAAATCTCAAACTAGTTATAAAATTGAAAGAAACTCAAAAACAACAACAATAATAACGGCAATGACAACAACGACATTAACAATAACAAAATAATAAGTAAACGAAATGCAGCTGAAATCTAATTAGCCTGAACAGTTCATGTAGTTTGATGGTGAGGATGCTTCTTTGGAATGCTTTCAAGTGATTGAATTATGCTGTGTGGAGTAATTGAAAATTATCAAATTTAACAGTAAATGACTTCAAAGCCCAGGATGAAAGTGAATACCTTGTGCAACTTGGCCGCCATACATTTCAGCAGCCTGCTTCTGTCTCAAGAGGTTGGTCTCTTCAAATATCAACTTCTTCAACTGCTCCTTAGGCAGGTCATCCAACTCAGTTTCAAAAGTGAACGGCTCACTGGCAACGGGCTGATTATGTTCAGACGCAAGAGTCGTCGTCATCATCATTATCATCACCATCACCATCAATTAAGTTGCCAAATTTTTAGAAAACGATCATTACTAAAACTTAATAACTCATCTGCCAGTTCATGAAGAGTTAGTTACAAATGAAGATAATCTAGAGATGCAATTATAATATAAATAAAGATTTCTAATCTAAGATACCCTAAATATATGGCTAACCATACATGAAGATAATTCAAACGTAATCAGAACAATTTTCTAAATTGAAGATGATAAAATAAATTTTATCATATTATAAAAGACACATCAAGATTCCTTCGGAGTAAACAGAAGTGCGCAAATGATATGAAAGGAAAGCAAACACATCAACAACTTCAACAGACAGCTTCAAACTGACCATGCGCCACACAAAAACAGCCGCAAACGAGCAGAACAAACAGGCATAGAGGGACACAGACACAGACAGATGAAAACAAAAACCTCATCAGCGGGGTCATAGTACTGATCGAGATATCGATGAGCAAGAGCTTCTTCCACCGTTATCCTCTTGTGAGGGTTGAAGGTCAACAACTTGTCCAATAAGTCGAGGGCTTCATTTGTTTGTGTGTTTGTTTGCGTGAATATTTGCTTTTGTGTGTGATTGCTAATCTGTTTGTGCGTGTTGAACAAATATTATAGGCTCAAAATTATGAAATGTATCACTCTGCACTTGTGCAACCGGACAGGAAGAAGAAGAAAAAATAAATTAGTGAGACACTATAACTTGAAACACAAGTGAATAAATAACATGAAGATATGAAAAGAGAACATCATGCAAAACAGTACAAAAAGTATGAAGGTATGAAGGACAGACCGTCAGGATCAGCGGTCGGGTACAACTTGTTCCACGGTTGTTTGGGTTTGAACGGCAGAGACTGCAGGTACCCTCTGGCCTGCGTTGCAATTGAATCATCTCACTTGTATATCATTTAAATTATTTCACCACACTTCAATTGAATATTCTATTTTTGATTTCAACATAAAATTAGAAACAAGAAACTTCCGTTGTTAACAAGGTGTGCAAGTAACCTTTTCATTGATGATGGAGTTGAGATCCTCCTGGGATGGAGACCCAAGCACTCCCAGAATGTGGTTCAACTGGTCCAGGTCTTGTGAAGGAACGTCAGATTCAATTGATAGTGGATCATTTTATGGATTATTAATAAACTGGTAAATAGTGAATAATGCAAAAAGAGAATCCTAATTAAGAAGAGATTCATACTTCACAAAAAGCAACATAGCAAATAAGGTGAAGAAGAAGCCAAACAATAAACAGTACTTACAATGTTTGCCAGGGAAGATGGGCTTGTTGGATAGGAGTTCAGCAAGTATGCACCCTACAGACCACACATCAACTAATCACATCCACAAGTTAGAGAAAATTTAAATAACTTCAAATAATAAATAACTCTAACAAATGACATCATCGTCTAAAATCATCACCATCTTCAACATCGTAATCATCATACCAGCGTCATCCTAATCATCTCATCATTGTTGTATCACCCATCATCTGTTGTCCATTATCTCCTAACATTATCACCCATGTCATAATTGAAACAACTCATCATTTGAGTTAATTTAACATTCATGTACATGAAGTTATACTCCGGCCTTACATTCGTGACTGAAATGTAAGGTACACAAATCACTTGGGCACAATTTAAATGTTTTCAATTACAAAAACGTCACAATCTTTAGCATAAGGATACTGGCTTTGCTGTATCCCTTAGAACTGAGCATGATCTCAGGAGCTCTGTACCAGCGTGTTGCAACATATTCAGTGAGAAAACCTGTGTGGTCGTGGTTCGGGTCAGCAACCCTTGCCAAACCAAAGTCACATATCTGAAGGTTCAACATTTTTACAAATTTTTACTGAATAACTTCATTATTTCCATGCTCAAATAATAAATCAACAATTAACTAATCACAAAATAATTAGATCAAAAATCAAATGTATGATCAAAAAGTAATTAATCATGAAACATGTTGCCTCGATAACTTCATGTGAAATCTTAACAAAAATGATTCGCATGATGAACTCAAATGAAAATGCGTAGATAGTTCATCCAAATTATTCTAATGGAGACATTAATGCTTTGATATGCAACAGAATCTTATAAAAAATAAAATTTTTAAACCAAATGAAATATCCCATGATACATCTATCACTGAGATGAAGAAAAACCTTCAAATCGCAAGTAGTGTTGACCAGCAAGTTGCTCGGCTTCAAATCCCTGTGCAAGACATTAGCAGAGTGGATGTACTTGAGGCCTCTCATTATCTGGTAGGTGAAGTAGCACACGTGGTCGTTGCTCAACTTCTGGGTCTTCAACAGTTTGTACAAGTCTGTCTCCATGAGGCACTGCACTATGTAACTGTTGGTCAGCCATTCACGGTCAAGTACTCAACAACAAGTGTGGTTGTTAGTCATGGGTGTGCATGCACACATGTGAAGACAAGCACAACATGCAGGCAGGCATTCAACGTGTGAAGATTAACATAAAAACACGTACAGACTCAATATATATTAAGATCACACAAACAACATTGCAATTGAAAGAAAGTAAGCAGCACAGTGAACGAAAGACACGAAGCACTGAGTAAGGATACACATCTTTCATCTCATCAACAGTCGGTGCCCTTATGATGTCTTGAATGTTTATAATCTGCATAAATATTACAAATGTATATATATATATTTATTTATTTATATTTATATATACAGATTTAACAACCAAAATACGTTAATGCATTAGAACAATGAGTGGCAAATCGCAAAAACAAAAGAGAGCAGTTTATAAAATGAAAGTGTCTCACATTTTCGTGTCTTAATCTTGTAAGTATTTTAATTTCTCTCAAAGTCCTTTGGCAGTAGGTTTGATGTTCAAATGGTGAAATCTTCTTGATAGCCACCTTCGTCTTGGTCAGATGGTCAATGGCTGACCTGCATCACAGATTAATGTCCACTATTAAATATTGATGATCAGTGTCACAAGCGGCAAAAATGTAAACAAGTCTCAACAATTAATATGAATTTTTATCATCTTTCAGATTTGGTTCTCTCGGATTGCGTGATTTTAAATGAATTTGTAATGAAAATATTCGGAAACCAAATTGCCTAATGTAAGGAATAAGTCGCAACAAAAATGCGTTGTAAAGATTCAAATACTGAAGACAGAAACTTAACTGCATTGAGACAAAACATGCAAGATGTGCTGGTATTAGAACAAAATCAATTCTTCAAAGGTATATATTATATATCAATATATCTTTACATATATATATATATATATCATTATATATATATATAATGTTGAACGTTGAACAACAATGAACAGCCTAAGGAATCAATACCAATATCGACAATAACAAACCAACATAAACAACATTCAAGACCATCTAAATAATAACAACTTAATTGTCAACAGTAAATTTTTAGCAAAAGAACATAACTGATTCATCAAAATGACTGAGCAACAACTTCATCATAATTTCTGTCTAGAGGAAAAATAAATTCATTAATGAAGTGTTCGGGTTAGATTTAAAAATGAACGACATGGCAAAAGTGTTATCTCATCTCATTACATCTTGACATTATTGGCATATATTGAGAAGAATGTCACATTCCTCTTTATTCAAGCGGTTTTCCTAATCAAGAACAACAAAAAACCAAAGTGACTTGACATAATATAAGAAGATAAAAAAAAAATTGAATCACTAATAAAACCACAAACAGCAGGATGACGTCACAAACAACATCTAATAATTTTTTCCTAGATGACAAAGATTATCAATACAAAAAACTGAAAATTTTAAGAACTGTGAATAAAGAAACCAAAACAAATATGAAAATTCAGATCATAAACTGAGTTATTGATATTTATCATTTTAAGAAGGGGTTGATAAATTTGCATAAACTTTAAATTAACAACCATTCTTTAAACTAAATTATATTATTAAAGAAAAAAGTATTTAAAAAAATATATAACCAATTTTAATTTTTATCATTAGTAAGAGAGCCTGTAAAAATAAAAAGGTAAAAAATAACAAATGAAATAAATTTGTTTAATCAATGCAGCTCTTTACTTTTTCTTTAGCAACAATTCCACTATTTACATTTCAACTACAATCAACTTTTTAGGTTTTTATTATCTTTTAATAATTTTAATTTTAATCTAACAACTTAACAATTAAATTAAATAAATTATAAATTGAATTTATTTTTAATAATTTTAATTTCCTATTCTGAAAAATGTCATTTTAATTTTTTAGTTAACACCGAATCCATTTGTAACAAATAAACGATTCGGTGGAAAAAAATCCCCACACGTCACGCACATGTTTCGTTTTTCTTCGATAAATTAATTTTTATCTACATCTCCATAACCATGGACTCCATCTTTGAATGAAAATTTATTCAGTGAAAAAAGTTACTAACACAACCATTCCATAGGCCCCCTCTCCGATGTAGACCAGATTAGAGTAGCGGGGTCCAACCTCGAACGGATGATCCCTAACGTACTCCACCGTCGATCCGGTTTTGCAATTTGCTGACAGCGATTCACACTCCATTTGGTATTTGTATTTTTTTTTTGACAATCAAATTAGATCGATGTTTGAAAATTAATAATTTTAAAAACAAGAAGGCCAAAACGCGTGCAGATTAAAAAATAATTACTTTACTTAAATGTAATGCCAAATTATCAACTCAGCATATTCTATCCAATAGAATGTAAAAAGTAAGACCAGTATTTTTAACTAAGAAGAAAATATCATTTTCCAAACGACATTCCATTTTTGTTTCAAGACCACATCTACCACAATGTTTAGAACAGAAGCAACAAAGGTGAAAATTAAATTAAATCAACAGAATCAACATCAATAATGAAGACGAAACAACAACCACAAAAAACTATAACAATAGCATTATTACCAAACAGATACGAATCAGAAGTCGTGAACATTTCGGTGGTAGCACGGGAGCCGACAACATTCATCAGTCAATCAATCAATCAATCAATTAGCTTATAAAGCGCTATTTCCGCGATGTTCAACAGCGCTCCTCAATGAATTTTGAAAACAGATGGGTCTTGAGATCCGCTCTGAACTTCGCAAGTGATGGAGAAATAGTTAGAGAAGTAGGTAGAGAGTTCCAGAGAAAAGGACCAGAAAAAGCAAAAGCAGATTTGGCAAAAGAGTGTTTAACACGAGTTAAGAAAAAGCGAGAAGAAGAAGACGATCGTAAACCGGGGCGTTTAGGGTCAATTAATATATCTGATAAGTACTTAGGAAATAATTTAGATTGAGACTTATACATGAACATGCAAATTTTAAAAATTATTCTATATTTTATAGGTAGCCAGTGCAAGAGAACAAGATATGGAGATATATAAGAAAAGAAAGGGGCACGAGCAACTAGACGAGCAGCAGAGTTAAAAGCTTTACTTAAAGGATAGAGTATAGAGTCAGGAAGACCATAGTAGAGCGAGTTACAATAATCAATCCTAGATAAGACTAACGAAGTAACAAGAAGGAGAAGAGTAGGATCATCAAGAAAAGGCAAAAGTTTTTTTATTCTACGTAGATGAAAGTAAGAACTTCTAGCAACACTATTAATCTGAGAAGAGAGAGACATAGTAGAATCAAAGATAAAACCTAGACTGCGAAACTTATGAGAGACATCAAGAGTTTTAGAATCAGGTAAGATAATAGGAGGAATAGTAATTGAGTGTTTAGATTTAT
>NW_008704435.1:752647-759757 GCF_000326865.2 Helobdella robusta | reverse complement strand
GAGGTACCCCGAAAGTAAGAGTAGAGGAGTTAGAAGTAGAATTATTGAGAACAACAGAAGAAAAACGATTACAGAGATAAGAAGAAAACCAAGATAGACAAGAATCAGTAATATTAAAAGAAAGATGCAGCAGTCTCAAGAGAATAGTATGGTCAACAGTATCAAAAGCTGAAGAAAAGTCAAGAGCAAGAAGAAGAGTAAGATTACTATTGTCACTAGAGAGAAGGATATCATTGTGTATTTTAAGTAAAGAAGTTTCAGTACTGTGAGCAGGTCTGAAACCAGATTGAGATACAGGTAGCAAAGAGTTAAAGTCTAAATAGGATGAGAGTTGATTAAAAACAACTTTTTCTATTATTTTAGAGATGAAAGTAATATTAGTTACAGGTCTATAATTAGATAAAGAGGTAGGATCTAGGGATGTGTTTTTAAGAATAGGAATAACAATAGAATTCTTATAAGAAGTAGGAAATTTAGAGGTGGAAAGAGATAAATTAACTACCATACCAACAATAAAATAAATTAATGAATAAAAAATATTATCATATTATTATTACTATTAAGGAACAAATTAAGTAGGGTAACGTGGGGCAAAACGCCGCATGGGTAAAAAGCCTAAATCCAGTTTGCACGAAATTTGTTTGACCGAAAGTTGTTCAATTAATTTTTAAAAATTAGAACGTACCCTTATTATTTTGAATGTAAAACCACGCCGTTTCTCCATTTGTTTTTTCTGTTTCGGAGTTTTATACAGATTGCGAGTGAAAAATTGGTCGTGTTATAAATTTTGTGTTCGGGTTTTTAATTAATTTCTTGATAATAAGATCGTTATTTGTGAAGAAAAGAGGTTTTTTATGAAGAAAAATCATTTTCACATATACAAAAGTAACTTCTAATCGGTTGGAACAATTTTTTGTATTTTTAAATTAAATTTATTCTTAACATTGTACGAAGGTAATGTTCGCGACGGTTTTTAACTCAGCGACGATTAAGCATATGTAAAAGGCGGATTATGAAAAAACCGATTAAATAATAAATATTTAAAGGTTTAATGAAATGAAAAAAGATTTATTATTGTTTTTTATTTGTTATTTATAACATTTTAACTTTATTCAGATTAAAAATTGCATAAAACAATAAAAAAAACATCATCATAAAATCGCTATATATTAAGATACCAACGATAAGGAGAAAGTTAAAAAAATCGCCAAAAATTTATTTATGTATGCATCTGAAATATATTAGCATTTTTTGATAGACAATTTTATTTATAAAAATACCATATATAACAAAACTTTCTCCCGTTTTGTGCACATTCTCAAAAATTCAATTGAACGCATTAACCCTACTTTTCCAAATTTGCGTCATTGGTAAAAAAATCGCCAAAAATCCATTTATGTGTGCATCTGGAAAATATTTGCATATTCTAATAGACAATTTTATTCCCAAAATCAACATATAACAAAGCTATCTCCCGTTTCGTGAACATTCTGAAAAATTCGTTAGAACGCGTTAACCCTACATTTCCAAATTTGCGTCATCGGTAACGAGAAAGTTAAAAAATCGCCAAAAATCCATTTATGTGTGCATCTGGAAAATATTTGCATATTCTAATAGACAATTTTATTCCCAAAATCAACATATAACAAAGCTATCTCCCGTTTCGTGCACATTCTCAAAAATTCGACTGATGATGTTCACTCCTGCACTACAATGAAGTGCGAGTCGGTTTTTGCAGGAGACCTACCTATAGAGCTGCGTTATTTTTACTGGCTTAGTTAAATGAAACTAAAGCAGCTAAATTAAACTAATTTTTGAATGTAAAAAGGCTCATTCAATTAAAAAAAACGCAACCTACCTAAATAGCTGCCTGAAGCAGGCTCATTCAATTAAAAAAAGGAACCTACCTAGAGAACTGCCTGAAGCAGGCTCATTCAATTAAAAAAAGGAACCTACCTAGAGAGCTGCCTAAAGCAGGCTCATTCAATTAAAAAAAGGAACCTACCTAGAGAGCTGCCTAAAGCAGGCTCATTCAGTTAAAAAAAGGAACCTACCTAGAGAGCTGCCTGAAGCAGGCTAATTCAAATAAAAAAAGGAACCTATCTAGAGAGCTGCCTGAAGCAGGCTCATTCAATTAAAAAACGCAACCTACCTAGAGAGCTGCCTGAAGCAGGCTCATTCAATTAAAAAAAGGAACCTACCTAGAGAGCTGCCTGAAGCAGGCTCATTCAATTAAAAAAAAGAACCTACCTAGAGAGCTGCCTGAAGCAGGCTCATTCAATTGAAAAAAGGAACCTACCTAGAGAGCTGCCTGAAGCAGGCTCATTCAATTAAAAAACGCAACCTACCTAGAGAGCTGCCTGGAGCAGGCTCATTCAATTGTCAATTATATTTGACCAAGTAGAGACCGACAAATATTACAATTATACAACACTTTAGTCCAATTAATGCATGTGATGAGGGTACATTTTCTATGAACCCAGCGGAAACAGTTTTGACACTGAATCCATAACTCATCAGCGCTTTCATTACAACAAAATAAACATTCATTTATCATGTTATCGGAATTAGCAATCACATCATCAAATATTTTTAATCTACATCTTATTGGATCAAATTCGTTTCCAATTGGTTTGCTTTTATCTAACGTGTCCATGACCATGTAGATGAAAATTCCACAGTTGTGGCCATCCATCTGCTTTGGCAGTTCATTATGCGCTTCAAAGTCGAAATTTTCCCATGATTGTTTGTTAATTCTTTGGGACATACGTTTAAATCTTTTTTCATATTGTTTGATTTGCAAAATAGATGATCCAAGAGGGTTATAGAAAAATATTTTGTTTAGATTATTATCTACAGTTATTAAACAGTAATGATTGTTGTTGACGACGAGTGGGAAAAATATGTAATTAGCATTAAAAGAATATTGGGGCTAGAACAAGTAAAATTTTTAAACATTACAGTTGTGGACAAGTCACAAGGTATATAGATTGAATTTGTAAACCAGTGAGACAAATAATCTAAAAGAACGCTACTCACCCATTTTTCTCCAAAAAGAGTCTGAAAATCCGAAAGCAACAACCTATCATTTCCTTTTTTGGCAACGTAACAATTTCTACTGATTATTTGCTCGTAATAGCATTTGTTGCTCGGAATGTTGGAATTTGTTATACAGATGTTGCTGTGGCCATTTGCACTTTGATCATTGTTGCAAATTATTGTGGGTATTTTAACGGTAACTATGCTGTTGAAATAACTTTTGAAAGGTTTACGTTTCCCCCAATAATTTTCCTCACATTCTTTTACCACTGTTTTTATTTTTCTTTTACGAGAAGCGGGTATTTGCAATAGAATTTCTTTCGTACGCGCATCAACATGGTTTTTTAACAACTCCGCAAAACGACCTATTTTTAAATTTGTCGATCCATTTAGCAATTGGTGTTTAATAAACCTAAAACAATTTTCAACTTTGCTATTGCTTGTTCGTTCCCCGTTTTTATTCAAAAGAACTGTCCAAAGAGGCAAAATCGAAATATATTTTTTTAAAACAAGTTTCGCGAAAGTTTTATTACAATATTCGTTTGGCTCCGTCTGTTCATCGTTCACCAAACGCAATTGGTCGTTAACATGTTCAAGAATTTGTAAGCGTTTTCGATAAAATGGGCTACTTTCGTAAATTGTCTCCAATTCATTAACTTCATTATCGTCATCATCATAAACGTGTTCAATTAGATCGTAATGACTTACTTCATTGATTGTTGATTCATGAAACTCATCAAAATGACTATTTAAAGATGGAGTTTTTTTTAACGAACATGTAATATGAAAGAATGAAGTAATTAAATTTATCATCCGTCTATAACTTTTGGCTTGCAGTATTACGCTAAAGGCATTTATATAAAATTTAACAACCTCTTTTGTACTAATATTTTTTTTGACAAATCGAACTATGTTTTTAAAAAAGTGCGCGCAGCAAAGCTTTATCATTATTTGATTTTTTGGGACACATTCGCTAATACACCATTTAAATGCCATTGCCAGGTAACCTCTCAAATCAACTCCAATCCAACCAGTTAAAACGGCATTTATCATTGCCATTGAGTGGTCTGTAACCACGTTCATAAAAATTGGCCAGGCGTTTACCTTTTTTATGACGTATCTTCTAAAATTTATCAAATGATAAGCAACTGAAGCTGTGTCATGGCGATCGCTTATAAAATCAAAAATTTGAGCGTAACCCGCATCAAGACCTACTACGGCGCTGTATAGATATATAGTTTGTTTGCTATGAAGACGACGAACCACAGACCCCGTTGAATCTAAATGTATTGTTGGTAAGTCTGTCTGACCTAATCTCAAAATAACTTCAATTTGGTCGTCGGAAAAAAAAGTGGCATAAAATGGAACGGCTGAAACTGCTTGTATATAAATTTCATCCGGTTTTTTGAAATTTTTGACGTTCTATTAGATCAATAACGTCATCTTTTGCCTTATCGACTGCAGCCATAGCCTCACATCTCACATTTTTAAATACCCCCAACGAATGAATATTTTGTAGATTCTCCTGTTTTATTAATGCAGCATTGGAGGATCTTATAAATTTTTCACGTAAAACAGACGGATATTGCGATATTAACTGTTCATACAAGTTTTTTCTACGTTGGCCTCTTAGTTGTCTTACTAATTTTCCATTATGGTTATAATTGGTAGACGATGTATAAATATCAATTTTGTTATGACTTATATTTACCTTAAATAATCTGCACATCTCAAATTTACATTTGAGATAAATAATGTAACGCGAACGATTCTCGCGTTTACTATTTGTGATAGCAATGCAGGGCGAAATGGCATTTTCTACCGCGAAGCAGATACGCTCAGTTGATGTTGCATCTTTTTCGCGGAGGCCTTGGTACACCTCTTCTTCAACTGCACTACTTAAAAGATGCACGGTGCAGTTGGCGTACGTCCTGCAACTAACCTCTTTTCCTTCTTCTTCAAGCTCATGTACCCCTTGGAAATTAGGAATAGATGATAAAAAATTACAAACATGCAGAAAGGGAATATTAAATTTGAGGCAATGTTTATTACAAATAAATTGACGTAGTACATACAAATTATAATGCATTATAAATGATATATAAATACCTCGTGCCGGCGAATTGTTTTCAACAATTGCAACACTTTCATCATGTGATGCCTGAGTGGCTTGCCGTTGTGATTCATAGATGACATCAGTGTTCTCTACCTGCTGCAAAAAACATTGTATATTAATTATATTACCTTGCAGTATCTTTAAGATATCATCTCTGTTGCTCCGGACAATTGTTTGGTTATCATGCAACCACTTGGCTAAGGCATTGTTGTTACATGTTACTATGCTCTGTAGGTTCTGCAAACATTCATCGTTGCCTTGGGGACCATTTTCAGTTAAACCTAAAAAGCATCTATTCCTCCGCAATAAGTCATGCAATCTGTGAATTTCAAATTTTTAATGTTATCACTAGTTTTGTTACATTTTCAATAGTGCATTTACCGCTTTCGATTACTGAAGTTATTTTTCTGCTTTAGGCTCTTGCGAGCTTGGCCAAACCAACCCTGTTCATCCAAACTAGACTGTATTTTAATAAAAATGTTGATTCGTTTAATTTAATGAATAATATGCATTGCACAGTAATTGAACTATAGTTCTTTAACGCGTGAACATTTAAATTTACAAAAAAAAAACAAAATATGTTTTTTATTTTAGCTAAAAATTAACAAATACTAATGCAATCGCAGCAAAAAGTGAAATTTAAACATTTTAAATTGCAAAAAAGATCGTGATGACTAAAATTGTGAAAAGTACAGATCGATATCGCTAACTTATAAAGTTATCGTTTAACATTTATTTTTGTGGCTTCGTATATTTTTTAGCAGGGGCGGATCTAGGTAATTGGTTTTGGGGGGGCAAGCGATGGGCAAGGGGTAGGGCATGGGGGGGCCAGACATGCTGGAGTGTTTTGTGTTTAAAAGTACACAACAAACAAATTAAAACATATTCAAAAAGATTTAATATATATATATATATATATATATATATATATATATATATATATATATATTCTTATGTAATGCAATTATTAAAAATTAAAGTTTATTTAGGTATTATTTCTTTCTTAAGCACTACTAAGGTGCAGCGAATAACTTAATTAATGTTATTTCACTCATCCTTTGGTGCAATATTAATTGCCTGTTTCATTTGTTTTCAAATCTGATTATCTAAATGACGAATTATCGGTTCCGATTTTGGTGATTCATAGCACACATATTGGTAGGAGCTTGGATAAACCTGTCATTATCCAGTCCCACATTTCAAGGCATACCCAGTTCATCAATTATAAGATTACTCAAACCATCAGCAGTTAGATCATGAGCAGGCACAAATCCAATAAATGCTTCGCATACGGCGTCACGTACAAAATATCGTATTACTAGGCTAACCTGTTCTGTTTTTCGACAGTCTTTCGTTTCATCTACCATTATTGCAAATTGAACACTCTCTTTGACTTCATTGATGATTTGTTGCTGAACCATTGCTGCCATGCAATGAAGTATTTCATTCTGGATCGTCTTGCTTGTGTATTTTGCATTTCCCGGCAATGAAGTTATTTTTTTACCTATTTCAGAGTCATACTTGCCAACCAAATTTATTAAATCGAGAAAATTTCCTCTGTTCATACTGCTACTGCTTTCGTCATGTCCTCTTTGGGCTATTTTGTGCACAGCAGTGTACTTGAGTACATCAATAACAGCTGCAATATAATGGCGATTAGCTTTTATTTGTTTCTCTCTTTTGTCTGATAACATATCCAGAATAGCTTGTTGTGGTTTTTTATTTTTGTATTCAATCCAAGTCTGATATGCTGCCATATGCGCATTTGAACGTATATGCGAAATGAATCCTCCATCAGAATATGTTGCTTTTTTCCAATTAGAGAAACCACTGCGTGTGANAGTATTATCTGGCANATTTCCAGGCATAGGAAAATGTCGACAAGCATAACAGAATGCTGCATCTATCGTTTGAGAATACTCTAGCCAATCATAAGTGGCATACCATTTCTGTTG
>NW_008704435.1:730280-752299 GCF_000326865.2 Helobdella robusta | reverse complement strand
TCATCACTATAATAGCTATCTCTATCACTGTCATCACAAAGATGATGCTCACTCTGGGAGGAGTTAACCTCCATTTCATTAGACACGTGGATATTTGTTCTTGAAGATGCAACAGAAATTTTACTTGTAGTTGGCATTTCATTAATAAATTCGGCGGTATCAGTTGTCGCTCTATAATTAATTTAAATAAAACTGATAATTTATTTTTGTTGAATATTAAGATGTTATATAATAAAACGTTATCGAACTGTGTATAATCCAAAAACCACACGCACAAACTCTTAAAAACCAAAAATTAATTATCCGAGCCTTCATTTTTTATTTAAAACTTCGCCAGGAATAATATTTATGAATAAAATACAAAAACGGCACTTGAAAGAGAAAATCAGCAATTTGGGCGACTGGTGTTTGGTTTGCAAACAAAATTAAAATATAAATATTTATTTGTATAATAAGTAACAAACTATGTTATGATTATGATGTTTATGTTTATTGTTTACAGTTTAATGTTTTAAGAAAGATGAATAGAAACAGAAAGAAAGATTGACCAACCTAAAAAACTGATTTAATCGAGAACATTTAGCGGCGGCTTGATTAATTAACTCTTCTTTTCGTTTTCTATTTCTCTCTTCAGTCGGCATTATTAGAATATTGGATAATTACAGAAATGTGTAATGTGTTAAGTGATTTAATAAAGATCAGTAAACAGTTTCCATGGAACGGTTCAAAAGCAGAACAGATAACAAAATAGCGATGTGCTAAAAGTTCTATTATAAAAGAGTATTAAAATATCTAGATCGGATCGGTAAAAATTAATGCACACATTTTATGCACATGTTTTGTTTTATAGTATTCAAAATATTTCGCGCAATTGCAATATCAAACTCTATGTAAATCGATGTTTTGGGGCAATAGGGGCATATTGAAATGTTGTTATTTTGCGGTGGGGGGGCCGGTGGGGGGGCCGGTGCAAGGGCATGGGGTGGCCCGGCCACCCCAGGCCCCCCCGGTGGATCCGCCCCTGTTTTTTAGTTATAAAAAAGTAAACCTTTAGTAACTTTTCTCTGTCTATGCCACTTTTCTGGACGTAACTCACGAATTTTTCAATAAAAGAATCCATATCGCAAAACTCGCAATTGTAAGAAAACTAGTTTCAAAAATTGATTTGAAAAAGCCGCCTAGCAAACAAGCGAACTCTGTATAAAAGCGAATTTCTACGCAACAAATTTTAAATTCACTTATTGATAATTTTTGTGTTACCAAATTATGAAATTATGAATTTAGATCTATTTTTGTTCTTATTATATATAATTGTTTTTCTTTGCCGTAATTATGTGTATTAAACAATTTGTGTGTATAACAATTATTGACATTATATACGTTTCAGTTCAATTATACACGTTTAATTGCATTTCTATTTCCATGTTAAGAAACCACGTTTTTCATTTCTATGTTGGCCATTTTGTTACTTGCTGTCAAGGTTAAATTTATAAAACTGTTCGAGCAATGTCTATTTTGTTGTTTGGCGACAGTTATGTGCGTAGAATGGAATTTTTTTTTAAAATGACGTTATTACCCACAATAATAAACGTGTCATATTAAAAGGAAAGCCTGGTGGGAGGATCGGAGGATTGATTAACTTCTTCCGGAAGCATACCATTCCTATTGAAACAATAATCCTTTACATCGGAGGTTGATCCATTTGTTTAATAAATAGTTTAATGTTGGTTCATTATTCTTTTAATATAATAACAGTTTTGTTTAATTTTTAGTCATTAAAATTAAATACCAGGCAATGATTTGACGACTGAAACCCCGGAACTCGTGGCCGCGAGATATGAATCCTTACTCAGACTGTTAGAGAACAAAATCAGACCGCGCCGAATAATCATATTAAGCCTGGTTTATAGAAAAGACGTTCAGAAATGGAAAGTTGATTAACTAAATGTTTCATTGAAACAATTCCAGTCTAACATTGTTCATTTCTGGAAGCTTGACAGAGTGGGAGGAGGTAATAATATAGGACCTGACGGCATCCACTTAAATGAACGTGGAATGATGAACTTTAAGAGAAACATCATTTATTCTCTAAAGTGCACGAAATAAATTTTTAACGTTTTTATTTGTAATAAAAAGTTTATAAAGTATGCATTGTTGTTTAATATATCTTTGTATATATATATTATATATGTACCTATATATCCATTTTTTTATATAAATGTGTTTGTGTGTGTGTGGTATGACTTAATTACTCACTAAAACATTTATAACTTTTTTTATTTAACGTTAAAAAAAATTGCGGTTTCAAAATGTAACAAACAAATGTCATAAACAAACCCCAATATCGAAGTTGATTGATACACAGGTTGGGGTTGAATGTTATTAGCATCAAATATCATTACAACGAAAAAGAAAGTTATTAAATATTCACCATAAAGGTTAAAGGTTTCTCTCTCTTTTGCGTTTGCTTCAGAGGTTTCAACAACAAACACACACGCATATATGAATACGCGTGCAAACCACGTATCATACACATTGCATATGATAGGCGGGGATCTCTTTGTATTCGAACCCAGTCAATGCAATAGCAAGACCAGGCGCCTTTAACCATTGAGCCATCACGCCATAGTTATGACAAATGAATACTTGGTTTCGTCGTTTTCAGGTTTAACTGATTTGAAATAACAGAACTACTCTTTCTTTATTTCCTGTTCCAAAATAACATTAAAAATTTGTCGATTACGTTGAGCTGTTAACAATGGACAAATGCCTCCATTTTACAAATTCTGATGTGACGCAGCATCAGAAAAATAAAACTATTGACGAGCAACGTCCTGGATTGAACGTGCTGTTTCACTGGCGAAACATAAACATCTGGATCGACGCTAATCCGGTCCGTTTTGAGATGTAATTTTTATGTCACCTTGGACCAAAAAACAATGAAGGAAGTTGAGTCATCAACTACCACTAAGTGTGAAATTAAAACAATTTATATTAGTATAAATGTAATTCTTTTAAGAGAAGCCAACAAAAAACGGGGATATGGTACAAAAATTTGTAGCAAATAATTCGTTTAAAAAAAGAAAAGAATGCCGCGAATTAAAACACGAGAATTAAAACATGAACATTTCTTTCGAAAGTAACGCTAGAGTTTAAACATGCAGAATAATTTTAAAAGTTTTTTTTAATTTTATTCCGTTTCAAAACATAATCTGAAAAACATCTAAAATTTAAAAAAGTACAATCACGGTATTTATTCTATTATGGTATTGCCATTTTGTGTTAATCAAATTATAAACTATACTACAAGCAAAAGCAGGAATGACGTTGTAACACAACAGATACAGGAAACTTCAAAACTGTGGTGCACTTAGGTTGTTTGCGAGATAATAACAAGGACCAAAAACTTCCATAATTAAGTCCAATACTTCTTTGCAGTTCCTGTTTAATTCACCGAGTTCATTAAAATTAATTTATAAATCAAAGTGTAACACAATTTTAAAATATTCGATAATATACTGTACAATTTTTAAATTGTATTATGATGTCAACAAAATAATATATAGAATCTTATACTAATCACCTGCGTCTCGAACCGTTATTTTCGTTACCAATCGACAGAGATTTAAAAATAATAACGGTAAAAAATATCTCGTATCGTTATAAAACGATACGAAAAATCTCGTATCCTTTAATAACAATACCAGAGATCTCCTATCGTTATTTAAACAAGACATTTTTAGGAAAGTCTATCATATCGAAATAAAAAATAAAAGACACAATTTTCGTCTCGTACCATTATTTCAATGTGTGGAAATGGTAAAAGTGCACATTGTAAAAAAATAAAGTGTTATAAAATATTAAAACTTATTTAATTTTTTCCAATTGAATGACTTTGGTTTAATAAAGACTCTAAAAATATCGTATCGTTATTAAAACGAGACATTCTCCAAAAAGTCTCGTATCAAGTAAAAAATACGAACAAAACAAACTTTTCTTTAATTTTTCAATTGAATGGCTGTTTTCTGGGCGAAATGACTGGGCGGCGTGATAGTCTAATGGTTAAGGTCGCCTGGTGCTGTTTCGCAGTAACCGGGTTCGAATGTGACAAAAATATCCCCGCGTATCATATGCTTCGTGTGTGATGCGTCGTTTAGCGCGATGTTCATTTACGATGTTTTGCACTCTGTTGAATCCTCTGAACTTTGGAAGAGTGTAATTGACCTTACCTTAATACAGTACATTTTGTAAAGCGGAGTTGGCAGGAAAACAACTAAGGGCAGACTGTAAATGTGCCAAGCATCATTGTTATTGCGCGATGTTCAAATACTATCTTTCAAAAACTCAAAAATCATACAATTTGTGCACATACTTGTGCACATGATTTTATTATATCAATATATAGTCTTCAATACCTCGTTATCGTATCGTTATGTATCGTTTTCAAAATAATAACGAGACGCAAATTCTTATGTAACAAAATTAATTTTTAATAATTCCGTGTATTTTCATTAAACGAAAATTTATTAGATCAAACCGTTCACCCGATTTGACATGATTGAGTCCGCCTGTTGGATACGCTTCATCGAAGCCGATATCGTATCGTTTCCAAAAATTAACGAGACGCAGATGCTTATATAATAAAATAAAATTTTTAATTATTCCGTGTAATATTATTAAACAAAAATATATTAGTTCAAACTGTTCAGCCAATTTGACAATATTGGTTCCGCCATATTGGTTTTATTTTATATAATAAAATAAAATTTTTAATTATTCCGTGTAATATTATTAAACAAAAATATATTAGTTCAAACTGTTCAGCCAATTTGACAATATTGGTTCCGCCAGTTAGATGCACCAAAACCGTCGCGAACATTACCTTCGTAACATTGTCTATGGGGGTAAGACGCTTCTGTAATTTAGGGGCAAGAGACCCGATTTATATTTATTGAACTATTTAAAAAATTTCAGATATTTGTATGTAGGCAGCTATCCTTGTAGTTAATTGTTAAAGTATTGAAATTTATGTTTTATGTGTAAATTAATTTCATGTATTTTAATTTTTAAAGGTATAAAATGGTCAGAAATTATGTAAGAAAATCTACAAGATGCTCGACTTATGATGGTGAAAGTTTGAAAAAAGCATTGGATGCTCTAACTAACCAATGGCCAGTTACTTAGTAAAAGTAAAGTTATCAGAGAATATGGAGTTCCTGCAAGAACTTTAAGAAGACATCAAAAAGCCATGACAACATCTCCGTGAACTATAAAGCTTAGTCGGTTTTCAAGCGATCTAAAGATTTGACTCTTTGTGGGACATGTTCACATTTTTGTAATGATTTCACAGGATTTCAATGAATAAAATGCCAAAAATGTAACATTTGGCATAGCAGGTCGCACGATTTTTCAAAAAATTTTTTTTTGTATATAAACTACTTTTTCTTATAAAGCAAAATTTGCTGATTAAAATAATACCAAATTTATTATTGTAGCATTTATAGTTACCGAGAAAACGAATTTTGAAAGAATTATTTTTACTTTCAACTTGCGCCATGTTAACAGTGGTGCTCAATGTTAAGTGAGCATGGAGCGTTATATTCGCGCACAAGACGGGAAATAAATGATTTAAAATTGAACACAAAACAATTTTTTCTTGTTTTTATAACAGCTGTAAAATAAGAAAATAATAATTATGAATAATTTATATTTATAATAAAATTTAATTATAAATGATTAATTATAATTATAAAATAATTATATATATCTATAATTTATATATATTATATATAAATTAAAATTTAATAATCATAATCATATTGCAATGGTATTTATAATTTTATATTATATAATATATTATAATTTATATGGAAATATAATTCATTTATAATTATATATTATTATTATATGATTATTATATTATTATGTTATATTGATTATTATATTATTATCATAATTATTATATTTCATTATATGATTATAAAACTTAATAATAATAATCATATTACACACAAGCACGCACGCACAATCACACAATTATAAAATTAGCAAAATTTATCATAAGATGATTTTTCATCAGGTGAAGAATTCCATCCATACGTGTGGACTTGTTGAGTCCTAGAAAAAAAATTAAAAAATAATTTCTTGCGTTTAATTTTAAAAATAATTTTAACAGATGTTAATAAGTGGTTATTTATTGCCATTTTTAAAAAATTGTTGTCATAATTGTGAAAAGCAGCTATGTTGGATGAAAAAACTACCAATACAACACACGCCATTTTAATTTTCGGACCGGCGTGTTGGCACGGAAAAAAATATAAAAAAAAATCTTGCTATACTCTAAATACAAAAATATTTTTAAAGAAAATTAATAAATGGGTAATAAACAAAATTCTTTAAAATTATTCGTTTTTATCCAAGAAACTTAGCAGTTATGAACATTTTGATAAAAAAAAACACGACCAATACAATGCATTTTTGTGACCGCATGGTGCATACGGAAAAAAATAAAAAAAAAAATTCTGCTTATACTCTAATTTCAAAAATATTTTTACAGAATGTTAATAAATGGTTAATTATCATATTTCTTTTAAAATTGTCGTTTTTACTCATGTTTTACTAAGTTTTTAAAAAAATATAAAATACACCAACCTCGTAGTCTGCCGCAAATGTGACTCACAACAACAAAAAAAAAATATTTTTATAATAATACATATTTCTTTTATCGCTCATAACATCCGAAAATTATATAGATGGGCGCATTTTTGAAAAATAAACAAAAATAACAACGACGAAAACGCGAGTTTGCGATAGTAATGTTAAATCGCTTTCAGGAAAACGCGGCAATGTTGAGCGCGCGCGCTATCGCATTTTTTAACGTTGTGCGACCTGCCAAATTTTGGCATCATAATTCCTATGTATAGGGCTGGAAGAAGACCATCGTAGAACTTTTATTTGTATCAATTGGAACAATAATTAACAATAAAATTTTTATTTTCTTTTTATCCAATTTATATTTTATGTACAATAAAACTGTTAAAATGTTTTTACATTTTCGGATTTAAAACTATTTTTTAAGGCTTATTTTAATAGTTTTTCTACACAGGTCTTCCCATTTTATAGAGGTCTACGGTTTGTGTTATAAAACACAGGGAACCTACGTTTGAACAATTTAAATTGTAAAATTAGATAAAGGACATATCAATCTAGTAAAATAATCACTAATGTTGTAGAAATATTCCATTTTTTAGATGTAGTCACTCATCAAAGGCTTAGCTATGGCTTCTTGCCCCACCCTACCCTACATATAAATTTACAAACTCGTCAGAAAAAGTATATTTCTTTATAAAATCTTCACTTCAACAATATTTTTCAAACCAGATCTTAAAGCAGATAACAAATAGATCACGTTAAATAACAAAATATAAAATATAATATACGCAGGCGAAATGTATACGATAAATGAACAAACAGTGAAACAAATGAACACATTTTAAAAAATTCTATGCAACATCTTGAATGAAATTTCTTAAATTAGATCTTGAAGTGAATGACAATTGGAATGCGTTAATTAGAAATATACGAAGTATAAAAAATGCTGTCGAGATTTAAATAAATGAACAGTAGTGAAATAAATAAAACAAAATGATTATTTAAAAAATGTGACGAAACCGAATAGTCGTCATACACCTCTGGATCAAAAAGTGGATCTGAAAATGTTTTATACAACGCTATTAAATGCGTGAAGATTTATAAAAATCATTGCAAACATTCAAATGTCTATCTGACATTCGTAGTCGAATCTTTCGGGAAGAAAGTATTCATCAAATAAGGAAAATGTTACACGGTTCGTTAAAACACGAAATCCTTCCAGCAAACATAATTATATTTTACACGAAACCATTTAATCAACAAAATTATGTTAATTTCAATTAAATAAGTTGAAAAAATTGCTAACCAAAATTGGTTTTGAAAATGAATTCTGGATTTGGGAGGGACCATCCGACATCATTGAGTGCAAGAACTTCAAGCTGGTAGTAGGTGTTTTGGTTCAGTCCCTGAATCCTGTAGTACATGGATGGAAATGAGATGTCTGTTGGCTTTATTCTTCGTCGCCATTCTCCAATAGGTGTGTCCAATTCAAAAGTGTCCGCTATAACGGTCACCTGTTATAGCCAGTTACGTAATTTGTTTCATTAAAATTATCACTTACCATAACCTCTTTAAATACAACTCTGGCGTAGATTGACAATTTTTGTGGGTGAAATTTGCTCATATTATAAATCAGATAATCTCTTCAAATTTTCAAAACATGACTAAATTGGGGATTAGAGCTGTTAAAAACCAGCATTTTTTTAGAAAATAACGCATAACTGGTTGTTGTGAGAGCTGTAGCACCAAAAAATGTCTTTGGCAAGCATGCCTTGAAATGAAAGTATCTACAAGAATCTACCATTTTATGAGGCAATCTGAACAATATGGATAGATAGTACTAGAAGAAGCAGACTTTATATTCAATTATGTGATTAAAAGATGATTTCCTAATTAAAATCGTGCATTTAAATAACGTTTAGAATGTTCAAAACAGAATTATTATTATTAACGGGGTTTAAAGTGGTTCAGAAGATTATAGTCTGTGTAAGAACCACTACAAATTAAATACTTCGCGTATTCTGAACTGATATTCTCTGATGGCAAGACCTCCAGTTTCTGGTCTCATCCAGGTCACAGTGTACTCGTACGGGAACTTGCTTCTAGGGTCAGAGTTCAGGATGATGGGGTAAGGGGCACCTGTGTTAATGTTTTAATTGTAGTTATGTTCTGTAAGTAGAAGACTTGCTACCAACTTATATCCAGTGTCTTCCCGGTGATTCGCAATATATCTCCGAGACCCATTTCTGTTCTTGCTCGTACGAGGATGTCGTAAGTGTTGCTCGGCCTCAAGTATTCAATTAAAAACCTTTCAGCTGCAAAGATTTTAAATCATTCTGCATTGGTCAGTAGTTTGAAATAGTCTACAACTAGCAACGATAGAATTTAATTTACTCGTCGACCACTTTCAGTTACTATGAAAACCAAAAATTTGTCAATTTTTGCAAATAAGTTAAAAATCTGGAACAACAATAATGATGAAAAGTGACAACATCGATATTGATAACAATGATGATGATGATGATGATAAAGATGAGAATAATGATGATGATGATGAAGTTGAGAATAATAATGATGATGATGATGATGATGATGAAGATGAAAATAATGATGATGATGATGAAGTTGAGAATAATAATGATGATGATGATGATGATGATGAAGATGAAAATAATGATGATGATGATGATGAAGATGAGAATGATGATGATGAAGAAGATGAGAATAATGATGACGATGATGATGAAGATGAGAATAATGATGATGATGATGTTGACATTGGTCTGATAACGATGGTGAATATCAGGTTGGTGACATCACTTGTGAGAAACTCTAATATTCTGTTTTCACACTGAACCCAAAAGCCAAGAAGTCTCAATCCGTAGAGAGATTGAGGAGGAGGAGAGGTTATGGAGAGTTCGATGGAGGTCGGTGTCGACTGGATGACTGTGGCCTGTGATGGCGGACCGGGCAGGTCTGCAATGTTAACAAGTTATTAACGTTATAATCATTTCGCGGATTTTCAATGTCACACTCATTCTTTATATCAACAAGAATTAATTTTAAAATTTATTAAGATGAAACTAAGATTCTCTTGAAACTGCTGAGTAGGCAGTCAAAAAGTTAACGGTTATAAATAAATTAATGAAAATGAGTTGAGTGATAGCTCACAAGCTCTCTTCATCTCAATGGCCTTCTCACTAGTCCCAATGTTGTTCCTCACTCTGCAGTAGTACGTCCCATAAATGTAATACTCATCTACTTGTCTTATTGTCACCTTCAAAAAATTCCCATCACAATTTACAACATGTGGTATACAAATAACAACAGCGGACAAATTATTTTTGAAACAGCTGAGTAATGTATCGTTTATGATGTGTTTATAGGTATTATTGATAAAATGGTTTATTTAATACATGTGTATAAATATATTCATTTATTATTATGTAAAATGTATTTACTCAAATTTCAAGTAATTCAAAACTAAAAGCAAAACTACATTTTTAAAAACTTTTAAAATGAAAAAAAATACAAAAAACGGTTGTATGATTGACTTGCAAGTTGCTGTTTCTGTCCATCAAATGAATTCTGAAGGTTTCGTTGTTCTGCAGCAGTCGGCCCAGTCTGTACCATTCCACCACAGGTTTCGGCTCGGCGTAGTACAAACACGTCAGATTCCTCGCCTTGCCGGCCCAGTTGAACACCGCGTCAGGCATGTCTGGAGAGAACTTGGGCACGTCTGTTTTGTTCAACAGATAGCTAAATTTATCAATAAGTTTGCAAAATATTATAAGAAAAATATGTTTGATGACAAAAAATTTTATTTTATTTAATTTTGATATTGGTTTAAAAGTTCAACTACTTATGACGAGTATCGGTCATACATTAGCTGCCACCTCGTAATACCGATAGATATGATGGATATATAAAAAGTTTTTAATATAATTTTTTAAATTTTTTATTATCATACTCATTTAGGTTGATATTTTATATTTTTGTGATAGTTTCAATAATATAAAAGAAACATATGAAAATACATTAGCTTATAGGCTTTCACCTGAGCTCATAATTTCTTGTTAAGTTATATAAAAAATAAGTGTGAAGTGGAATATGCATGATGTGTTTGGTCCGAATCAAAGTTCAGTTATTAAAAATTAATGCTGGAGAAACAGAAGTTAGGCAAAGCCATTTGAAAAAATGAACATGCAATGATTTAAGAATAAGATAGGCTGCTCTAAAAAATTTAAATAATAACAATAATAACAACAACGACAACAACAATAACATATATATTGATAATTTAATTCATTAATTGTGCAGAGTAATTGAGAACATAAAATAACACAGAGTATGAAGGCTTAACAGTAGACGATGATGGAGCCATTCCAAGCATGGTAGCCACCCTTGTTCCTGGCTTTGCACGTGTAATTTGACGAGTCGTCCCACCTCAGAGGGTCGATCGTCAGGTCCAACTCTCCCACACCTGGTCTCGTCAGGTTGATCCTACCGCCTTCCTGTGCGTTGTTTTGTGTTGTGTGTGTGCGTGTGCTATATGTTATATAAATGCACCTCATGCTATATATGATACATATATATGTATGTATATATATATATATATATATATATATATATATATATATATGTAAGTGTGTGTGTATATATATATATATATATATATATATATATATGTGTGTGTGTGTGTGTGTGTGTGTGTGTGTGTGTGAGTGTTTGTGTGTGTAATAAATTTCCCCGATTTGTTAGTGCTTATCAACTTATATTCGAATTTTTCAATTTGTCCCAGTAAATTTTTATCAACAAAATTAAGTTTGTTTAAAATTGAAGCTTTATTTTTATTAAAAAACTTTTTTTTAAATTATTGCTGGTAGATCTATTTCGACGTGAAACCGTCATCGTCAGTGCATTATTTAAAATTTATTAATTAGTATTATTATAGTTTTAATATTATTAAAAATATATAGAAATAAATTCGAAAAAGAAACATAAAATTCTAATGAAAAGTTTTTTATTCGAATAATTTTTCGAATATAAGTTGAAAAACATTAATAAATCGGTGGAATTTATAACGTATTGTCAAGAATTCGGTCTTCTAGCAGCATATTCGTATATATATACGCATACATATATATGTTATATAGTGTTAGCGTTATACACTGTACAAAATTATGAGCTCCTACATTTGGTCCCATGAAGTAATCCTGAGACAGTCCACTTCTGCGGTACGTCATGACCGGATCAGGATCGCCATACGTCAGGCAGACCAATGTCGTTCGAAGTCCTTCAGTTTGAGTCACGTTTCTCACTGCATATATCCTCGGAGGTACTTTTCATTGAAAAATAAATTATAGCTTTTGAAACCAACATTAAATTAAATTTAAAAAATCTGAATAAAATAGAGCATAACAAGCCAGTCTATTTTAATTGTCTATTTTGTCTATTTTAATAAACGTCAGCTAAATGTTTATTTTAGGAAAAAAACTTATCAATCTTCGTTGACACTTTCAGTTTCAAGAACGTCCAACTCAGTCAACTTCATCAACTAGCACACATACTCAAATGTGTCCTCAATGATCACTGCTAAGAAACTGATGCCGTCGTAATATTCTGTGAAACTACCCAACATAAATCTCAACCATACCTACGACGGTGAGAACGGCGGTGGCAACAGATTCGCCAGCATCGTTGAACGCGTGGCACTTGTACGTCCCTCTGTCCTCAGCTATCAGCGGCCTGAAGTTCACCTGGCCTCCATCTCGATCCACCTGGATTCGTGCCGTGCTGAACATTACTTGGCCCTCCACATCCTGCAACAATTTGTTTGAGGTGCATGCAGGCTGATGGCATGTCACGCTGGTTCATTCATCATATACTGTATATATTAGGCTGACCAGAAGCTTTCTTCACTGACGTAACGTAACATATTCTATATAATGAATTGAGGGATAAAGAGTTGGCAACTAACTTTGATGAATTCATATTTTGGCACTGGTGACCCAGTTGCATTGCATGTCAAGGCATACTCCTGGCTAGCTATGCCCTCCTGATCTTCAAAGTACACAATCTGTGGAGGCACTGTGTTCAGTTTGATCGTTTGGTTATGCGTTGTGTTTGATGTTTGTGTGTGCGTATAAGTGCGTGAGTATATAAGTGTGTACGACTGTTACACAAACGACTGTCAAATTTTTATTTATCGATTATTATTCTTTATAAATTGTGATTCCACGTGTATATTAATTTTTATTGAATTGAAGATGATTGAAGCGAACCTCTGACGAGTACATTAATTTCTCTGCAATGGACCTCTCCCTTACTTTCGACCTCAGCACAGCATTCGTACAAGCCATTGTCTGCCTCAGTAATGTTTTGTATGCGCAGACCGTACAAGTCCTGTTTGTAACGATCACCTAAAAATTGTTTTTATTTAGAACCTGATCAAAAATTATTTAGTAATCTGTTAACATGAAATGAAAAATTTAGGATGACAACATGAAGCATGGATGTCTGCTTGTTGCATCTAAAATAATAAAGCTGTTCACGTAGTATTGATAAAATGCCGTTCATCAAATGGTGTTTGAAACAGATAAAATGTGAACAAACATTAAGGAAGTGAATCTCAATGACCTGCTAATCTCACCCCTTTATACTTCCAGAAGACATCGGGATTCGGCTGACCGGAAACTTTGCACATGATTGGTCCATCTGAATTCATGTTTGGGTACTGTTCGTTTGGAGCATCATCAAATGATATGTCCCCTGTAATGTGTTAAATTCAAATGAATTCAAATCATTGTAAAATATTAGTTACCTGGGAATTGTAATAAATGCAAACCACAAACTTGAAACTTTTAAAGTTACATCAACTTTTTCGATGTTGCCAGATATAAGAGCGACGCAGGAATACGTACCTGCATGCTTCTCCATTATTTTTCGAATGTACAGCTTACTCGTTTGAGCTATTGACTTGTCAATATAAGGCACACTGTAATACATTTAAATTTTTAAACTTTAGCAACTTTGGTGCTATGCAATCAAACTATAAAAATTGTTATTATTATCAACATCATCATTTCTGTAAAAGTTTAAACAGTTCTAGCTTACAGATAAGCACAAAATGAAAGTCAGCATTAAGCTGCCAACTTTATTGTCAAATTAGCTCGGTTGATCACCGAGTTAGCTCAGTCGGTAGAAGCGCGAGTGACGCAAAAATACATAATGTGTATGTACGTTCTGTGGTGTGAATTATGCAGCTTTTGTGGCCACAAAGTTTTGTTATAAGTATAGAATAACATGTAAACAATTATGCGTTTGACAGATCTGCATTAGGAAAACAAAACAAACTTGTCTCTGCCAGCAGTTCGGTCCAGAATCTCAACAGGAGGACTGCCAAAGAACCACTGAATGTTGATAATGTTTCCGAGTGGATCGCTGTTCACCAACTTGCAAGTTAGGACCAAATCTTCCCCCAATCCTTTAACATGCGTGGGGTCGGATGGAATAACAAGAAGATCTGATGCAATTTGGTCCTCGCCTGTCAAATGTGATCGTCATATGTTCATATATTTGCAGGCAAATTTGATCTTTTTTTTCTAATTTTCCCTTATTGGATCACTCTAGGATATCAGCGGTACACACTTCGACGCATCACATCTACCGCATATGGCAGGAATTTTATTGCATTCGGACCCAGTCACTGCATTGTCACTAGACGTCTTTAAGTTATCAGTTAACTATTAAATTAAACCCTTACGTTTATGAACCTATCTGTATCTATTCGATATCTATACTCTATATCCATTCTCTATCTCTCCGTCCATCCATCCATCCATCCATCCATCCATCCATCCATCCATCCATTCATCCATCCATCCATCCATCCATCCATCCATCCATTAATTCATTCATTCATTCATTCATTCATTCATTCAAATTTTTGGGAATATATGGAAATATGGAGAAACGATAGAGAAATTAACACGAACTATTGCCCATTTATTTTGAAATTATCTAGGAATAATTAAGTATCGATGATTGGAATAGGTACTGACAAAAAATTTATTCCCGAGATGGGTAGGTAATAATGACAGCGCCTATTAGGAGTTTGTTTTTTGTGCACTGGTTTGGAAAAGACTATCTATAATAAAATAAGCATGCACAGTTGCACACTATATGCACACTATGGCAGCTAAAGATTTGAGATTTCTTCATTACATAGAGACATAGAAAACTGCTTTCTATATCTAGGCTTCAATAAAAAGATACATAGATACATATGCAGGGAACGGCTGTAATTAAATTTTAAAATGATTTCATTTCGTTTTTTAATTTAAATAAGTTAATGAAAGTTATCTAATAAAAAATATATTATTTATAAGCGCTGATTTAAAAAATACGCCGGGTATTCTAATTAATATTAAATCTATTTCACTACTGCCGTTTTAAATTTACAAATACTAACCATATGAAAACCAAATTATTAAAACAGCTATTGATATTAATTGTAAAGCAATCATTTAATTAAATTTTATTGATCAAAAATTTTAATTATTTTTATTCATTTCTTATTCAGTTCAACTAACATATCAATTATAATTAAGATTTAAAAGGTTTAAGAATCACAAACAACAACTAAATATTAAATATATAAATAATATAGTTTATTTAATGTTACATCATTTTGTGCGTGTTAATTTTATATTAACTTTTTAACCAATCTAGCATAATTAAAATTTAAACTTTGAAATGACATCCTGCACGCATATTCAAACAGTCCCGAATACAGCGTTTACAATTTACATTGAATCTTTAAATGCTTTGTTTACCATCAACAGATGAACACAGGTGGGTAAGTGATGCGCGTTTATTGTTACAAAAAGTCAATGAATGTGTATATTATTATAATTGTTATTATTATTATTTCGTTTATTAAGGAAACCAAAAATAAGTTAAATTAAACTTGTGGATAGGTTACCCTTAACTAACAACAGTTTGACACATGTATCAAATTTTCTAAAAAAGAAAGTTAAATAATAAAAAAAAGTTAAATAGTTATATATATATATAAATGTATATATATATATATATATATATATATATATATATATATATATATATACAGAGTTACTAAAAAATATCACCGCATTTTCCGCATTGCTGAGTTTGTAACAACTAAGTTTTTCAATTTTTCGAACTATTATTCTATCGATATTATTAAATTTATTCAAATTAATAATATAATTTTTAACTATTTTAGACTGCATTTTTCATATATACATTTACATAAAAGCTTTTTTCGGTAACCTTTACCATCATCAGTGTAATAGAATTAGTGATATTATTATATGTATATATATATATACATACTATATTTTGTATGTATATACATATATATACATACATACTATTATATGTATGTATATATATATATATATATATATATATATATATATATATATATATTTAAAATATGCTCTCATTTTTACAATTGTCACTGGTAATCATTACAAGATTTCCAGATCATTTCTTTTCATTGATTTCATTTCTTTGATTTCTTTGTTTTCATTTGATGAAATAAAAAATGTCAAATACATATATATATATATATATATATATATATATATATATATATATATATATATATATATATATGGAACAATCTTCTTTACACCATCCGCATATCTGTAATATCACTTGTGCTGTTTTGATATTTTATTTCATGAACAATATTATATCTGATAATGTGAACTAAAGACCGTTATATTTTTTATTTGTATTTCGATATTTCTTCCTGTATTATTCCAATATTGCGGTTGATAATATTTGAAAGCGCTTTTGAGTAACTTTTTGAAAGGTGCTCTATAAATTTTCCGGTAATAATAAAAAAATATATAAAAATAGTTACTTGTTTTTTCGGGTCAACTAATAATCGCTAAAACTGATACGATAGCTTTTGATAAACTTTCCTAACAGAGTAACTAAATGACAGTCATAACAATCAACATAGTTAATAATTCATGAAACTTAGCTGAATGCATTTCAATTGATGATAAAGCCCAGCGTTGAATCAATAATGTTTTGTTGTTAGAATTCGTTTCCAGGACAATACACCCACCCTCAACTATCCAACATACAATCGTTCATTTCAGTGCAGAGACAATGGAAAAAACTGATGAAGATTATTTAAAAGTATTAAACTCGAAACTATTCTTATCTGCTGTTGATGATGAAACTCAGCTTAACGTGTACGTTTTTTACATTTATAATTAAAAAGGCTTTAAAATTCTACAGCATAGTTGCATATACAGCTCTTGGTTTACAAAACCTCAAATACGTATAATTTATTATAAAAATGAAACATTAAGAAATGCATTTATATAAAAAAAATCAACTTTTATGACAACAGCTTGGACCATGTACGGGATACGTTGGTTGATGTTTTAATGGGAAGACCACGCAGATACTTGGAAGCTTGTGATACCAATAAAATCCGTGGTTCCAACAAAACATTCAGCGATTTCAACGAATTTACGAAATATATTAAGTTTGTTCAACCTATCAGAAATTTATTTCAAGTTAGCTTTTTAATATAAAATATCATTTATGCTCAACTCTGTTTTTTTAAATTCAATAAATTTATTCAGTACCATTTATCATCTGCCAATGAAAATGACGGTGACTCTAATTTAGAAATAGAATATCCAAACCTATTGGAACAATGCTACAATTTTGAACAAGTCGGCGTCGGATTGAACAAGATTGAATATTTCCATCTTTGGATATCGATAAAAAAGTTGATGGATAACAATCATCATTTGCAGTCAATAAGATTTTGGGGCAAAATTTTCGGAACAATAAAGAACTACTATATTTTGGAATGTGAAATGAAGTACGATGAAGAAGACGAAACCGATACAAAAGAAGTTATATTAAATTTTATCAAATAATGTTTGTTAACCTAACTTGTTGTTAACCAATCTATTTTTGTCTATTTTTCGGTAACCGTTGCATTTTGCCTTAGGAATTAACAAAAGAGTTACATTTTGTAAGATTTATTACTAAAACTCACCAAGGGAATTACATTTAAAGCGTAAAAACTAAATCAATAGTCTTTCCTATTTCACTGTTGAGTAAATCTAGGGCTCCCATATGCCCTTTTTTCAAGAAGACAGTTTTTTTTTGCGTCGGCGTCCTTTTTTAAAATCTGTCCTATTTTTGTCCTTTTTTCGCTATTTAGCCTCAAAATATCTCTATATAATTATTCACTTTCATTAATCATAATTCTGCTCTTAATTGCTTCCAGTAAAATTTATAATATTATAATTTAAACAGTTTAATTTATAAATTGAAATTTCATAGTTGGAAATTTCAACTGACTATACAAGTATTAAAAAAATTAGCAAAGGCGAAAATTTTGCATTTTTTTAATATTGTTCAACTGATGTTGGCATTGCGAACGCAGGTGTTTTTTCTATTAAACAACATTTTGAAAAGGAAGTTCTCAAAAACAATGTGAAAAATAAAAGGTCCACTGCCGAAATATCAACGTTTTTTCACAATAATAAATTTGCAGCAGGAGCATTTGCGTATCAGACCGCTGTTCACTCATTCATTATCGTTAAAGCTGCAGATTATACAAATCGTTTGATTTCAACTGTTTTCGCCGAATCGGAAACTGGTCGAAAATTTTCGTCTGGTCAAACAAAAACGCAAGCGATCATTTCATGAGTATTGGCTCCGAAATCTGTTGATTGTCAAAAACTGTTGATTACATTCAAAAGTGGTTCAGAATTACCGATTATCCGTCTTCTACTAAGCGGTTAATGCTTAAATCTGTTGAAACAATATCGTGTGAAGATATTCGAAAATCTGCAGAGTTTCTAATGCCAAAAATTTCTGTGAAAGATTCTTTATTTGATGAAACTTGCCTTTTAATTTTAATGCTGAAAGATTCCAAAGAAAGTTTTCACGAATTACCGGTAGACAAAAATTGGCTTTTTTGTTTCAAAATAAATCGTTTTTGGATTTGAAAAAATTGGTGTACACAATTTTTGCCATCCCTACGTCAAATGCTGCTGTTGAGCGAACTTTTTCTTTGTGCAAAAAGCAATGGACTGTTGACAGAAATTGTCTAAAAATTGAAATTGTTGAAAGTTTAGTACAGGTCAAGTTTAATTATTCGTTAACATGCTCTGGAATGTAAAATTATTTGTTGAAAAACGATGACTTACTTAAACAAATTCAATCGCCCATTGTGTGAAAGAAAAAATAATAACAAAACAGAGAATTCTTTGTAAAAAAAATTTAGGCATCGCTGAAGACAAAAATTTAGTCATACTTTTGAAACATGATGCAATCATCCTCATTGTCTACAAGTTTTTGAACTACTGAAGCTCAATTAATCCATCTGATAAGTGCGTGTTGGTTTGCGTACATTAAGTAAATAGTTAGCGTGTTTTTAATCATTAATTACCGGAAGATTTTTATTGAATGTTTGCTATCTGAAGATATATCATCTGCTTTATTTTGAATAAGTTTGCTATAATATCGTTTTCTTGATTACAAACACGTATTTTATTTTTCAAATTTATTTTCACACGTTTGCAAGGAGGATGAACTGGCCGAAAATGATGCTGGAGGGGTCGACAGAGAAAACGATGAAGGTTTACAAAATCGCAAAATTTCAAATTATATTAAAAATTTTAAATATAAATTTAATTTTAGAAAATTAAAATTTTGTATCTGATGCGAATTGTTTTAATTTTATTTTATAACGATATAAATCATAAATGCCATTACAAATACAAAATGAACTCCTTTCCATGAATTTTTTGTCTTACATACAAACAAATTTTCAGTAACGGTGCAGTTAGACGTTCTTCCAAAAATTAAATTCGATAAGCAAGTGATTCCCAAAGAAGATTCTGGGTCAGGTACAAACAAGAAAACTTATTTTGTAACTAACACTATCGGTCAGGACTGGATTCAACTACCCCATGTCACACCCGCACAGATAACTTATGCAAGACTGATCAAAAAATTTTTCACCGGAAATGTGGATCATCGGGTTTAAATTTTTTGTCAAATTTCATTTCGACCTCATAACGACTGTGCATATCATAACCGTTTTATAACGAGGTGATATCGCACTATTTTTCAAATCAGGTACAATCTTCTCCACCATTTTTTGAGAAAGAAATAAATTATCTACGCGCTCAAATTGCCAGAATAAGCGCAAGCACCGACATTTCTCCCGTGGGATATTTCCACTTCGATGAAGACGAGGATGACGACATGTCCAACAAACAGAACATCGTTATGAATACCGAATATGAGGCCCTTTCCGTGAAGGAACTTATTGACTCCTCTCTGGTTAATTGGGTGCATCATTCGCCTTATATTTTGACCCAGGTTTGAATTTAATTTAGGTTTCATTCATGAATTAATGAAAATATGTATTTGTGGCAATCAGCTTTGTGCAAATAATTAATTTCCTACCCAATCAATAACATTAGTCCGACAATTCGGAAACAACAAAGGTTTTGTAGGTTTGAGCAAATAAAACCACATACGAACATGAATAAATTAATAATACTCGACTAGAATCTGGCTATTTTTAAACTACACACTTCAATTTATGAGAAGCGCTGTACAAATTAAACAGTACAATACAACCATGCAATAACAGTGACAACATTTATAACGATAATTACTGAAATCTCTGCACTATTACGACGTCAATTTATTGCAGGGAAGAACGATGTGGTGGAACCCAGTGAAAAATGTTGATGAAGACAATGAAGATAATGAGGAAAACGAGTTGCCCGGAGTTGAGCCAGAAATTGGCCTTCCACTACTGACACCACTTAGCGAAGATGTCTCTATCAACAACGTCCTCCCATGGATAACAAGGAAATCGACTTGCTTCATTCAACAACACGCAGTCCCATCCATACATTCAAATCTTTGGAGGGGAGCTCACGCTTACTCAGCCAAAAAGTTATATTTGTTACACTGTTTAAAAGCATTTAAATGTTGCTAAACGAATGTGACTATCACACTCACTTCTCGTGCGTAAATCACCATCCATTAATCCTAGGAACTACGAAAATATTTACTTTGGCTGGGGCTTAAAGAACACAGGAAAAAACTCTGACATATTTCACCCAATGATATTAATGGAAGAATATCTGGACGGACCACAAAACTCTGAGATGGACGACCCAACGCCGCAAAATGTAAGTACATGAGGTGGCAATAAAAATATTATTCATTATCAAAAAATTGCTGTTAAATCAAATTTAAACGGTGACAGATTTTAAAATATTTTTATTTTGTAAAAATGCAAATCATTATTTAACCATATAATGTTTGATTTAAACATACAAAGGAACGTTTAACAAATGACAACAAAAAAGATTTAAACGAAAATGGGAAAGACAAGAGCGAAGACAATGATGATTCAAACGCAAATCAAGATGATGAAAATGAGCCCATAGATGAATGACATTCTAAGAATCTTCTCTTTCAACTCGTCTAAATTTAAAAAAAAATCACGTCAAATAATTCTTAACCAATTAGTGCAGCACAATTAATATTTTTGTAAGCGTGTCTCAGATTTTGCTGTATATACACATACACAGAAATTTAATTTTTTTGTATCTTTCAATAAATCGGGACAAAACAAATTGCATATTATTTAAGAGAAGAAATAATGTTAATATGCATAAAGTGTCGTTGAAGCATTGTGCAAATAAAGTCAAATAATATGACTGACAGAAACAAAAACTAAAACAACCTGCAATTGAGACATGTGTAGAAAACTGTTTGACCTTCATCAGCAGATCTCATCTGTCTTGTGTAGTACGCTGCCATGTTGTATTTACAAAACCTACATTGGTGTTCAATCTGAAATTTAACAAAGCAAAAAGAAAATCATTTGAAACATTCATATTAAACGTAAATTAACAGATGGGAGCTTGAAAGAAGTAAATGTAACTTACTGTTGGTCCAATAACTGCTTCTTCTGGAAAATTACTCACTTCTTTGTTTTTGGAATCATCACTGTTGTATAGCAAATCAAACGATGATTCAATATTTGAAAAATCTGAAATCAAAAAATATTTCATGTGACGGGGCTGATGAGATATATATCTGAAAGATGAAACTGTATATATGTAAACCGTAAACATATAATCTGTTTGATTTCAAGTCTATGTTAAGATTTGTTTTTTTAAATATTTTTAGAACTCTTCATTAATATATATATATATATATTTCAAAAATTCAACGCTACTTTCAACATTGTTCAACATTTTTATATTTCTTTTTAATTTATTAATGTCAGAGAAATTAGA